>NC_046225.1:62058935-62423102 GCF_009819885.2 Catharus ustulatus | reverse complement strand
AAAATGTACAAATATTGAAAAGTCTTGAAACTGCTTATGCATGTTCAGGGAAAAATCCAGCTCACACCCACGGCTGTAATAAAGTAATGCCTGCAATCTAGTACTAAAAATAGTGTTAGAGACTTTGATTTATGCCAACATTCTCAATGACAGAAGGGCTTGTGAATTTAGTAACACACAAATCAAAACTGTTCCAAGAGAAGCACCTAGAGCACCTGATTTATCTTCTAGCTTATTTACTCATTCTCTTTATTTTATTTTTTGGTGAACCTTCTCTAAACACAGCTGTTTTATAGTTTTGTAGTTGAGATTCAGAGCTGAAGGAGCTGGGCATGTCCAGCCTCAAGAAGAGATATCTGAGCAGAGACCTCATCAATATCTGTAAGTGTCTGAAGGGAGGCTTCATGAAGAGATGAATCCAGGCTCTTCCCAGTGGTGCCAAGCAACAGGACAAGAGGCAGTAGAGAAAAATTAATTGCACCTGAATATTGAGGAAGAACTTCTTTACTGTGCAGGTGACAGATATTGCAGAGATGTTGTGGTGTCCCTCATTGGAGATCTTCAAGAACCATCTGGGCACAATCCTGTGCCAAGTGCTCTGGGATAGCCTTGCTTGAGCATGGAGGTTGGACCAGATGACCCACTGTGGTCCCTCCCAGTCTCAGTCAGTCTGTGATTATGTGATCTGTCTACCTGTGGTTCTCGTAGATCCACAAGCAGCAATCAGCACTTCATATCAGATAATTTTGTTACAGGACGGAAAGGAATGCAGGATGGCAACAGGACAAGCAGTGCTGGTGAATTCCTGGTGACAGGACCATTTTCATGGACAGCAAGGCTGCAAAGGATGCAGGAAGTCAAAGAGCTTGGTTGCTGCTTCTGTTTGCCAGTTAGCAGCACTGCTATCAGCGTTTCCTACTCGGGTGACAAGCCTTGGCACTTCCAGGTGCCGACCCTCCCTTTAGGAGCTTCAGCAGGAAAACTCACGAACGCCGAGCCAGCACTGCATGGGGCTGATTCACAGGACAAACAGAGAAGGAGAAAAACACCAGGCTGGAGCTGGAATTCGGAGGTCACCAAAGACGGCTTGCAAATGGCAAACCAAAGGGGACAAATAAGGTGGAAACTGCTGGGAATTTCTCCCTGTTTGGTGGTTCAGGGCTAGAGCCTAAGTGAGAAAGAGATGCTGAGATCTGACCTGATCTGTCCAACTCCTGTCCGCAAAGAGAGAATTCATGCGACATGGAGGGGAAATCGAGTTGCTTTGGACGCAAGATTAGAAAATGCAGGGAGGGGCTGAATTTAGGTAGCTGTAAAACACTGAGGAAGATGCGAATTGTCTCTCAAGCGTTTATTTGTTTCATTTGATTTGTTTCATTTGGCCTTATTCAAATACTGAATAATCTATTTGCATGTATTAGAGGAAATCGCCATCCTAACCTCAGAACTGGCTAGCTACACATAGCCAAGAAAGAGAGGTAAAAGTGCTCAATCAGTGTTGAGTGTCAGATAACTGATTCCGTTTTACTGACATGAAGTATACTTATTGCAGTCTAGACTTTCTCAGATACAGATAGATGTGATCAGAAAATCTGTTGGCTAGCAAACTATTTCTTGAATTATTGTGTAAAATATTATAATCTTGTATTTTAGGAATGTTCCCAATTCTTCTGGTTTTGAAAAAAAATGATCTGCTAAATATAGCTCACTTTTATGAAAATTTGCAACAATTGGTGCTGACCAAGAGAGGCCAGGAAACAAAGTATAGAATTACAAGAGTAAATATTTATTCATGTGCATGAGGTGTCCCAGCCGAACTGGGTCATCCTGAATGTGGTTTTACACAGGGTTCTTATACCCTTCAACCACTCCAGTACAGTATGATTTGACAAATAACTAAGACCCACACTACTGATTTCTAATAGTTGTAAAATTTTGCCAGGCAACTGTATTTCTGCAGCATTCTTGCTGCTTGTCTATTGATCCAGATGTCCCTGGGGTCAGTTTTGCCAGATAACATTGGAAGGGTTTCCAAGACATATTAGAGTGACTAGAATTCTGGCTTTATCTGGGTTTTCCATGGGTGTCCTCTATCTTTTGTGGACAGTTCTATGCTTCCAAGAAGCAAAGCCCTTATTTCCAGGGCTAGTCTGTCCTTTAGTTTGTTTTACTTGAGTATGAACAAAGTCAAAGTCTCCAGTAAAATTCCACTATCTCATTCCATTCCACTGTGTTATGTGTACTAATACATAGTAACAAGGTGCATACATTTTCATTTTACAAATACTTATTTAACAGTTAGGGAAGTAAACTTTCGTAACACTACGTATTCACCTTTGCAGAATAGCTGACACCAGACAGTAACTGCAAATTGTCCTTGGTGGCTTTCATGGGATCCACACACACAGGTTCCAACTGTGACTGCTACAATGAACACTCATAATTTTTAGCTCTTTGTTATATCAATAGTATTTTTAAAAAATCAGATAGAAGCTTTCTTAGCTGTTCCTTCCGTGAAAGTTGAGAGCAAAGTACCTTTGATCATCTTTTTTACCTTTCACTGAACCTTTTCCACTACTATTCTATCTTTCCTGAGCTGAGAGAACTTAGAAACTCAAAGAGCTTTTAAAATGTGTTAGGTCATGAATTTACATGGCAGCATTAAACTGCTTTGTTCTCTGTTCTTTTTCAAATGTCAGCATTAGCCTTATTTTTATCAACTCGATTAAGCCCAGAAGTGAGACTTTCATAGAAACTTTTTCTAAGGTCAAGATTTTGCTTCTGTACAGCACTAGTCAGCTTAGAGTTCATGATTTTTTATTTGAAGTCAGGGTGTTTTTCCTCACTGTGTATCACCTTTGTCCAAAATCTAATCCATCCTTTTACTGTCTAGTTATTCACCTGCATAACGTCCTTCCACAGATCTTTTGCGGGTTCTTGTCCTCAGGTCCCTCAATAGCTGGGTACGATCAGAAGGCTGTCACCTGAGTGCCCAGCCCCCTTTTCAAGCCACTTGTATGCTGAGCAGGTCCAAACAGAGATTGATACAGTAACACAACCATCATCTCTACGCTACAAGGACCACACACTCACTCCGCCCTCGACCAGCTATTCATGCCAAGACATTTGGTCTCACACCATCACAGTTTCGTTTCTTTGACAGTGTTTCTCAAAAGCCTTATAGAAATCCCAATCAGCCATAAAAGTTTCTTCACAAGTTTAAAGATATTCAGTAGACTACAGTGTTCGAAACTGCCATTGAGAGTGCTTTCTTACAATGCTAATCAAAAGATTTAACAAACTCTTGACGGCAAGATCTCATTTTGGAACTAAAAAAATTATAATTGAGAAGATTCTTTACCCCCAGAGTTCCCTTTTCTTTTGCTATGGCCTGAAGAGCCTATCCTAAAATCCAAGATCCCTATGTCCATGCCTAGACAAGATCAAGCACTCTAAAATCATTCCAGTAGAGAATAGCTCGGAAAATGTGTCATGGCAACACAGATTTCAACTTTGAAGACGTGTTAAAAATCTTTCATTTCAAAGACCTCATCTGGCAAGATTTCAGGCCCTGTGTTAGATATGGTTTGTTTTTAAAGTGGGGTTGATTTGATATTGCAGTGACATCAAAGGTATTTTATAGGGCAATATGCAGCCAGCTAAATCCTCTGCTAAGAACACTATTTCAAAAGACATCTGGATTTCATAGGAAGGATATGAAAATACCCAACTATGTCACTGCAGTGCTTCTCTGAGTGATGCCCGTGAAATGTGTGCCCATACCCCAGTGAACCACAGCGGAATGGGATGTAGAGAGGTTGTTGGGATGAAGAGCGCATCCTTTGGCCTGTTGTGGCAGCATGGAGGGGCAGCCAGCGGTAAGCACCCACAGCGCAGCTCCTCACACACGCGGCCCGGCGCTCCCCTCGCTGGGTTCCACCCGGTGCCCGGTGCCCGGTGCCGCAGGCAGGTGAGCGCTCGGTAGAGCTCTACGCGCGGCGGGCGGGGCCCGTGAGGTCAGTTCCGCCGAGCGGGCGGGGGCGGCCCGGCCCGGCGGCGGGGGCTCGCTCGCCCGCCCTGCCGGAATGAGCGCCGCAGGGCGGGGCGGCAGCGGCCGCGCAGGACGCGGGGCGGCGCTGCGTTCCTCCTGTGTCCGGAGACAACCGGAGCGGCGGCGGCCGGCGGGGTCAGCGCCGAGGGAGGCCGCCCTTCCTTCGTGCCCCTCGTCCCGCTCCGAGCCAGGTAAGGCCCCGGGCCCGCGGCTCCCGCCGCCCTCGCTGCCCGCCCGCGCGGGGCCGCGGGGCCGGGGCGGGCACGGCGCGCGGTGCTGCCCCCTGCGGGCCGGCGGCGGCAGTGCGCGGCGGGCGGAGGGTGCGCGGCCCGCGCAGCGCCTTCTTTCTCTCAGCGCCTTCTTTCTCTCAGCGCCTTCCTTCCCTCAGCGCCTTCCTTCCTTCCCTCAGCGCCTTCCTTCCCTCAGCGCCCTCCTTCCTTCCCTCCCTCAGCGCCTTCCTTCCCTCAGCGCATCCCCGCCGCACCGCGCCGGGCCCGCGCACGGGGCTCCCTTCCGCGGACAGGCGGCAGCACTGGGGCGTGGGTGGGCTGCATGCCCAAGAAAAGGAGGGTTTTGGTGCCTGCTGTCTCGTGGACGCCATCAGGCCGCTTTGGACTCGTCTGGACCGAAGCTGTTGTTCAGGTTTGTCGTCTTGGTCATCCTGAAGAAAAGGAGCTGTCGGGTTAGTAAATGTATTCATGAGCAAAATAGAACATCCTGTGTTTTGTGTGCAAATGAGGTTCTTTTGAGTATTTTGGCATAAGATTGGCTTAATTGAATCCCATATTGAATTTTGTTGCAAGACAATCTATCATTGGAAAGTGTTACATTGGACTCTTAAAAGAATTTAGACGTATAAAACGATTTTCTTCTAAATAAATAATCCAGTGTTGTCGTAGATGTAGCCAAAATGTCCTGTAATGTATATTTATTTTAAAAAGTCTGTTGTATGTTTAAGAAGACTAATGGTGTTTTACAGGATTTTTCTAGCAGTCTATTGTGCATTGTTACTGCAGTAGATGGTTGCAGTCAAGGCTCTTTTCTTGCACATACAAACAGTATGTGGCTGGTTTTAGCAGGAATGAAATCTGTGGCAATCAATTTTAACATCTACATGAGTGCTTTGAGATCTAGGCATGGAAGGATATGTGCTTTTAATGGGACTCTTCCCTCTCTTCTGTTTTCTTCAGTGCCATACTTTGCTGTATTTCCTACAGGCCTTAGAACTCAAGAGTAAGGTAATGCTTTATACTAGTCAGTATGCTTTGGATATGCAGAAAGATTTGGAAATCGTTGAAAATTGTGTGAAATGATGAAATGAGCAGCACAGATTTTAAGAAATTGATCATACATGTAATGACAACTCTATAAACGTCTCTGAGCACTCTCTAGAATACTGCTTTTGATGCAGTAGTTATTTGGTAATGCCTTGTTTAGCTTATTGCAGGAAGACCACCAAGCAGTTGAATGATATGACAGAAGTGTGTATCTTTCAGATACAAATAAAGCTAGGCCTTGTTCCTAGAGCTGCAGGGAAGCAGACCTCCATTTCAGTAGAATGCTGCATGGTGCATACATGTACCTGCGTCCATACAATGCCAAGAAACGTTAGTTGATTGGACAGTTTATCACTTATGCATTCAAAAAATAGCGATTTCCTTTCAATTGGTGTTTTGCATGACTTTATAAGTAATAAACATTTTAAGTGTAATTGATTTTTTTCCTGTAGAGTGAAAGAACTGTATATTTTTTTAATAAAATGAGCTCTAAAAACTTGATGCATGGTCCTTGCTCTTCTTAATTGTCTGCATTGTCATTCCTCATTCGTTTTGCTTTGAAAAACCTCATGTGTATTTCAGCTAAAACCCAAGAACTGTTACCACTGTGTGATTAGCTGTTGTGAGACAAAATGGCTTTTTAAGAAGAAATACTTGTAGACAAAATTTCTTTGGTGTATTTGAATTGTTTGTTTTTAATACAAAATTAATTATTTCAATTAATACAATATGTAATACTTGAGTGAAGCACTTTGACTCTCTCTCTAATTTAGGCCTAAAATTAGTGACTGGTAATCTGCAGCTGTGTAGTTGGGTCAGTAGAACAGTTAACTCTGCTGAACAGAGATAGCCAATGTTAAACAGTCAGTATCTATACAGACATATATATATAAAATTATAAAATACAGACAAGGCAAGGTAATTTTAAGCATGCACAGAGATTTAAATTTTTCACAGTGGCTCAAATTTTATACTCTGCATCCTCCTGATGCAGTGATGCAGAGTGTCAACCAATTTAGTTTAATCTTCTTGGTTTTTTAGTAATGACTTATATGGGGTATTTGGTACCAAAGCACATCCCGATTATTGGCTGCAGTCTATGATCTTTGTGTGTGAGAGGTGTGTGCTTTGCTGAAGGGCTCATTTATTTCATCACATAGGCTAAATGCATCCTGCTCATCACACCCTTTTCATTGATAGCAGCATATAGTTTGAACTAAAGGAAACTAAAGCCCTGGAGTATACATATTCTTCTTTGAAACGATGAACAAATTTTCAATTTGAAGTAAATAGAAATTTCCAGTCTGAAAGTGGCCACATCAGTGGTTTGTAACCTACTGCAGTGCAAAAACCCTTGTACTGGTTGAATTTGGCATAGTCAGGCTGCAGAGGATGTTGTGTCCTATTTTCCTTTGTTTTAATGGATCTTTGTTTTTCAGCCTTTATGTACGTGGGATATCCACAGTTTGGAATGCCTTTTAATTCCTGTGGATCTGTTAATCTCTTGTGTCTTGAGGAGCAAAGTTCAAAATATGATAGTATTGTGTGTAAGGCAGAAATGTTTGTTTTGTTGAATGCCTGACCTTTTAATGTCATTGAATTGCAGGTGTTTGGTAGAGTGAATGGGAAAATTTGGTGTATCTTTCTTGTGATGTCTTTTTTCCATGTGCTTCTTTTTTTTACTTTTTCCCCCCAAACTCGAGTCTCTAATTTTTTAAATATGTTTCCTAATTTGGGTATTTTGTAGTGTTTCTGAATATTCTTTTTTTTTTTTTTTCTGAATTAATTCCTGTGAAGACAGTGGCTGGAATTGATTTTGACACTCTTAGTGTCTGTTACTTCATTTTTCATCCATCCCATTCCTGTTTTTGCCATTGAGACTCTTTGTAGATTTTCTATCATGATACCTTTGTGTTGGTCTGTGTGCACTGCACGTGATTATAACTCATGAAATCAACTATCTGTCTTTTAATTAAATCTTCTGGAGTGTGTTACTGGCAACCCTTCAAATACCAAAGCAAATCTTTAGGGGAATTCCTCCCCTTCCTCACCTTCCCCAGTGGCATGGAGTGAATGTATGTAATGTTCACCTCTCTGTGTACATTGATGATCTTGGCTTTCTGACGTAGCAAGAATTTTTTTTTTCCCTTTTTAATACAGGCATTAAATATAATTTTGGGCTTGTTTTACTCAAAATAAGTATAAATTGGAGCTGTTTGTATCAAAACCTTTGTTATTAACTGGTCAGTGTTCAGGGTACACGGTGAAAAACTAGGAAGACAGTAGGGATGTTATTTTGACATCAATTGGTTATTCAGTTCTTTTTTTACCTTTTACTGGGTCTGGTTGGGATGGAGTTAAATTTCTTGAAAGCAGCCTGTACAGTGCTGTTGCCTTGGGTCTGTGGCTAAAGCAATCTCGATAACACACTGGTGTTTTGGTTGTTGCTGAACAATGTTTGCACAATGTCAAGGTTTTCTTACCCCCGCCCCCCCCCACCTCACTCTAGTGGGTAGGCATGGGGTGGGCAAGAGACTGGGAGGGCACAAAGCTGGGACAGCTGTGCAGAATTGGTCTGGGAATAGTCCTAGCTATACAGTGTTATGGTCAGCCATGAAAACTGGAAGTAGAGGAAGAAGGGCAGAGAGGCGCTTCCAGGTGCCTTCCAGGGTGGCAGCTGCTCGGAGACTGGCTGGGCATTGGTTTGCTTGTGGAAGATGGTGAGTGATTTCCCTTATGCCACCTTCCTGCTTCTTTGCTTCTGTTAAACTGCCTTTGTCCTGCCCCATAAACTTTCCTGTTCTGCTTCTCTACTTCACTCTCCTTGCTACTGAGAGAGGGGAGGGTGGGACAGCAGCAAGCAGTTCTGTCTGTGGCTGCTTGGCTCCTGCCTGGTATCAGCCTTGGCGCATATGGAACGCAGGCACACACCAACGCTTGAAACCTGCATTCTAGCAACATGGTTACTTGTCACAGGTCTGCATGAGAGTGTGGGTTTGGGCTTAAACATGGCAGACTTTCCTACAGAAAACTGTTTGAATTAGAAACATTTGGAAGGATTACTAGCCTGTTCTTTGAATTACCTCTGTTAAATTGTTCTGGCATAGTCTTGGACTCAGAAGCCCAGAACTGGAAAATTCAAGTGTTCTGAAAATGTTGGGCTGTATTTCTTGTACTTTCTTGCCCTTTAAAGGCTGTGGATTCTTTTTCATGTTCTCCCATAAAATGAAATCTACAGAGTTTAAAAAATACAAGAAAATTCTCTGGGTTTATACTTTTTTTTTGTGGTCAACGATGTTGATGGCATAAATCCTCTATACTTAGCTTTCAGTTAGTTCACGTGGAGGGCAGTTTCAGTATTAATGGATAACAGCAGAGAAAGGCAAATGCTGATGCGTTTTCTCTGTTTCCTTTCAAATGCCTTATTACTTCTTTCTTAAAGCTGTATAGAAATGCATAAAGCATCTTTGATCTGGATCTTGAGCTTATCAAGATCTCTTATCATTTTTTTCCTGAGACAAAACAGTGGATGTCCTGAACACAGGCCTTCCACCGCCCTTGTGTGTCAACGGGTTAATCTTATATCTAGAAAGTGGTAGTAGCCAGGGAAGGATGTTCCATCTGAACTACTGCAAATGTTTTGCTTTTCTTTCCTCTTTAGAATCAAGGTAATAGAGCACATGTCATCCACATTAGAATTGCCTTAAGAAAATTCTCCAGATCATGATACAGCAGTCATGTGTACTTTCCTCCTTGCTGCAAGGCCGCTATTGATTTGTTTTTCACATTGTGTGTATTTTCACAGCTGTCTGCATAGCAGTGAGATGAAATGAGATTACTGCAGTTCTAGAACTACTCACTAAAGAGTTTGAGTGTACACCTATCTATCTGCTTCAGCGTGAAAAGCTTGTAATGTTGTCCCTAACCAGTTTTGGAACTTACTTTTACTGTTATTTGTGGTTACTTCAGAATACTTTGAAGATACTCATCTTTAGGGCAGCATTGCTATAGCAGTTATGGAAATCGATGGAGTACAAGGAAGATCATGGAGTCACTGAGTGGTTTGTGTTGGAAGATACCTAGTTCAACCTGCTGCCATGAGACAGAATGCTCTCTACTAGACCAGATTGCTCAGGGCTCCATCCAGCCTGGCCTTGAACACTGCCAGGGATGGGGCATCCACAGCTTCTCTGCACAGCCTGTTCCAGCGCCTCACCACACTCACAATAATGAACTTCTTCCTCATGTCTAATTTAAATCTACCTTTCTTCATCTTGAAGCCATTCCCCCTTGTAAAAGTCCCTCTCCAGCCTTCTTGAAAGTCCTCTTTTGGTACTGGAAGGTGCCATAAGGTCTCTGTGAAGCCATTTCTTTGGGCTGGACAACCCCAATTCTCTCAGCTTGTCCTCTTAGGAAAAGTGCTTCAGTCCTGTGATCAGCTTTGAATGGGTCCAGAGGAGGGCCATCTTCCTTGTGTTGGGGGCCCCAAAGCTGGCTGCAGCAGCAGTCCAGGTGGAGTCTCACGAGAGCAGAGTGGGAGAATTGCCTCCTTTGACCTGCTGGCTATGCTGCTTTTGATGCAGTGCAGGGTATGGGTTGTGAGCACATAAGATGCAGGAAAACCTTGTTGGATCAGATGTTTAGTCTTGTCAAGCCATTGGGGAGATCGCAGAATTATATAGGCTGGAAAAGACCTACAAGATCATCAAGTCCAACCTGTAAGCTAGCACTGCAAAGCCAACCACTAAACCATATCCTTGAGTGCCCAGTCTATATGTCTTTAATCACCAGGGAAGGTAACTCCACTACTTCTGTAGGTAACCTGTTCCATTTCCTGACAACCCTTTCAATGAAAAATTCTTAATGTTCAATCTAAACGTAGTCTGGTGCAACTTGAGGCAATTTCCTCTTTTCCTGTCACTTTTATCTGGGAGAAGAGACTGCCACCCACCTGGCACAGCCTCCTTTTAGGTAGTTACGGAGAGCAGTAAGGTCCCCCTGAACTGTGTTTACTCCAGGCTCGACACCCCCTGCTCCCTCAGCCACTCCTTGTAAGATTTACTCTCTAGACCTTTGACCAGCTCCCTTGCCCTTCTCTGGATTCACTCAGGCACCTCAGTGTCTTTCCAGTACTACAGTTTAATTTCATGATTAGTGTATGATTACTGTGATGAGAAACTGCTTAAGTGAATTCAGCATTGTGCTTTTGGAGTCCAAATTAGGCCCTGATCTTTGTAGGTAGACTTGGTGAGGATCTGGACTTCAGAAGCAGAAACCTTTTGTAGGGTGTGTTGAAAAACAGAAATCGCCTCATGCAATTGAGTCTGTGATGGCAAGTGTGTGCAACAGTGTGTCTATAACTAATGGTGTTAGAATAAGAAAGGTGTTGATTGGACTTCATGTATGTCTCAAAAGCCTAATTTGATTGTTTATTTTCCAAATAACAGTGGTCTCATAGTCCTGCCAAAAACTTAAAGGTTATTCTTTCTGCTAAATATAGTAGAGACACAGTGCTGGAACCTGTGGGGCAAATACATTGCATGGGTTAATTTGGAGTTTCACAGTGATATTACTGATCTCCTTCTGCCTTATGTTGCATTGTTTATTTTGCTTGATTGACATTCTGTTTTACTAGGATGAAGTGAATTATTTATATGCTTGTCCACCTATATAGAAGGGATTACACTGTAATATTAATGGAACAGAAAGTAATTAATTTTGCAGCCACAGATTGTTTTGACTTCATTACTTTGAGAATATGTGAACCATAAATCACATCTTGTTATGAATTAGTGTTCAAGACTCTTTGTATCTGAAACATTGGCACTGATTAGAAAGGAATTCCTTCTGTATGTCAGGAATTTCCGTGCTAACTTAAAAATTATTTTATTTAAAAACAAACTAATAGTTCTGTGTTTCTAGTAACCATCGCAGCCACATTCTGTTTGTCTGCTATTCACATATGAATGACACTTGCAGTGTTTCATGCTATCTTGTCCTGAGTTGAGGGCTATATATGAACTGAAATAATACTCTGCTGCTCAGTTCTGTTATCAAGTATCTTGTTTGGCTTATAAATACATTTCGTAAGTGTAAAATTTTTCATGACATGGGAGAAATTCCATGAACTCCTTAGGTTTTGGTGCATAGCAGGTAATTATATAAATTTGGGAACATTTTGAATGAGAGCAAATGTTAAAGGATTATTTTATTTGGTGGGTTTTAGGGGTTACTGGTTGTCTGTGCAGAATACGATCAGTGATATATTAACAGTAGACTTGCACTCTGTAATTCATCTGTAGTCCACTAATAGTTCAGTTATTAATTCATTGAATTTCAGTGATCACTGAATCTTAATTAATTTAATCTTCTTTTTTTTATTCTTTAGTGCTGCAAGCTGATTTGCTAAGAACGTGAAATATAATATGGATGCAGTTGCTTGAACACCATTTCTTCCAAAGCTTTTATTCTACAGATTGGTGGCCTGAATGATTGACTGATAAGCAACATACGCAAGACTAATACCAAGAAAACATTCTGCCTGTTGCCGCTGTGTTTAATGAAAATGGTGCAAAATTGCTTCTTCTGAAATGCAGTTGAAAAAAATGAGGGAAATTTTACCAAGATTGTACCCTGGCCAAATTAATGATAAAAATAATTCTTTAACTACATCCCCGAAGCAATCTGATGATAAAACAAATCTGTCAAAAGGGGCGGATGACCAAAACTACTGTTACCAAGGAACTGAGGCTGAGAACAATAAGTTGTCACTGATAAGCTGTATAAAATGCAGAAATGTTCAGAAAATTTCAATTCAAGATATAGAAAAACATAAGAAGCTTCAGTGGACTGAAGACAAAAATTTCATCTGCAAGAAGTGCAGTCATATTAAACCACCAGGTTTCGATTTTGTTCCTGAGGGTGCCAATGCAGCAGACTATGAAAAACATGGAAGAAAAACTCCAAGTAAAACCCAGAAAACATTTAAAGTAAAAAATTTTCTGCCAGGTAAATACTACTGTGATAAATGCAGATTTTCAACAAAGGATCCTTTACAGTATAAAAAGCATGTAGGGCAACATGAAGAAATTAAGTTTCTTTGTTCCCACTGTAGTTATGTATCCTACACCAAAGGAGAATTCCAGAGACATTTGGTGAAACACACTGGAACCTTTCCATATCAGTGTGAGTACTGTGAATATGGTGCTGTTAGACATGACTATATAGTTAAACATACAAGAAGAGTGCATGAAACACCCAGAAAACGGCTGCCAAATACTCTCATGAACCACAAGCAAAAGAAACAGAGTCAAAGCACTTTATGTAAAAAGCAGAAATACAATAAAATTCCTCTTCAGAATGAACTTTCAAATTTTTCTTCAAACATGGTTTGTGAGATTCCAAGTAAAGCAAGTAAAACTGTCTGCTCATCTCAAAATGTAGAATGTAGCATAAACACATCATCAGTCCAGGATAAGACTATATTGGAGCCATCTGAAATGAGTGTATGTGAGAATCAGAGTGTGGAGGTTGAGGTTTATTCTCCAAAAACAGAGCCTTTACAACCTGGGATGCCTTTAACAGTAATTGCACCATCTGAACTTGTAGTTCCTTCCAACTGTTTAGCTCAGATAGTAGAGCTTAAAATAGTGAATGGAGCACAACAACTGGTTCTTAAACTAATTCCCATGAAAGAAGCAACTTACAAACCTGTGAACTGTGCTGAAGGGGAACATGAGAGTCAAGGTATAGAACAATCTGCAGAAGTAAAAAACCCGTCTTCTGTGTGTCAAAATGAGTTACTAACTATGGAAGTGAATGTAAACAAATTATCCAGTGTTAGTAACCAGCCCAATTTGGATAATATGTATGACAAGAATTCTGAATGTTTTTGTTCTTCTGATCCTCAACTCTCAGGCTATAACTCTGTATCTATACAGAGGGAAGATACATCAAAAGTATGCTTTCATTTGGTGAAAGGTATTGATGCCCATTCAGGTGTTACAGAACTTTGTTCTCCATCTCTGGTGATGAACAGTACTGAAAAAAAAAGTGATCTCAAATCCTCAAGGGGGAAAGTAGATGTAAAAAATAGTGATCTGTATTGTTATAAAGAAGGTGAAGACACATACCGTGCAAAATACACTTCAGTTTCTGAAGGCAGAAGTTCTAAGAATGCTTCAGTAGAATCTGCTCAGGAGGGCAAAAATTCTTCTGCTGTCTGTAAAGAAAAGGATATATTGTCTGTGAAGAGGGTTGACAAGGAGCAAAGGAGACTAGCAGTCAGCTCTACTGAAGCACATTCAACTGGAAAGGATTTTGATAAAAAACCTATTACATCTTCTGAAGCAGGAAAAAACTTCCATGTTACTAGAACTCCACCTTTTGAGGATATAACTTTTGGCTTGAGCAAAGTAAAGAGAACTGAAACCATAAATCAAAAGAGCGGTCATCTTCTGGAACCACTAGAACTACAGAAGATGGAAAAGAAAGGCCGTCCTTTTGAAGGACCTGTTATTTCATCTGTATTTTCTCTTAGCTCTGGGGCTAAAAATATTCCAGAGGATATCAGATGGGATGACACAACACGCAGGAAGAAATCAGCAACGTTGCTGTGTAGAAAGATAGCTCAACTCATGAATGCTGCTGAACCTAACATGAAATCCATGCCCTTGAGATGTCAGGCTTCTAGTAAGAAGTTGCTTTTGCCTCAAGAAAATTCAGCAAGTTGTGCCCCTGAAGTGGAGCAACCTGCGACTGTGTCTGAAGCACATGGTGGAAGAGGTGTGATTAGTAATGAAGAACACAGTGAAGATCAGCTCTTTACATTTGCAAGAACTTCTAAAAACAGGGTAACTAAAAATTCCCATGTTGCTACCCCAATGTTTATCCCCAAAGGGACAATGCTAAGAGTGCTGAATGCTACTAGCAGTCAAAGCTCATATGGAATAGAAAACAGGAGTGAAACATCAGCTCCTGTGCATCGCAATGAAATGTTTCTGCCTCGCCCAGTCCCCGTGAGTGTTTCTGAGACGCCTAGCAGTAAGTTCCCATGTTTGCCTAATCAGAGCGAACCCAATGCTGAGTCCCAAACTATATCACTCAGGCAAAGACCAAAGCGAGAGGCAAGTGCTAAAAATAACAGCAAGCAAACTGGTGTACCATTTCAGAAAAGCAGTGATGTAAGCAAACAAAGCAAGCCCTATTCAAAAAGTCAACTAAGTCCCAAAAATAAGACAAGACAAGCAAGCATCAGAGAACTTCCTAAGAGGAAAGCAAGAGCTCAGTCGGAAACCACTTCAAGTTCTGATATGTCATACCTGTTGACAGCAAGACGTCTTCGACTTGTTCCTCTGAAAATGAGTCAGTTGATAAAATGCCCTCGTCGTAATCAACCAGTTGTGGTATTAAACCACCCTGATGTTGATACACCAGAGATAATTAATGTCATGAAGACTATCAACAAGTATAAAGGTCAAGTCCTGAAAGTAGTTCTATCAGAAAGGACAAGAAGTTGTCTTGGTGTCAAGCGTTACCGAAAGCGTCTTACTCTACAGAATGCTGAGACAGGAAACCAAGCAAAAAAGCAGAGTATGCTAAAAATGAAGCTAAAGAAGACCCACAAAAACAACTACCAAGTGGTGGCAACTTCACCAGCTGAAGCACTTCAATGTCTGTTTAAGTGTTGGTTTTGTGGAAGAGTATATATGGACCAAGAAGAATGGATAAGTCATGGACAGAGGCACTTAATAGAGGCAACCAAGGGTTGGGATGTTCTTTGTCAAGGAAAAAAACATTAAGTGAGAGCCTAGGGGAGGTTTCCCCTCTGGCTTTTAATGAGTGACATTAACTTGCTTGGAATGGAGGGTGGAAATAACTGCTTTATTTTGCCAAAAGTCCTCTACTGTTAGCAAAGAGGAGAAGAGAGTAGAGGTACAGAGAGATAGAGAAGCTGATAGTGAGGATTAAGCGCTATTTTGCACTCTTATGTTTGAAATTTGTTTTGGAGGTCAGCTTCATCTGTTTCACAGGAGAAATTTGAAGAAGATTTGCTATGCAAACATCTTTCTAGTTACCTTAGGATACTGTGCTGTATGTGGTTTGTGCTAGGTCTGTATGGATTAAAATCTTAGATGATGAGATCTTTGTAAATTTAACAGGATTTAGTTTGCTTTATTACAGCATGGTGTTTCAGAGATCGAGCACATCTGTATGGAAATACACCTTTGGTCCTCTGTGGGCAGCAAGTGTATGTCATAGGTTTCAGTGGCAAATTAGGCACTATGCATAAAAAGTAAAATTTAAATGCAAGTGCTCTGTTTCAGTGAAGTACAAACACTTCTGCTGACTTCAGAGGAGGTACAGGGGTGTAAATGAAAAATCGATGGAAACAGTTACTCCTGCTAGATCAGACAGCACAAAAAAGTTTAATTTTGTTTCGTACTGAGTCCTTACCTAGACTGTATTGTGTAGATGTGAGGGAGCAGAACGGTCAGGATTCTGTACCATCAAGCCAGAGATAACATCAGGCTTGGGCTGATAGTTAAAAGCACTACTCTGTATGGCCTCAAGGCTGTTCTCAAATAGTATTAGCCAAACATAAACCCTCTACCATCTTGTGTGTGATAGAAGCATTTACAGACTCAGTATTTGGTTAGAGCTCTAGTTGGTGAGTTTGTTTACTGGGGAACTCGTTGAAGACTTTTCAAAATGAAAAGCCATGTTGCACAGCTTTGATATTGACAGTGTTGAACCACATTTTCAGTGCAATCTTTCATTCATGCTTATGAATTTAGATGTTGTTCCAATTTATTTTTTTGTAGGCCTCAAATTCATACAAGCATGTGCCTAGTTACAGATTATGTCTGATGCATACTGACTTAAGTGTAGTGTAAACATTGCTCAGTTACTTAAACACTTCTCTAAATCAGGGCCAAATTGCAGTTTTTTAGTAAAAAAAGGGATGGGATGACACTGAAGTTACTGTTTCTGTATGTGAGCTGTGGATGTTTCTCTTCGTATTGTCAATTCTAAATAATTTCAGAATCATATAGAATGAAGTATATTGAAGCACATACTTACAATTAACGTGTTACAGTTTAAGAAATATGAAAATCAATACTGACTCTAATGCTGGATGTGTGTTCTATGTTTGAACTGGGACTTCTCTGGTAAACTGGTAGTCCCTAACTCTTTTCACTGATGGTGCATTTTTGTAAACAGTTTAGCTGGGAATATTTTTTTATCTACTCCAGCAGATTATACATTGTTTTGATAAAATATTTATCATATCTACATTGGAATGTAAATATTTTAAAACTACATCTGACTGAGGTTTATTTTCAAAACCACTTATTTCTTTCCCATAATTTTGCAATACAGTGTTAAAATCCTTGTGATAGCTGGTGCTTTAAGTCAGATCTTTTTTCATCGTGTACACGTGGAAAATTTTTGTATCATTTGTATCACACTAACCTATTCCACAGAACAAACTTTGTTTTTCCTGTTTTGTCAATAATAAGGAAATGACAGTTCTCATTTTGTATTCAAATGGAATTATATTTTTTTAGATGGGTACTCTAGAGGGTTTTTTTTTTTTCCGCTTCATATACTTTGATGCCAAACCTAACAGTGCTATTTGCATTTTCAATGGTGAAAATAGTTTCCATTTTAAAATTATAGTGTATCATATACAATAAATACTGAAATGGTTAACACAAAAACCCAGTGGTTAGCATTCCTTTGTTTAAATTCCTTCAGTCCAGGTTACTGGTCAAATTAATTTTGTTTCCATAGAAGCTACCAAATAAATAGTTTCGAATTTGCTTTGTAAGAGTTGTCACTGGCAGAATCAGAACATTGCTCGTGAAAACTGTACCGGGGGGATGGGGAAGTGTTGCTGCTCAGCTTTGTGAACCCTGGGTGGTTTAAGGATACTAGTAATGCTTGTCTTCTGTAAGAAAGTTTGCTGTTTACTTTAGTAAACATCTGCAAAGCTCTGTATGTCACTGCCATAATCTGTTATCTAAATTGTTAAGCCTTGGGTTTTTTTAAGGTTTTTATTTTTAATTTTTTTTTTTGTTTCAACACGAAAACCTGTTGTATGTTAAGTTGTATTGTGGTTATGAAATTCTTAAAGCAGGTTATGTCATCGTTTTTTTTAATGAACTCTGCTAAACTCTATTTTAGCAGCTTCTGTTTTGTTACTTTTATCAGATAAAATTATGTCAATTTCCTTCAAGTTTAATGCTTTCATCAGTTAGAGAGAAAATAATTTGCAGTGGATGTTTTCTTCCCTTTTGATGCAACATTGAGAAATAAAAAGGTTGCAAGAAAATAACAATCAATTGTTAAATTTTTTTAGAGCTAGTTTGTGCCACTACATAATAATGTCATAAATTGGGTTGGAATGTTGTGGTTTTGGGCTTGAGTGGTTTTGTTCTTCTTGTTCCTATTCTATAAGGATAAAGTAACGAAAGTTCCTTTTTTGGTATATTGCAATATTATTTGGTATATTACAATAACCTAAGTATATAACCTAGGTATATTACGTAACCTAAGTCAAACTTCTGAGTGAGGTTGGGAAGATTATCGATGCTGTGCAGAAAAATCCCTTCATGTGCATATGGAATGGTTTGCCTTCGTATACACACAGAACTTAGCTGGGCTTCCAAAACTTACATTGTGTGAATGAATATTTCTGCATTTTTTTTCTGGAAAAATAATCACATTCTCATGTTTATTGCTCATACACACTGAAGCGTGTTTTCTTGCTGATTTTGAAGTACATCTACTCTTCCTGCTTACAATTTTTATTTCTACATTTGCACCTGATATGAATTTAAAGTGACTGTTTGCATAATGGTCCTATTACATAAGTGAAGGCTCAGGTATGGAATACAAGTATCTGCTACTTTAAACTAAATAATAAGTACTCATTGAATAATAGAATTTACATAATTACAGTCAGCTTTAAAATCTCCAATACCTATAAACATCAGCTGACATTAACTTCAGTGGCAGCTGAGCACAGCTTGTTGTTGAGCAAACATGCACACCACATGAAATTGTTAGACAGTGAGAACTCTGACACACAGGGTTTCATGTGTATTTTTAAAAGCAAGAATATTTATTTAATGACTGTGGTATTGTGCTGGTATACTTTATTGGGTTTTGCTACTTAATGGAGTTTCAGTGACATTTAGGTAAGCAAGGGAGAGTTTCATTTTCATCTTAAAGCAAGGGCAAGTTTCATTTTCATCTTAAATTAGAAAGTAGAGTACAAGATAAGCAAATTGGTCATTCATTGTCAAGATACCAGGAGTTGGCCTCAACACCTTCCTGTGAATTATAAATTGATATATTCTTTACTTATATCCTCAAAGTGAAAATGCAACAATCAAATAATAGAGTAGATCTGAAAAATGCTTCATTATGTTATGGGGAGCTCCTTGCTCAAAAGGTGAATCTGATTCTTGAGACATTTAAATAAGTGTTCTATTTATATCTGTGCGGATAAATCAGTAACAATAAGGCAGAAAACGTCAGCGTGACTTGAATGGATGTGAGAGGTAGCATTGTTCTCTGTGGTTTCCTGACTGATCCTTTCCGTCAATGAGTGTTATGGGAACGGATTTGTAGAAGTCAATGATCTCTTCCACGGAATTAAATTTCTGGGGGGGGAAAGACAGTAATCAGTGATGGAAAATGAAATTGCTAGATGGTTTAATCTATAACATTAAAAGACTTGCAAATGAGAGTATTAAAAACAGGTAACATTTTGCATGGAATTATGATTAGATGAAAGCAGTTCTACAAGGAAAAGCACCATATTTTGATCCCCATATTTCTTTTTTGTATCTCTGTTGTGTGCAGTACAAAGCAACTAGCTCCTTAGGGCAAAAAGAGAGCATGTCTAAACCCTGGTAATGCAGTATCACATATAAAAGATTGTGATGCCAGATGTGATGATAGATCTTGAAATGATGGAGCAAATATAAATTGTTACTAGCTTTTTCCTGCCACAAGTTACACATAATTAGCAGTACATGATGTTTTACACTGTGAGTTTCAATGTATCTTATTAAATGTACACTTTGTTCTCCCATTCAGTTTATTAAGTTGCTATAGAATCCCTTTGAAGCATGGAACAAGAAACACCTTGTTCTCTCACACCCAAAAAAATGACAGTGTCTAAGCAACTTCCGAAGTGATAAAGGTCTGGTTCAAGGTTGCTGATCTGATCAAACAGCAGCAGAAAGCTATCCAAGGTGTTTATTCTCATCTGCCCTAGTGGAAGAATAACACTCCAATGATTAGCAGTCCTTCAGTTTAAATAGTTCTCTTCCCTGTGTGCACCTTCTAAGCTCTCATCAGACCACAAGCTTTCATCATACCTGTTTTCCTCTTGAGCTGGTCTTTGTACTCATTGGTATTAAACCACCAGAACTGCACACAGTAATGAAAGCTTACTTTGACATTATTACTTATCACCTATTTATATAACATTTACTGTAAGCATGGTTCTTCATTGTACACCTGGTCGTGTCTCATGGTAGTGTCTCTCACCCCCGCCTGATTCACGCCTAGTTTATAACAACAGAATCTGATTAAGGATGTGATTTGGTGAAACTGTTCCTGTATTAAAATGAAAACTACTTGGTCTCAAAGCCAATATGGTAATTTTAAAAAGTTTGTTTTACTTCATATGCATTTGTTTTACTTCTCTGTTTTGTCTTTGCTTATGTTCAAAGTCACTGTTGCTACTGAAAACTGAGGCAAAACCGTGGTTGGTATTTCATGCCTTGTGAAAGTAATCCTTACTTTTTTTATTCTAAATTAACTCTTCCAGCACCAGCTCTTTTCCTGTTTTTGAATGTTTTCTGTTGTTTGGGAAGTCAAAAGTACTATAACTGTTCATCTGCTTTGGCAGTTTAATTAGGCTTCACTAGGTTAATGCCACATTGTTCATTTTTCTAGCTCTTTGGTAATGAGTGAAAAATGTCTCAGTTTTATGTCCTCAACTCTTTTAATGGAGCTCCACCTTTTGTTAGGCATAATGACATCTAAAGACATATAGATGAAGAAAATTCAGTATTTGATTTGTTTCACTGTGTGAAGAATCTCAGCCCATCTCTGCTGTTGTAGGAATTTTCAATCTGCAGGTCTCCAGTCTGTTCTGGGGAGGTGGGAATAGGGTCTCAAGGGCTGCTCATGAAAGGTGTAGTCCTGAATTGTGTTGGGAAGGTGGGAACTGTGGTCTGTGTTGCACATCCTGAATGAGACTGTTCATCCCTGAGCTGTCATTTAAGCGGTGGACAAGATGCTTATCTTCTAAGCATCTCTCAGTTGAAGGTACTGGCTCTTTGTTGTGCCTCTTTTCCTGGCAGTAACTGTTGACATAATACCATCAGTGGGAGTTACTCCCTAAGTGGAAGTGCTCCCTAAGCTGCTTGGACGGGCCAGGCCAGTTTGGTGGCTGCTGAAGGTGGGTGCAGCTAATCCACTTGTCTCACATGGAAATTAATCAAGTGAAATGCTGTGACTGATAGTTTGAAGATGAAGGGTAGCTGCAAATGCAGTGGTGAGGATGGAGAAAGTATCTGTGGCTGGAACAAGGAGATCCAGAGATACACACCAGGTTCTGCTTTAAACTTCTTTGTAAAGCAGACACCAAGTTGAAGTGGTGCCTACTTCTGCCTTTCATTTTTATGCATTTTTCACTGCATAGGGAGTTGAGATTGATGCTACAGACCTGCTAAAACCATGTATTTTGAGTGTGGCAGATTGGTTTTGAAAAGGAGATAAGAAAAATATGTACATTTCATATAATGATCAGCTTTAAATATGAGCAAGATTTGTATTTCATCATTTTCAAAAGAACTGTGCACATGAAAAAAGCTAGTGTTACAGGGATCTCTGGATCTTTAATAGCGAAATTACCTGGGTAGAGGAAGACAACAACCAAGTAAAGGGTGCTCAGTGTAGCAGTTTTGAATGTAAATTCCTCAATTCCATGTATGCGTCATTTGGGGATCTGCTCTTTATAGCTTTGTAATTAGTATATTAAATATGTACATGGGTGTGAACATCTGTGGCTAAATAGCTAGCAAAAGATGTACCTCCACTAAGAGAGTGATTTTCTTTTTTTTTTTTTACCCTTCTATTTATTATATTAGAGTTTGATACTACTTTAACTGCATGGAACTTCAGATACTTTTACCATAAAAATCTGATGATCAGCCCCTTTTTTTCCCCTTTATGACCTTATAGGGCTATATGGGAACTAATGATAAAAGTACTCATGAGAATTAAATGAAATACATTTTAAAAAATAACTGTTAATTTTAAATCTCATTTGATGATATAATATGCTAACAACTTTTAGGCTGTATAGTAAAAACTGAAGGTTGCAATAAAATAGGGAAAACTTGTGTTTCTAATGGATGAAAATAGACTAATTCAAAAGTGAAAACAAACTGCAGAAAATCTTAAGACCAAACCTCTGAATAAAATCACCAGTTGGGGAAAAATGCAATAGGTCTGCACATGTTTGCTGGTGTTTAATTTTTCTCTGGCTGATGAAGAGGGAATATTCAGCTAATCTAGACAGAGCAGCAAGGTCTGGCTGCACTGCAAAATGTGGTGTAACAAAGGGTATCCAAGCAGAGGGACAAAGCAGAGTGCTCTGGAAAGCATTTTAAGAAGTTACAGGCAGCAATTGGCTGTAATTCACAGCCTTACAAAATGTTTTCACCTTCTTTGGAAAAAATCCTCAGATGAGCTGCAAAACTGGAGGTGACAGTTTTCAAGAATGAGCCTTTTTGGGGAATGCTTTCAGACTGCCTGAGATGGAAGAAGCTCTTCTGAGCATATTTGTGCCACTGATTGTTCATTACTGCATATGTGCTTTGTGCCCAGTTCTGTTTTCGTGTCTACTGCTGAGAATAATACATAGGAGTGGAAGATTGCCACGTTTGTGATTCGCTGGTACAACGAGAAAGAATCCTTAAAGAAGAAGGCATGAGGTAGGCAGTCATGATTACAGATTTGGCCTGGCAGAGCTACGTCTTGGATGCACTGTGTGTTGTTAACTACATGCTTGGAATCCTTACTTTGAAGTTGTACTTTGCAATTTGACTTGTCAGTCCAGACCCACTGTTTAAGATACATACTGTCTGTGCAGAAGTTGGAACAACAAAGTCATATATTTTGGTATTTCCTGAGATGGGAGCGATTGTGTTCTCCTTCCTTTTAGTTCAGTAAAAGTTGTTCATGTACTGTTCAAGTAATTTTCCAGTTACCTTAATTGTTATAGCTGTTAACATAATGAAAATTTAGTCCTATGTCTTTATTCTCCAGTGAGAATACACATATAGTACATTATGCTGTAATGTGCCTTATTTTCTGTCACTGTTTTTGTTCTGAGCCTATTTGTATTAGGGCCATTACAGGAAGACTAAACAATGTCAGAACCATGGAAAACTAAACTTGCTTTCTCCTGAGTCGTACTAAAACTCCAGGAAATCAACTGGGAGTTTCAGTTCAGAAATGCAGCCAATCCTTTGCAGAAGACTGATGGTTACTACAGCAGCACCAGGATGATGGTTCCTGCAGTTCTTGATTTGTGCAATCACTCAGCTTCCAAACTGTTTCACTGTCCTTGCATAATGAAGGATTTTTTTCCCCCCTTTATCATTAAACTAATGTCCCTAAAGAACAACTTGCCAGTAAACCTTGTTCTTGTGAAAGCTCAGGAATCCTATCACTTGTTTTCTAATAAAAATTCTAATATAAATTTTGGACCCATCAAATGCCTTAAATCAGCTTGGATCATTTGTGATTTCAGGCTTTTAAAAGTCTATCTGTACAAAAGGTAAGTTCTGAGTATTGATACGCATGAAAAGGATGTAATTGAAGATTCAGCTACAGAGTCTTTGCTGTTTCACCTGAGTTGGATTTGTGTCAGTGATTTAAATAGTTAATCCATAGGAGGTTGTTGCTTTGCTTTTTTGCTCTGCAGCTGAGCATTCTTTATGTCATATTTTTCTTGTTTTATATATGTTTTGGGGTTTTTTTGTTTGTTTTGCAAGTATCACATTTTTATAGAGTTGACTTTTAATGTTTAATTTTTTGTTGTGTGAAAGACTTGCAAATACAGTGTTTATTATTTAACCATATATGCAGAATGAGAATTAGACTCTTATCATGACTATAATTGAATTTAATTATGTAAAAAAGCATTGCTCATCTAAAGGAATTTTCTAATTGAAATTTACCATATCTGAAAGACTGATTGCTGGGGACCCAGATGATTTAATTGCTTCTGAATATCCATGACAACTGTTGTCCTATTGTTTCATAGCATGAGATCCTGCTGTCACATATATGGAGCTGTCTATATTTGAAAATGCCTCCTTAAATTATCATGAGTTTAAAAATATGCTAAAATAATATGTATACCAGAAAAGGTAAAACTTCTCTTTCCTTTTTACTTTGCAGGTGTTACTTACAGTAGACAGAACTATTGTAAATAATTTCACGATTATAAGCTGCACCTTTTTGACTAAAATTTTGCTCCCACCCCGGAAATGCGGCTTACACTCAGGAGTGGCCAATATATGAAAAAAGTTCTGAAATTTCCAAACCCGGAAGTGCGAACCAAGGTGCCGAGCCAAGCACCTGCCATTAAAACCCGGGATTGCGTGATTGTTACAAATTGATTACTCTGTTGCGTGGCGGATGGAGGTGGGCTCCATGCCGGCAGCACGGCGGGGAGGCGGGGGGCTCCCTCCTGCCTCCCGCCACTGCCGTGGGAGCAGGTGGGCTCCATCGCCACCGTGGGAGCGGGCGAGCTCCGTCCCTGCCGGCCGCCGCGGGGCAGTGTCAGGCCGGGGTGAGTGAGCCCGGCAGCAGTGGCCAACCCTGAGCGGCCCCTCTGTGTGACAGTGCCGAGCTGGGCCACCTGGCCCCATCAGCAGCCCCGAGTGGGCCGAGCCCGCCCAGCCCCGAGCCAAGCCAGTAAACCCCGCAATCCTGCGATTCTGTTTCTAATTGGCAACTTTGTTGCACGTAGGTCCTTGCTGCGAACAACAGAGCGCCTTATAATCAGATGCAGCTTATATATGGACAAAGACCTAAACATTGCCGGCACCCGGAGGTGTGGCTTGTAATCAGGTGTGGCTTGTAATCGTGAAATTACTGTACTTAGGAAATTTTTACATTACAGTAATTTCACAACTATAAGGCTTACTGGATTATAAGGTGCACTTCCAGGTGTCGGAAAAAATATCCAAACATTTTCAGTATATAAGGCACACCAGATTATAAGGCACACCTTTTTTTCCCAGCGACCATCCGTCCACAACAAAGCAGCCAATAAGAAACGTAATAGTGCGAACCCTGCCAAGCCGCGCGGCCCCACCCCAGCCCCGCTGAGCTGCGCAGCCCTGCCCTGGCCCCGCCCTGGCTGAACTGCACGGCCCCGCACGGACCCCACGGGTCCATGCCACCCACCCCTGGCCCTGCTGAGCCACGTGGCCCCGCCCCGACCCTGCCAAACCACGCGGCTCTGCCCTGGCCGAGCCGCACAGCCCTGCCCCAACTAGCTTAGCTCGCTGCTCACACTTCTGGGTTGGCAGATTTCTGAACATTATCCATATATAAGGCGCACTGAATTATAAGGTGCACTTCTGGGTTCGAACCAAAATTTTAGGCTTTAAGATGTGCCTTATAGTTGTGAAATTACTGTAATTTAAATCTGAATTTGAGCATGGTACACAAAATTTGGTTTTAAATTATTATGAAGCTGCTTGAAACTTGAGACATACTTAAAATGAGGGTATTGTGAAAGAAACTTTAATGAAACAACAAGTTTGTTACGTGGGAGAGTTTGTTACTAATGTTTAGTATTAAGAGCTTGTGAAGTCCGATATAAAAGCTATAGGCTGTAAGGTCAGATGGGATTTTACTTACACACTCTCCTCTGAGCCCTGTTCCCAATGCGTATTGTTGGCTTTCTTCCAGAAAACGGACTTTGATGTTGTATACTCTTCTTCCATAATAAACAACCAAAACGTATGGTTCAGCCTTTGATTTCTTTGAACAATCTCTAACCAAGAATGTCTCGTCCTATATGATACAGATTTAAATTATGGATTGTATGGTTAGTTCACAACAAAACTTGTAAGCCTTTGTGGACAGCTTACAGAAATTTTCCCCCAAGAGTTTACATCCCAGGTTTTGAGATAAATGGTACTTACAAGGTTTTTCTGTAGCAGTATCTTCTCTGCTTTATGGCGATCATATTCTCCAACGTACCATTCACATTTGTTTAAATCCTTAATTTTAAGATCGCGTAATCAGTGTATGGAAATAAACAACAGCTGGCAGAAGCAAAACCAGATTCTATCTGATCTGCATTTAAAGGACATTCAGCACAGTATATAATGGTAATGCATCTATATTGTTAGGAAGTTTTAGTCAAATTGGACATTTAAATTCTTATCCATGGTTTCAAGAGCTCATATTGGACTTTCTCAAAGGTGCTGACCACCCACAGCTTTCAGAGGGGGTCAGGGGTTGTGCCGTACAGTTTTTATCCTGTTTCCTGAAAACTTGTCTTTTTATGTAGCAAAGCTGGTCTTTACCTTTTCAGTGGGTTGAGATTGCATTTCCTGTTCCACAAGCAAATGTTTTGATTTATTTTTGCATGTTGCATATGATGGAGGAGGTGGTGGCTTCTTTACTGTCAAATTATCCACACTTAATGTGGAACCTGTAAAAGTAAATTCAGAAGGAAAAAAGTTGCATCCTTAGAAGTTATAATTTTACACTATGTTTTACTTAATAATTTTGAGAATAGTATTTTTAATTTAGAGTATTGTGATATTAAACTTAAAAATTCAGAGCTGTCAGTTATGAGTGGTCTTGTGCTAATGCAGCATCAGTGATTTCAGATTAATGCCCCCAGAGATTTAACACATTAGTTTCCTGATGGTTTTTAATTTACTTCAGTCTGACAGGCTATTATGCACATAGCAAAATAATAAGCTCTTAATAAAACAGCAAATGCTAAATAAAATACTAAATATGGGATGAGGATAATGGTTCATTCTGTTCTACTTTCACCTTTTGAGTCCCTTTTGTTTGCGTTGGATTGCAGGTGCTGTTATGTTGGATCATATTAAAGCCCCTCACTATTAGATTGCCAGCTAGCATTGTTTCTACCCAGCTGTTGAAACCTCAAATGATTCAGAAGTTCTGCCATGCTGATGAATTTCAGTCTGCTCCGTGACTTGTTTCAATTAACGAATTCAGGACCAAGTGGTGAGATTGCTCTCACATTGAGGAAGTGGTGCTGGTCTTTGGCTGCGTGTGCCTGCTCCATACAGTGCTGCTGGTGCAGCCTGGAATTGCTGAAACCTTTCTCCCAAAGCAAATGTGATTTGCTGTCTGCAGTTTAGGGCTACCCTTTACTAACTAGACCCAGCTACCCAGGTCTCTGTGGAGCTGAACAAGTGCAGTGGGTGGGTCAGGAACACAAGAAGTTGTGTAATATGGGAGGCTTGGACTGACTCTTGAGTATGCAGCAGAAGCAGAAACAGCCTGGAAAAAGCAAGGGCTTCCTTTCAAGGTAAAGATCAAATGTGATTTTCAGATATGTGACACAGGGAAAAATTGTTAATTGAAGATAAAAACCCACCATATCCTGTTGTACAACAGAAAACAGTTCTGTGTGTTTCATGCAATGTTGGTGGGAGAAATGATCTAGTGTCCATTTTAAAAGTAGATGAGCGAAATCTGGTTATCAATGGCTTCCATCTTTTTCTTCTGGTTACTGTCACCCAAGTGCTGTTTGTCAGGGGTGTATTTCATTGTGCTTTATCTGTTCCTGCTTTATTATCTGTTCCTAGTTTATTATTGTTATGCTGGTATGCAGCATATGACAATATTAAATTTTACTAGGAAGTCTTTCTTTTACAGAGGGGAAGCCATTTTCACTGCATTTCACTGTTCCATTTATATATGTACTATGTTCTGATGTATAACTGCATTACTTTTGTTTTTAAAACAAGATCCACTGATAGCAGTAGACAAAGAACCCTGATCTCCAGTAGGCAATCAGTCTGTTCAGTAATGAAATCTGTTCAAAGGGTCTGGTACAGACATCAACCTTTTGTTTCTGCAATCACTTTGAGCTGTCAAAATGTGAAATACTCTTACTGTTCAGCTTATTGGATCGTGATTTTTAGCATTTTCACATTGCATTTTTAGGGGCTATCCCCAGAATTTTCGTTTTGTTTTGTTTTGTTTTGTTTTGTTTTTTTTAAGAGACCTCACTACTAGGACCATAGTTACTTTGTGACCTGTGCTGTGTATATTTTGCAGATTTTTTTTGTGGTGTGTCTTAACTAACGTGTAGAACAAGAAGGGTAAAATTCTTTTGCAATGCTTATATACCAAATCTGACTGAGATGGAACTAAAAACAGTTTGTCAAGAAATTAGATTTAACAAAATTAATATTTGTTCTTAAAATATTTTTTAAGCCAAGTATAGACTTTAAAGGCAATTGTAGGGTAGCAAGGGAAAGGCTACTTATTTGTTCTCTCCCTGTTGCTTCAGGGGGGCAAGGAATTGACAGAGGAAAAAGGTTACTCTGTTGTCCCAGAGAGCCTGAAGGAGCAAAAGCCCTGGTAGGGATGGCAGGAAGTGTCTGAAGTGGCAGCAGCAAACAGAGACCTAGATGAACTTTA
Organism: Catharus ustulatus; assembly: GCF_009819885.2. Classification (NCBI taxonomy): domain Eukaryota; kingdom Metazoa; phylum Chordata; class Aves; order Passeriformes; family Turdidae; genus Catharus; species Catharus ustulatus. The sequence goes on along the minus strand of NC_046225.1, from coordinate 62,395,019 downwards.
CAAATTATGTAAAGAAGGATTTTTAGTAGGTATCCAGAAGAAAGTGTGTGGAATTTCACCCCAGCACTAGAAGGAAGCGGCTCAATGGAGGGAACCCAGCAGGATCTGGGAGCTGGGGCCTGTGAGGCAAAGCTGGGGGAGGTGGGCTTGGATAGCCCAAAGTTAATTTGAATCCTACTTGATTTGAACAAATAATGCAGTCCATATGTTCTTTCTGGTGGTATTTGCTTTTACCGTAAGTTCGTGTTATGCACTCATAGGTTCTTGGCACAGCTTAGGGGTTTGTTTTTTTGATTAAATTGCAGAGGCAGTTACAGGAGAGTAAAAGTATGCTATGTAGTCAAGGACGGTAGGAAGTGCATTGAAAATCCTCAGTGCAGACATACAAGCATAGTAACCTGAATCTCTTTCTTACTCTTATTTTTCCATGTTTAGTTTGGCTTTCAAAGCATTCTCTGGTTCTTACCTGATCTGCAAATGTTTTTAGAGCTCCATGTACATTGAGGGCTGGGAAAAAGCAATGAATAAAAGTAATGTCAGAAAAATATTTCTTTTAGTGGCAGTGTAAGAGTCAAATTAGAAAGCAAAGCATAGCTGTGTTTCCTCAGAATACCCCTTCCTCTCACAGGCAGCTTTGGGCCTTCTCAGGTTTTGGGTGGTAATACTGTATTTAGTGTCTTTTGACAAATTTCCCTTATTTTCACAGCCATTTTTTCAAGTTGCATTAGAGTTTTGGGTTTTTTTTGCTCTCCATTAGAGTTCCACATTTTAATGGCGTATATAGTGAAGCACTGTCTGCTTTTGTTCACTGCTGATTTCAGCTGATGTTCCCAGTGCCTCTGTAGGAAGACCCAGGGAGCAGTTCTTCCCTGCCTGTTCTGATTTTCTAGACTGCTCCTGAGTGGCCAGTTAGTATTTTGTTATGTTACACTGGGAGAAATATTGACCAAATAACTTTACATGATACAAGCATAAGAAGAAACAGAATACTAGGGGTCACAAATATGGTCATATTTAGTCCATACAATAATTTTTATCACAGAGAAATGCCATTATTTTAAACAATGCTACATGAGAGATTCTGTGTTTGTCTAGGAACGATGTTAAATCATTCATATGCTTCTTATGCCCTCTCCTATATTTTTTGGTTTTGTTGCATATTTCAGGGGGCAAAAAAGAATGCAGGCAATTGGAAAGGAAAGATTTTTATAGCAAAGCCAGGCATGTATCCTTTGTAAATAAAAATAGAAAATGAGGGGGAGAGGAAATGCTGAGGCTGGAGATAAAGCTTCTTTATACAATATATTTAACACCCTATCACAGAAATAGTAGCAGAAATGTAATACAGCAGCATGCTATTAAAGATAAAAATTGGCTGTGCAATTACAATCGCTTGAAAGCAATTCCCAAAGATGGTTCTTGTCATACATCAGGGTAAAACATAATATATCACTGCATGGCATCTGAAAGTGGTATCATCTTGCTGTTATTGCATAGTGAAGTATAATTTTCTAGGGCAGAATGTTTAGTCCTTGAAGCATCCAGTACAAACTCATGAAATTCTTCTATTCTTACCTGGCTTCAGGAGTATGCTGTTGTGGTTGAAAAGATACTTCAGGTTTCTTCCCCAAACTTGTAACTATTCATAAAAAAATTAGAAATTAATATTTCCTCTTTTGTGTAACTGACAGCAACTAGCAACTACTAGATAAATTAAATAAATTCATAGATGAGGGTGATGCAGTTCAATAGAAAACCTTAAAGGGCTGTAATCAGTCTGGCTTGAATGAGTCAGCTAATGATTTCAGTGGGAAACATTTGGACTAGTACTGAATGTTACATGGGGGACGTTACAGGCTTTGCTGAGCCAAATATGGCTCAACAAAATTGTAAATAATGTAGAACGTTGAACTAAAAGTATGTGGAGAGTTCATAAATCCTTTTTATAGGACAGGATAGGCATTGAATTTGTTAAAGCAGTCAATTCTATTTCTTACTGAAAATCAAGAAATGGTGCCTTGATCCACAGAAGGAAATACCAGAGGAAATGATGAACTCATTAACACAAAGTGCAAGCAGCATGAAAGCCATGTAACCTGTATCTATCTTCAAAGTATTTTGGAGTCACCTTTGTCATGGACCTTTGCACACACAGATACAGTGAGTGGTTTAAGCCATTTTTTTCAAAGCTGTATGTATATCTAAAGAACTGAGATGTTTTTAAAACATTGGAGGTTTCAATTTTTACATATTTTTTAGCTTCAAAAGCCGAAAGCTTTTAAAAACCTTTATTTCAAAATTCTCCCCCTCAAGGGTAGAGCAGTAAGAGAGAGGGGTGATGTCCTCTGTGCAGATCTCTTTTGGATATCATTTTCTAGGTTTTTTAGGCACCAACACTCCTGTTTTCCCCAAAACCTTAAGACATTTGCTTAGGACAAGTGTGATACCCTGGCTCCCCAAATAGCTGTAGCTAAGGCCAAGTTAAGTTTCCTTTTTTTCCTACTACTCATCAGCAACTATTGAGGTCTGTCTAACTCTCTCCATTCTCAGCAGATGAATTCCTGAGGGAGGTCTCTTGTTTCAGCCAGAATTATAATGATAGAATATTTTAGTTTTAGATCATAAAGGAAAGACAACAAATGATCATATTATTGAATACTGACCTTGGTCTCTTCCAGGTACCTATATAAAATGAGAACATAGTAAATATTTTTCTTTGGATTTGTAATTTGAATTTATCCCAACAGACCCAACTATCCACCAGTTTAAAAATAATTTATAGACATTCAATCTTTAATACTTGATAATTTTGTAAAAACCTGGGCTGAATACTGATCTCAGTCTGCTAGCAACATTGAGAATTGGACTTTTTAGGGGTGTAAGTAAGCATTTAATGATGACTATTGTGTATCAATTTAACTTAACAATATGGTTTTCCATCATTGATCTTGTATTAAATCAAGATTGATTATGGTTGACTGGAGAGACACTATCCAAAGATGAAAATTAGTCACTTCTTTTCGTGCTCTTTATTTGACAGTACAATTATTTTTACTGTCATGGCAGATATTTCATTCAAAATCACTGTGTGGAGAGTCTTAATCCAGCATATTATGTTAAAAATAGGAATGATGGGTTTCCAAAGGTTGGAATTTGACTTCTGTATTTTGATTCACATATCAAAATGGTGGGAATATCAATTATTTTGTTTGTTAATTTGATGCATCTAAGACTGTAATACATGAATATTGAAAAGAAAAATAGTTTATTCTTTGTAGATGTTGCATTTTGAGCTTTCCTTATAAGTTACTTCCCCAATATTGTTTACCTATTACTTAGAAATTTCAAGTCTTATTCAGGCTGGCAGGTCCTAGTCCAAGCTCCTGCTTAAAGCATGGAGAACTGTGAGATGAGACCTGGTGTCTCAGAACTTTAACCAGCTGGGTCTGGCAAACTTCCCAGAATGCAGGTTTCACAGCCTCTCTGGGAAACCTCTTTCAATGTCCTCATAATTAATTTTTCTTCCTTATTTCTCATTGAAACCTTCATAATTTCAAGATTGTTGCCTTTTGTACTTCCACTGTACTTAGTAAAGCACCGTGCTCTGCCTTTTTGACAAACATCTCTCAGACTCTGACTGGCAGCTATTGTGTTCCGCCAGGGCTGTCCCCTCTCCAGGCAGAGGGAACCCAGTCCCACCAGACTCATTTCACAGGGCAGGCACTGCAGGTCCTGGCTTCCTGGTGACCCCGTGCTGACCTTCTCTGCTCTGTCAGCTTCAGCCTTGAGCAGTACTCCAGGTGTTGTCCACTGAGTGATGAGTAAAAGGGAATAGTCCCTTCCCTTGACCTCTTGGCAGTGGTTCTGTTGACTCAGCTTGATATGCTGTTGGTCTTTATGGCTACCAGGGATACACCAGTGGCTCATGTTCAGCCTTTGTCCCCAGGTCCTTCTGAACTGAGCAGAGGGTTTGGTTCACTCTTGGGTAGCATTTTGCCTTTGTCCTTTCCACTTTCAAGAGGCTCCTCAGTATTCTCTCCTGCAGCCTATCTGGGTTATGGTGAAGAGTAAACCTTCTCTCAAACCTATTGACCTGCTCTTCAATGTCTGAAACCCTGACAAGGGCACATTGTCTTCTCCTCCTCCAGGTCATACTGAAACTGTTTAGGCCTTCTTATCTATATGAATGGGAAGTGATCAAAATTAAATTTTATCTTTTCAATGTCATGACACACACAATATTTCTCCTTAAGATGTAGCCAAACTAAAAGCCTGTTAAGAGATGAAGTATTTGTGCAGCTGTACAGTGTCCAACCAGAAATATTAATTAGAGCTGTAAGATATTTATTTTTCTTAGGAGTGTTTTCATATTTTATTTGTAATGAGTCAGTATCCAGGACAAGACTAAGTCCTTTTTTTTTTTTTCTTTTTTTTAAATGTTATCCTTCTTGCCAATATAGAGCTTTTTAAAGCGTTAAGTGTTGATTAAAATATTGCTATCAAACCATGTTTTTGTCACTATCTTTCAAACTAAAGAAGCTTCTAACCAAGAGGAGAGAGGTTTGGGGCAGCCTTCTGATCAGAACTGTGGAGAAAGAAAACTCAATTGATTTAAAAGTTAGCACAAATCTACAGACTTGTCTACAACCTGCTGTAGAAGGAACAGTTGGGATTAACTACTATAGATTCCTTTCTTCTGTTCCTTCTAATAAGAAAACAAAAACAATTCAGTAGGAGCACATTAGTGCAGGAACTAAAGCATTCAGTGAGAAGCTCAAAATGCTATAAATTATAACCTCTTTCCAAATTTTACAAACACTGCATGATTGTAGGGACTATATCTCTTAATAAGTTTTATGGGAAACCACTTGTCGTAACTAAGCTCCCTTATTGCTAAAACCATTTCCTCTGCTTTGCTTCATTGGTCTGAGTAGAAAGTGAGTGGGGAAGGAGAGGCAAAAGGGAGCTGGGGGATAGCAGGGATTGTTAAAACTGGATTTAAAAGTTGTCTATTTTTGTTTCATATTGAAATTGGTCATCTTATATTTGAAGTATTTATATTACATTAATGCTATTACACTCCTCTATTGGCCTTACAATTTCAGTTTTCTGTTTGTAAAAATGTATGTAGAATCTCTGTTTGAAGGGGACTGTCTCCTGCTGCTCCCTCTTCACAGGCATCCACATCAGGCAGTTAGGAGATGCTTTACGTGAATAGTTGGACAGGTAACTATGTTTTTATTTCTGCAAGCAAATTCAGAAACTTATCCCATTCAGGAAGTAGCAGTATTGAAATTGCAACACACATTAAAGATGGACACTTTTATGACACAAAGCTGATGTTACTCTTGCAGGTTTTTATAAACTAATAGGCTAAAATAGTATTAGAAGAGAGGCTGTGGAGCTGTGAAATGTGTTTGGCTTTTATGGTTCTCAAACATACAAAGATGAATACTTACTATATTTGATTCTCTAACAGATGAATGTCTGGAAAAGAAAGAATAATATGCAAATCATTTAATTATAATAATTAAAATAAAAGTCACTTTGACTACATCATCACTGGAAACTAAGATCCCTTGACAAGGGAAGGATTTTGTTATTGCTGGAGAAGTTCAGAGGCTGGTTATTTTTTACACAAATTATTTTCAGGAGGAGTATCTTGTACTTCCTTAGAAAATGAATAGTGTCCACTGAATTCATTATGGTAAAAGACAATTTTGTTAAGGATTTATATTGGGAGGAGGGGAAAAAGAGGAATATCAACTTCAGTACATTTCATCTCATGCCAAAGGGTCTTATCACACACTTTAGAGTCAGCTATAAATGGAAGTAAGTTCCTTGAAGATTGAAGAATTTAATAATTGAAACACTCATAGCTGAAATGGAGAGTACAGCTGAAAGGAAGTGCAAACCAGAGAAAGATGAGTGGAGAATGTTCCTCATGGCCCTGATTAAGTAGGTGATAAGGTATTTCTCTGCCTCCTCCTGATATGCCTGATCAACAGGAGTATCTTCCTTTCCTGGGAAGGAAATATTCTCCCTCCAAAAAAAAAAAAAAAAAAAAAAAGGACAAGACATTGAGTCTGACATATTTTGTTAGATGTTTTGGTTATGATGAAAGCTTATGCTTTTTAGCAGCATGTATCTCCTAATAAAAGAGACAGGACCAGATTTTACAAGCTACTTAGCAACATAAGGTGTGAATAAGCATCTAGTAGCTTTTGGAAGGCTCTGAGATTTAGTCCTTGTTTAGCCTATCTCCTGACTGAAAAAATATGACAGTGAGATATTTGGATAAATCAGCCAGAAGACAAAAGGAAGATCTGGTATAGGAAACCCTGGGAGCTATTTTTCAACAGTGACAAGGGCTCTCTTCCTCATGTCTATGTTGAAAACATCCATCAGCACGGAGGCCCAAGGCAAGAAATTTGGAAATTATCTGTATTATTCAAGAAGGCTAGGAGAAAGGAGCGGAACTGTTTTGGTTTGGATAGTTGTTTTTGTGTTCATTTCTTCAATTTTTTAGCTTGGTCTCCAGGGCCATTACTTAATGTGTGAAAGCCTATATTCAGGATGTTGGGTGTGTGGTAAAGTTCCATGACATTAAAGATGTGCTTGCAGGGCTGGCCTCCACCTCCGAGGGACATGGCCCTTGCATGGCCTGCAAGGTTCAATCACACCAGAGCTTCTAAGATGCATTCCAGGACCCTGCACTTGCCCATTTTTTATGAAGCTATTTTTAGGCGTGTATAAATAATGATGTGTTAAATTTTATAAGTCTTCCAAATTTTGTTGGAAAACAGGACTTGTGCTTCTAAATCACATCTGTGGTTGGACAGCTTTGCTTACAGTCTAGCAAAGGACTGTAAGCTGTAGTGCCTTATTCCTACCCTGTGCAACTCATATGCATATTTGCTCCTTAAAGCTGTAACTGGACTTAGGACAGGTGAGAAATATTTTGAGGGAAGTGCTTGTGGGAAATTTTTACCTTCCCCAGATAGTGTGTGATCTTATTCTGTGGCACTTCTATCTTACTCATGTGATAAAAATGCCTAGTAAAATAGGCATGACGTGTTTATATTACAGAATTTGGCTTTATAATAGGACCTTTTAAATCCAAGTGCTCTGCATGCTGATATCTGCTGGCAACAGGGATTATAACATTTCTCACAAAGCTTTCAATCTGTGCTGTCCTACCAAGGGAGGGGATCAGTCGTGGGATTTGGAACTTTGAAGCTCTATGTCAGGTCCTGTGTCTGAATACGAATCTACATCATATTGATAAAATGTCTTAGCAACCAACAGCTTTTGGGACCTAATCCATGAAAGAATTTAAGCACCATTCAGGAAAAAAACCCCACCCCAAAAACCATAATTAGAGCTCACTCATTAAGAATATACAGTAATTTCACAACCATAAGGCGCACCGGATTATAAGGCGCAGCTCTGGGAGTCAGCAAATTTCACAACTTTGTACATTATATAAGGCGCACCGGACTATAAGGTCCACTTTTTCTTTGCCGCGAAGATCCATGCTGCTCTCAACAAAGTAAGGAATTACAGTAATTTCACGATTATAAGCCGCACTTAGTATAAGCCACACTTCCGGGTGCCAGCATCTTTTCATTCTTTGTCCATACATAAGCCGCACCTGATTATAAGCCGCACGTTACAATACAGAGTGTGATAAAAGGTATCTATTCTATCACCATCTGTTGAGGGTGGGGGCAGTGATCCTTATCTCCGTGGGCAGATATTCTGCTAATGGGCCATCCATTGAAACCAGGCAGGGCATTGTTCTTTATCTTTTCACAACCCATCCTTCCTCCAGCGAGTAATTTTCTGCTAATGGCCGTTGAGTCCCACTGTGTGACTGATAAAATTACTGCATCCCATTGGAAGTTGCTCCAGCCAGGGGGAAGAGCCCAACATTTCTTACCAAGATAAAAACAGAGGTTTTGGGACACTAAGGGAGCCCCTTTCTCCATTGGACTCCAGAGGAAAACCGGATTTCTCCACATCACCACTGGACCTCCAGAGGGAAACTACACCTTCTGCAGGAGCACTGCTCCAACTAAATCACATCTGTCACTGCAGGAGGATGCAGCCACCATTTAATGGAACTGCAACCAACACCCTGCCTGGTGGGGTGTCAGGTTGTACTCTGACTTTGTCAGGGTTTGGGGTTTGTTTCTTTGTAGTACTGTATTTCTATTTTAATTTCCCTAGTAAAGAACTGTTATTCCTAATTCCCATATTTTTGCCTGAAAGCCCCTTGATTTCAAAATTACAATAATTTGGAGGGAGGGGGTTTACATTCTCCATTTCAAAGAGAAGCTCCTGCCTTTCTCAGCAGACACCTGTCCTCCAAACTAAAACAGCAACTTTTCATTCTTTGTCCATATATAAGCCGCACCTGATTATAAGCCGCACTTCGGGTTCAGACCAAAATTTTAGTCAAAATGGTGCGGCTTATAATCGTGAAATTACTGTAGTAATGGAATCCCGCGATCGTGGCGTTTACTGGCAGGTGCTCAATTTGCAAACATTTTTCACAGATTGGTGTAGCCTTTAAATGCAGCCTCAAGTGCCCTCCCTGTGTGGGGGCCGTGGCACTCCTGCCCGCCCCCGGCTCGAGGTGGTTGCAGCTTGCAGCTGCGCAGTTTGGGGTGGCTCGAGGTGGCCGTGGCTCACGCTTCGGGGTTCCTGTGGTTCAGGGCGGCTCAGGGCCGCCTGCTCTCTCCCTACCCATACAGCTCCTGCTGGCTGGGGTCTGCCCAGTCCCGCCCACCCCGCGTGGCTCCTACCGGCCGCGGCCGCCCGCTCCCGCCCCCCCTTGCAGCTCGGCGCTCCCTTGTGGCTCGGCTCACGGCTTGCACTTCCGGGTTGGCAAATTTCACAACTTTGTACATTATATAAGGTGCACTGGACTATAAGGCGCGCTTCTGGGTTCAGATCAAAATTTTAGTCGAAACGGTGTGCCTTATAGTCGTGAAATTACTGTACTTAACTTTTAGTAAAAACTTATTTCCTTGATTTGTAACTTATTTTCCCCCCAAGGGATTTGAAGTGACCTCTGTAAAATGAAGCAAAATTCCATCGAGATGAGCTGAAATTGAAATAATTTAAGGAAGGATGGACAAAACTGACAGAGCTTCTAGCTGTTATAGATTTTTTCTCAAGAGTCATTTGAGCATCATACCCTGTGGGCCCTGGATTTGTGTCATTCCTCTTCTCAGCATGTGTCCAACACTGTCCCCCATTAGAAACGTTCATTTTGGTTACACAGCAAGAGCACATCTGCTTATGGGGCAGTGAGCACATCTGACCAGCTGTGTGGAAAAGGCAGCCAGACTCATAACCTGGCATAAGCGTGTTCTGGGTCATACAGCTGGGCACAAGTCGTTTGTGCTTCAGGTGCTCATCCTCACTGCCATGTCAGGATGCTGAATGACCACGGTTGATGTGTGGCTGAGGAGTGCAAAACGGAAAGGGCAAGAAGTGATTTGTAGCCTGGATTAATTGGTCTCATGGGCTGAAACCAGGCTTCTGCCTACAGATGAGTCCTTTCTTTTGCTGAATGTAGTATCTTTGGGATGTGGAGTGTGTTTCTGTATCTCTGGTGCCGTCAGTGGGTTTTCCTATCACTTGATTCACTAATTGTGCTAAGTAAATAGCATTTTTGTTCTTAAAAGTGGTTGCAAGACCTCTAAATATTATTAAGGGAAAAAAAATAGGACAAATCGTAAAGGGTTCATGACAGTTTTGTCTACTTTTCTATACCTTTGCTTCTTTACTGTTATTTTGTCAATTCTTTTTTTTTTGTTTTAAATGCCAGTGTCACATTACACTAAATACCACTTCTCTCAATTATTCACAGCTGTCTAAAGAATAACTTTCTTAAGTAAAAGCAGAGGTGTGATGGAAGTAAAATTTTGTGGTTTGAGCAGGGAGAGTGTTTTGATTCTCAGGGAACGAAGATGAGAAATGCACTGTACCTTGTGACTTGTGCTGATATTGGAAAGGTGGGATCTTGGCGGACCGTGTTCCTCTTGTGAAAGACCTGGCTGCTTGTTCTTGGCTCTGGAGGAAGGGGCTGATACTGCTTTGGCAGCATCCTTGGAGGCCTAGAGAAGTCAGAGGAGAACTTGAAGAGCTCTTAGGGAATAAAGGAGGTGCAGGGACTGGGTTTTAAACACAATTTCTAGAAGAAACTGGAATTTTCTGAGAGTACTTAAATGCAGTTGTTCTGAGCCAAGCTCAGATCCAGGAGCTCTTCAGGGCCCTTCAATAACTATAGTAATATTGGATAATATTCTACATTTGCAAGACATTACTGAAGTGTGTTGTGTGCCACTAAATACTGCTTTTGTGTGCCTCACCAGGGTGTGCCAAGTACAGCTCTGCAGTGTGGATATTTCTGGGTGGGCATGGCTGTGCATATGGACCAGCCAGGGAACACACTGCAGTTTCAGACATGGGGAAAAATGTTCTTCATCCCAGAAAGCTCCCAGGTAACATGGGCCTGGTGTTTTCTGAGGGATGTGGGCACGCCCTGCCTGTGCTCTGAGACCAGCCCAGCTCCAGCAGGGAGAGGCTGGCTGGACAAAACTGGAGCTGCATCCGAGGCGCCTGGCAGAGCTGCCTTCAGTGGTGGGCTCCTGCAGAGGGAGCTTTGTGTTTGGACAGTACATACCCAAATTAAGTGAGAAAATTAAGAACCATTCTGGCTGCTATGTTACAAACAGAAACAAATAGTCAAATTTTGTAGAATTGTGGATTGTGAATGTTCTTATTTCTGCATATTACGGTTTTGAATTTGTGAAATTTTACTGCCCTTTTATGCTATTTCATATTTTTTAAGAGTCAAATTTAATATGTAATGCTAATGATATTTTACAATTCTTTATAAAAGAGTTTCTTTTAAAGCATTCAGTGTAGGTATGGAGGAATAAACTTGCCATTCCTAGATGACTTTTTGAAAGGAGGGTTTTTAATTATAGCAGTTATTGAGGTTGACCAAACAAAGAGGTGATTATTTTTTTATTTGTGGGCATATAATAGAAAAATATATTTGTGGAATAGAGCTTGGTCTATCTTCTGTGGGAATAAGTGGAAATATTCCAGTTGATTTCTAAACATGATTTAGAAAAAAATTGTGTAGCAAAAAGCACTGGTAAATTGATTTAAGTGAGAAGGAAGTCAATATTATCATATGGAACTGAGCCTAAGGCACCAATAAAATTGGTAGAATATTTTTTTCTGGGTTGAACCAGATTCAATATTTCTAGGCTTTTCACTTGTCTATAGGTACAGCCAAGTTGGTTTTGGAGATGCAGGCCTGAGCTCCTGCTTTGAATGCTTAGACCTCATGCTTTGTTCTCCCTAATTCCATATCAGAACCTGTAAGTCCAAAGAGAGCCAACAGTAAAAGGATGCTGGCTCCCTTCCAGTCCCTCATTACCATGAGCAGCACAGATGGATGTGAGCATTCATTAGCACTGAGCTCCCCGGGGAGCACAGGTAAGGGATCTCTGATGTGATCTTACCGTGGGGGAGGTGTGGGCTCCTGGAAAAGAGAGGAAACAAAAATCTCTGTAAGCTTTTCCCCCTCCTTGGTTTACTAGAGAGAAATGTGAAGGATTTAGATTAAGTAGACATGCCTGTGTCAAGAGTCTACAGCATAAAACATCATGCTATAACATACCATTTTAAAATCACTGAGGAAGAAAAGACATCCTCATATGAATGTGAGTGAGCTGTAGATAGGAATTCTCTTTTCTTTTAGCTAGTGCTAGCAAAATGGCAGCCTGCTTTTAAAAATCTGTTAAATGGTAAAATAACCTGTAACAATTTTAATTGATGAGAGATTCTGCTTACCTGGTGTCCATGTATTTTCATTCTTCCTCCTAAGAATAATTACAAACAATTCTTAGTAGAGTGCCTCCCATATAATTCACAAATGAAGTTACAGCTTTATTCTGGTATTGTTATTATTATTATGGGCAGCCCAGCCCCATTCCTTACCTTCCCCTGGCTGTACCTCCAGAACTCTGCTCTTGCTTTCAGAATGAATCATTTGAGGGTGATATTTATTCAGGTATTGTAAATATTTTTCAGAGACTTTATATACATATGTATATGCTTATCAAATTAGGGATGCTTTTTTTTCTTTTTATTTTTGTATAGAAATTTATAAAAAAACTGAAAGCCAATGAAATCAGTTCTATTTTTTTCAAATATATTCAAAATACGACTGATTTTTAAAATTAGCATCATACTAATAAAACACCTTATTTTTGCTCTATTGAAATTATTTTCCTAACTTCTACATTCTGAAATCGTAACTAATGCAAAGGGCATGCAACATATCTCAAGCTCTCCTTCAAGTAAACCATAACTAATTGTTCTGAATAAAACAATGGTAGCTCAAATGTTTAACGTTTCTAGAAAATACTGCTGAAAAAAAGTCTTCTGTGCCATTCATGCCATCTTGTGGCAAGGCCACTTAATAGCACTGCGCATGAGAAAAAATGTTGGGGTGTATTTAAAAACAGTGTAGCTATTATCTAAAAATACTAGTGTCCTCTATAAGCACTATTTACTCAGGAAGAACTAAAAATATGTATCAGTTGTGTTCTCTAACAACAGAGTTTAATTTACCTTCCTGCATGGGCTTTGGTTCATATTAACATCACATGGAGACATGTAAATCCAATTCAAAGGAATTTGAAGATTTAGATAAACTGGCAAGCTGTCCTTGCCCACTGATTTCAGCAGATTTTGAAGCTGGCTTACTGGAATTTATCTCAATTCAGCTTTTTTTCCAGGCTACATGGGGATTTGCTCACAAGAATCAATCTAACCTTTCATTTTCAAACTGTATAGTGCTTACTTTTTCATCATCTGTAGGAATAATTTCTCTCTACATTTTGCATTATAGAGTGAAATAAGAGGGGGGGGGAAGCAAATGCTGTTTTACATGGAATTCTTTAAGTTATTTTTCTGGCTGATCAGATTATAATACTATCTAAAAATCAACTGTTACAGCAAACACGAAAGGGTCACATTTTCTTGGCTTGGCAATTGCAGCCTTTTTGACCATATTACCTTATGGTTCGAAGCTTTGAAAATGGCAAGAAAAATTACGATTTCTTTTCAAAGATAATCAGATATTTAATCCTTCAGTAGCTGACTTCATGATGTACTACTACATCCAAAGTAAATGAAATATAAAAAAGTGTATCGAAACCTACTTTTAAAACAATCTTACAACTAAGAAAAACTGCCAATTAAAGGATTTAATATTTGTACCCTTCATTAAGTTTTTGGAGAATAAGATTATCTGTCTCTGATTTCACCACAAGAAACAGAACAAAAATTAAGGATACATTTTTGACTCAAAAGTAAAGGATTTTGAAGCAAATTTAGGGTTAAAGTTAGAGCAGCAGTGAAAAAAACATACAGTAATTTCACGAATACAAGCCGCAGCAATTTGACAAAAATTTTGGTGGAAACCCGGAAGTGCGGCTAATAGTCGGGGGCGGCTAATATGTGAATAATTTTCTGACATTTACAACCCCAGACGTGCCAGCCAGAGTGCCGAGCCAAGCACCTGCCAGTAAAAGCCGGCATTCCGCGATTGTTACAGTGTTACCGTGTTGCCCTGGCTCCCTGCAGGCAGCACAGGGGGCGGGGAGAGAGGCGGGAGAGCTCTCTTCTTCCCTCCTCTGCCGCAGACCAGGGGAGGGGGGGGGGGCGGCGCTGCCGTTGCCGCGGCCCGGGGAGGGGGGGGGAAGCGCGCGCCGCCATTGCCGCGGCTCCAGGAGCCGACGGGAGCCCCCCGCAGCCATTGCCGCGGCCCGGGGAGGAGGCAGGGTGCTTTGTCCGCGCCCGCCGCCGGCGCCATGGGCGCGGGAAAGCTCCGTCCCCGCCTGCCACCGCTGCCATAGGAGCGGGGGAAACTCCGTCCCTGCCTGCCACCACGGGGCAGCGCCGACCCGGGGTGACCGAGCCCAGTGGCAGCGGCGGCCGGCCCCGAGCGGCAGCACCGGGCTGGGCCACCTGGCCCTGTCAGTGGCCCCTAGCGGGCCGAGCCTGCACAGCCTTAGCTCAGCCAGTAAACCCCGCCCTCCCGGGGTTCTGTTACTAATTGCATGCGGGTCCTCGCTGTGAACGACAGAGCGGCTTATATTCGGGTGCGGCTTATCTATGGACAAAAACCGAAATATTTGCCAACACCCAGAGATGCGGCTTATACTCAGTGCGGCTTGTATTCATGAATTTACTGTACTAGGTGATGTACTACACAATTAGCATATTCTGAGTAGGTGAGCATTGTCAGACAGCCTTGGTAAGTAGTCATCCTAGGATGTAAATCCCTAGTGGGAATTGCTAAAGTTGGTATTACTAGTTAAAAATACTTATTAGATTATGTTTTACAATGTATTCATGGAAAAAGCTGAGAAGGATAGGGAGTAAAAAAGAATTGCATTGCTAGAAGTAAAGCACAGAGGGATCTTGCAGCCTTTTGGTGGAAGAGTTCAGCAGACATTGGCTTTTCCCCGCCCCTTATGTCCTTACAATGCAGTGAAAAGGAAAATCTGATTTTTAAACTGAAGGACATTTTTTCCTCCTCGTATAGGAACAGGGAACTCCTGAGATAAAATATATCTCCTGTAAATAATTTCTTCAATGTTAGTTTAAAGTGTACTGCAAAATTTGCAGGATGATCATTTTGGAAAGCAGCTGCTGCTCTGAAAACCATGTCTATTCTATCAAATGTAATCTCTGCCTATGTACAAAAGGTAAATATGGAAGTAGCAATTACTATTTCTGTTTGTAGAAATTAGTAGTTTGTTTTTTTATTATACCTCTTACATTTGGCAGTGTTCTCTCCTCTGGATCAAATGTGCGAATCTGTTAATAAACCAAAATAAAGATGTGATGTTAGTCATCATTCTGGAAGCTATGGCCAGTGTAAAGGTGCTGCTGCTGGCTGGGATGCCTCTAAGACTTAGCAGAACCTCAGCAGTCAATGAGTGAAAGCAGGAGGCGAGAAGTGAAACAGGAACGGCTCCCAGGAACCTGGGCTGCCTGGTGCCAACGAAGGTGACGTGGCTAAGACTCGAAATAGACTGCACTTGGGAGATCTTACAGAAAAGGGGAAATCTGGTTGTGAGCAAGGCTTAGTGTCTTTACTTACAACTGAGTGTTGAAGGGGCTGAGGTGGGCTCTTGCTCGTTGGGGAAGTGGTACCTGAAGGCCTTAAGCAACGTTTATCTGCAAAAGAGGAAGAAAAATCAAGCCTGAGTAATTCAGTAATATGATGTTTGAGGAAGGAGGGGTTTTAATGTTCAAAATGGGTTTTTCAGGTCAGGTCTCACCTTCACCTCCTTTTTTTTTTCCCCCCCAGAACATAACAACCATTTTAGCAACTGTATCAAGGGCATAAGCATGACCCTGGTAATAGCTTTATGGTTAACCTCCCACTGTGTTATAAATAAAAGCCTTCATAAGCTGGTAAACAGTTAAGGCAGACATTTGACCTTAAATGTGGTTAGATTACTGAATTTGTTTGTCATTTGAACCTTTGCTCTTGGCAATGCCATTGTGTTCTGGTTTTGCAAGAGTTGTAGGGGTTTTATTCTCTAGGTAGTATTTTAATTTTTATTTTAGCTTTTAATAAAAACTACATCCCTGGTGATCAAAAATAAATGATCAGGTGGTATGCTAACATGTTTTCAGTGATTGATTTTACATCTCAATGGCACTGGTATTTATCTAGAAAAGATGGCAAAAATGTTAGCATTGAATTTTACCCTTTTGAAATATATTTTCAGTCCTTTCCTCACTCTTGTATCTTGCCATATTATAGGGCACAATACACAGGCAAAACACAGATTTTTGTTTGAAGTGTTTTACCTGAAATCACAAAATAAAAATGACGTCTTTTGGCAATTTCAGGACAATCTTACATAAGCAACAAAAAGTGCTGACTGCTAAATGACAGTTTTTACTACTAACCAAGACAAAACTGTGTTTGGAATTCAATTCAGATTTCCAAATAAAATGGATAAATTAGTCTTGGAACATAATGTAGAATATCTGGTTGTTCAGACTGATTGTGATCCTTTCACACATGGATAAATTTACTCACTTTAAAAGCCATCGATTTGTTTAGACATTAAACTCCCACAAAAAATGAGTAGAAAAGGTCTTTGCTGACGTTGATGTGAATTGGGAGCAAGTTATGTGGTTTATGGTTTCCAGTCTTTCTCATCTAAGCTTCCCCACCATTTTTGAAACTATTTTAAACCTCTAGAGTGTTTATATTGGGTTGGAGCAATGCACAGCTAGGATGACACTTCACTTTCCATAAATGGGACATTAATTGGCTCTGTATGCTTAGGCATGAAATGTAACTTAGAATACGTTTAGTAAACCAGAAGGTGATTAATGCAACTCCTTTATGAAGTTAAGAATGCTTGAGAAATACACTCAAAGTAATTGCTTATTACTGCTATTCAAACCATCACAGAACACCTTTAGAAAAAATACCTTTATCATCTGGAAGAAGTTTTAGAGGGTTCTTTGATATGTTTTCCATCTTAAAGGTTTCTAGGCTTAAATAGCAGTGAGATTTTCTGAAATGGCTGTGGGTTTGATCAACCAGTTTTTTCACATTCCATGTGGAATGGGATAATAGAATTTATCCCATGAAGGTAATGTTAAAATTAAAAAGAGTGTGTAATTATTAATTTAGCATACTCTAATGAAAATCAGAGTAACTGTTAAACATGAAGAAGCAGACAAAGATCTTCTCATGTTTCTGCCCACCTGTGTAATTTTCCAGTTGAACCATTTAATTTAAAAAAAAATCTGGACTGAAAACTTCAAGTCTGTGCTGTACCCATATAACTCTAGGTTTTGCTCAGTTTCCACAGATAGAAAATGTTACCTGCATATTCAGATTCTTGTAGAGGTTTGGCAGGGAGGATTCTCAAGGAATGAACAGCCTCCAGCATTGAAGAACTTACAGTCTCGTACACATTTTCTCCCTCCTCGGATGGCTTGGAGGAAAACTGTAAGTCTCTCTTGCCCCTCATTGTCAAGTATTTGCTCTGGATAGAAGACATATACAGATAGTACAAACAAATTGAACTTCAAGATTGATTTCAATGTGGAAATATATGATTGTCATAACCAGACATTTTGGTGCAGGGGAAATTTTCTGATGGAAACTGAAGGATTGGAAAGTATTTGAGGAAGTGGTTTGAGAACATGAATTTTTAATTTAGATTAATGAAATAGCCATTTGGGAGACAGTTTAAATGTCTCTCTGAATTTTGCCTCTCTGCTCTTGAAAATGTAATGAGAGTGTTTTATGATCATTGCATACATTTTAAACTGTATATTTTATTATGATATTATCCATGTAGTATTTGTATTGTACTGACTGTTTACATATATTACCTGCAAGAATATATTAACTAGCTCATCACAAATGTCACTCTTCAAAATAAAAACATACGGTGTTTTGGGGAGTTTGTTCTAACAAATGTGCACACCAAGTGAACGTGATTGTGAGTACATATTGAGCAGTGGAGTCCACTCCACTGAGACTCTCTGCTGAGACTGACTCAGGATGGCTCTGGATGTGTCTACAGCCTTGTATAGGTTTGTTCTGGAGTGCTGCTCCACCTTTCATCCTCTCTTTTACTCATTGAAACAACTGCTGGCTTCCTTCAGCACAGAGCCAACACTGCTGCTGAGGAAACTCAGCTGAGGGTACCCCATGCCTCTACAAGTCATATTTTGTTACCAACGGCATAGGTGCATCCATGCACTTAGATCTTCTTTGATGTTTCTTTTATTCCCGAATTCCCTTTATTCTCAAATTTATTCCCTGATGTTTGTTTTATTCTCATTAGTAATGGGGAATCAAATAGCTTCCTGTCATACCATCTTCTACATGTTAACTGCCCTTTCAGTTCATGCTTTTTCTCTTGAGTGCTAAAATTTGTTTTACTCTCTAAGGACACAAAAAAATTGATTACTATGCACTTTACTTCAAACTTTATTAGGCTAATACCTATAATTGTGTTTTTAAAATTCTTCTCACAAAGAAAATACACTTCTTTAAATCTTTACTGGATTGTCAACCACCTTAAAAGACTCTGAACCTCATATCCCCAGTTAACACTACTACTGACAATACTTTCCTGTGAGCTCACTCTACATTGTACACATCTTTATTAGAACATGAGGCAGACATTTAAGAATTGTTCTTTACAGTACATGGCAGGGCAACGCTTGTCTTTATGACAGTACATAAAAATGTCACCACACCCTAGACAGACCCCTGCAGGGTATCTGGGTTTTCAGGCTCTTCTCTGCACAACTCTTTCCAGTTCAAGAGCAGACTACTGTCAGCTAGGCTGAGAGTGGCTATTTTTTCAATCAGTTGTGCAAGCACTTTCATCTAGATGAAATGCATTTTCATCTAGACCAGGCATGTACTTGTGAGACTGTCTTCTGGGAAATATCAGAGGCCTAACAAAAATCAATATATATCACATTTACTGTTTTCTTTCTTATTATTTTAGTCATATTTCTGCTGAAAAGGAAATTGCTTTTGGTTTGGGGAGTTGATGAGATGTTCTTCATGTTCACATTAACAATTCTTTACATAATCAGACTTATCATTTCCAAAAGATACTTTCAGACAGAATTTGTTTAATAATCTCTCCAGGTACCAAATACATCATCAGGATTTGCTTTCTTTCTTGGAAGAAATTATGATTACCATTGTTCTTTTCCATAATTTTAGGAACTCGGGATTCTGGAGAATTCCCAAAGATAATAAATTAATATCTCATAAATTTCTTAAATAATTCTTTAAGTGTCTTAGCATAAGTAAATAATTTCCTGACCATTCTTTTTCCATTCTGCTCTGTGTAGTTTTTGCCTTCTATTTGGTATTAATCCCATATAGCATCTGATTATTATTAATCATTCTGTGAAATCTGAAGCAGTCAAAGTATTGATTGCATCAAACTTCTTTAGTCATCCTTTATTTTGTCCAACTTGCTTATTAAAACATAGACCTGTGCCTAATTTTCATCTTTCTATGATTTAAAAGCTATTGACACTGTTTTCTTATATGCCTGAACTGAAACTGAAATCCAGATTTCAGATGCAAATGGAAAGACACTGAAATGTGCACAGTTTGCTTTTCAGTTTTCATTTGTATTGCTTACATATTTAATCTCAAGATTTATGACTTACATCCTTGTTCAACTTGATTCCCGCTATTTTTACCTGATCTAATGATAAAGGTGTATTTTAGGTTCAGCCCGTAGATGGAGAATTGGCAAGTGAGTCACTTCTCCAGTCTAGATCCCACTAAAAAGAGTGAAAGTTCTCATCTATATTTCACAATTCTCACACCTTATTTTGCACTAAAACCCAGTGATTTTTGCATTTTTTGTTAGTATTATAGCCCAGATGATATTAACATACATTGGAAAGTGAAAGAAAAGTAAAACTTTAGGAAGAACATGTGGTACTTACAGAATGATGGATGTTAGCAGGAATTGTTCTCTTTTCTGTATAAAATGGAGAAAAGCTGTCAGCAGGTCCCATTCTGTAGTAAATGATACAGTAGCTAATAACTTATATAAAGCAATAAAAGTCTGCCAACCGCAGATTTTAAAGTATTTATTTACAGTATTTTAGAGGTACTGAAAAAAGGACATGAAGCAGGTCCACCCGTGCGTTTGTGGACCTGTACAATGCATGAGGAAGTAGCAGTATGGAAATGGGATTCACAATCATGAGCATGTCTAAGCCCGCCCAAGAAAAACACCCAAAAAAGGGTGTGCTTGAGCTCCTCTCTCTCCCCTGAGTTTTATTTCTTGGTGGAGAACTTTGAGAGCTATGGGACTGCTGGTCTGGAAATCCCTCTGTGAATAGAAATGTGTTTTGTCCTCTTTGTAGCAGAAGAAAATCCCAAATCTGAGAACACTCCATCTATCAGGCTATAAACTATTCTCAGAGGTGTTTGTCTGCCCATGAAGCTGTCTCATGGTATAGACAGGAGAGCATGAGCTACAGAACTGGTGAACAGAGATTCCCATCTTCTGCACTTAACCCACTTTGCACATTTAACCCAGTGACTCTTTAATGCAAAACAGCCAGGGTACGACCTTACCCAGTGTGTACTCTTGTTCTGGACTCTTTCAGTCCCTTTTTAGGCTGCCTGTAACCCCACAAATCTTGCATCTCTGGCTACATAATGGCCTGATTTCAAAAGTAGAGCATGAAAGTCCTTCTATTAAGACCAGTCAATAACAAATAGTAACAGCGTGTTGTAATGCATAGAAAAAAAAGGAAATTGTACACTGAAATACTTTTATGCTAAGGAAAGAGTTAAAACCAGAACTACTTCTTGTCCAGGAGTTGTACCCCATGGCTGAAGGATATTAAGGACAGCCGGCATCCCAAAACCCTCCCTTACAGCTGTGTTTTGGAAGAAGCAAATTTCTTCCTAAACACCTTCTTTGCATTTGTTGTTCTTGTTCTGTGAGCCTGGTATTGCATATTTTCCATACCCCAGCAGATGGCATTGAATGTTCATTTATTCAAGTACTTTAATCTCTGCTCAGAGGATCATTCATGGGTGCCAGTGAAGGAGACTTACTCATACAAACTACTTGTCTGATTTTCTGTTTAGTTATACTGGTGCTAACCAACAGTAAAACCAGTTAAAGGTGGTGCCAGGACAATAATAAAAAAGCAGTGTCCTAATTTGCAACCTTTGTACTTCTGTTCATAAAAAAGTGTGGTTGTTTTATCCTCCACAATAACCAATGAATAACAGTGGTAAACGTCAATGCCATTGCCCAGGCATTTCGTGGCTTAATGCTAAAAGAGACAGTTTGACACAAGCCTTTGGGGTGTTGTATTGCTATCCAATATCCAATTGCTTACAATGTGATGTCCAGGTCAGTTTATCATCTCTTCTCTTATGCATGAATCACCAGAGTTCTTTCTTAGGCCTCCTTTACTCTGGACCATTGAAGGGAGCAGCCCTGGTGTTGCTTTTCTGTGGGTCTGCCCTCTACATAAGGTAACAGCCCAAATATTTGCTCTGTGCTAGCTGAGGAGTGCAAACCAGTGAGAAATCACTCTTACTGTTATTTAAGAATATAATTTTCATAATGAACATGAATATTTAACTCTGTCAATCTTGCTGTACATATCAGACCTTCAGAATGAGAAGTGCTGCACGCTGTCCAAGTTTTAGATGAGGCGCTATCATGAAGCTAAGCACACCTAAGGGGAGAATATTTCTGCTATCTATCTCTCTATCTATCTATCTATCTATCTATCTATCTATCTATCTATCTATCTATCTATCTATCTATCTATATATCTATCTCTCTGGAACATCCAATTTGTTATAGAACCAGGCTAGTCTGGGTTGGTAAGGACCTTTAAAGGTCATCTAGCCCAACTCACCTGCAGAGAGCAGAGACATCTTCAAATTTTCTGGCTTTTGCTGCACTGGCTGTTGAACAAGGATGAAAGAGGACAGAATCTTTGTGCCAGGTAGCTGCAATAACTGGACCTTATGGCATAATTTTTTTTCACTACGAGCTAATGATTTAAAGCTGGCACAGACTAGAGTCTCCTCGAGCTGTAGGGACTCATCATGTTTAATTCAGGCTGAAATTTTTTTGTTGCTTTGCTGCATTGCCTATGAAATTGATAAGTAGAGACTATCACTTATAATAATAGTAATGTGTTATATTTCTGTGTTATACATGTGGGTGTGTTTCTGCCAGTTGACAGAGAATGCCTCATGTCAAAACAAAATGGAAAAAAATTATTTTCTCTTTAATTTGCAATGGATTAAAACTGTGTGTGCATTTTGTGACAACCTTCTCTTTTCATGCTGACCTTTTGTTTAAAAGGGTGGCAGGTTAGGAATTTGTACACAAAAGTCCAACATCAAAAACATAGCCCTTGAAGTGGGAAAGCAGAAGGAAAATGTGTTCCCATTGGCTTCTCTGATTCTATGAATGCACAACGGTTTTTCCAGTCACTGTGGTGTTTCAGCCAGTGGCAGAATGCTATAAAGAATTCTGGGTTGCGATTTAATAAACTTTGTGATCCTGACAGGGATCCTAACCACTTCAGTAGAAAAATAAAAGCTTCAAGCTGGAAATGCTGCAAGGAAGAACTGTGTAGACATTTTCAGAGCCACTTTTTTACTCCCTTACCCAAAATTATGATGCAAAACCTTGTCCTGCTTAGGTATATAGGCATCTTCCTTAAGCCTATAGAGGAGCTAGATTAACAAGTTTCCTGAATAATATAGATTTAATTAGAGTACCAAGTAAAAGATTAGGCAGGTTTCACTTCAGAGATGTGAAAAAGGCATGTGAATATATATCAGTTATGGTGGGCATTTGGGCTAAGGCCAGCTATCCAAATAATAAAAGATTTGCAGTTAGATGATAGATTGCTGGGTTTTATTTTTCCCAGAACTACTTTTTCCAGAATTAAATCTAAATCTTTTATATTATATGGATCTTGAATGCATTTAAACAAACTCCAAATAACACTATAAACATATGGTACATCAAATAAATTTATCTGGCTAGTTGTGCCACTTTTTAGTTTGATAATTTTATATGCTTTGTGTTAAATAGCTCAGCTAGAGTTGTGAACTGCAGTGTCATTTATGACCAATTCAAGAAAGTGCAGTGTTTTACTTTTGAAATTAATGTAGTTTAAACACATGCTTGCTACTGACCATAATCTGTCATGGAAACAGATTTAGAGATTCTATGTCATTGTCTTGTATTGGAACAGCAAACAGGGAGAAGAGGTGAGACCAAAGGTAGCAGCAAAGGGAAAAAGAAAGTTGTCTCAGTTGCTTTCTAGAAGCCATCAGCCAAAGTAATGTTTTCAGTCTGCATCAAGAGAATAACTTATTCCTGGCTTTTTGCAGTGTATACCATCATGAAACCAAACATTTTTTGTGGCACAGTGGAAGTAAACACCTTTTTTTCAGCATTGGTGAGTAACCCCTTGGTGAGTATCCATTATTTTTCATTTTCTCTACCAATTCATTTTAATTTTTATGATATTAAAATGTTCAGATCTGTCACAGACTTTTACTCGCTCTGAGTAAGAAGTAGGCTACATAGACATGTTATAGCACTTTTTTTCAGCAGTGAAAGAATTTTACCTTTTGTGTGTCTATTTGGATTCATTACTTCATGTATGTTTGGGCAAGATCTAAATAAAAAGAAAAAAAAATCCACTTAATTAAATATTAGACATTGCCATTGTTCTGTGAACCTTCTCATAGAGTCCACTTTAAATTAATGAATAAATGTTGCAAGGATAATAAATACATTTGAGAAATTGGCAGATTTGGAAATTCAACAATTATGGGTCAGACCTTATATTTTTGTTCACTTACAGCTCCAAGTTTGTTGCAGAGAACTGTACTCATTTTGAAAACATTCATTTTAGACATAAATATTGTAACAGCCTTATTGATGCTTTAGCATAATCAGTATATTGTTGGAGGGATGAGTTTCCTTAGGGAGACAGGAGTTAAAACTCACTTTCCACATGCAGCTGTGCCACTCCACATGGCTCCCTTCCCATTCTGCCAAATTAGTATAGCACTTCCCCTATTCCTCATGTGCTATTCTTCCATCCTGCTATTACTCTGCATGGAGAATATATGAGATGTATTGGGTGTGGAAGAACCACATTACCCTTACTCTGGTGTTGGTTCTCTCACCATGACCCTCTTTATCCACTGCAGCTCTGTATCAGCCTGTCCAACCACATTTGTGGATCACTGCAGTAGCAGTACTTAGTATTCATGAGCAACATCAAAAGTTATTTTGCAATGAAGATTTGGCCACGGATCACATTAAGACTGCATTAATGCACACTCATTTTATCCATATCTAAGCATCCACCCTTGGAACTGCATAAAGTTTGGGAAGTACCACCACAAACCTCTGAGTTACAACTAGCCCACTCTTACAATTACAAAATAATTTAGGTTAGCAGCAGCTTTTGAACACAGGGTGAAGCTGAGTGGTTTCCTGTTCAGTGAGCAAGCTGTAAACCACACAACAGTGTACTAGAGTGTGTGATAATAGCATGGACACATCAATATTAAACCTTTTATTTATATTACTTACAAGTGATTTAAAAAGTAATTTATTTACTTACTTATTTTTTGGCAAAGCTGTTTTCCTGCTGCTTGACTCTGCTGGGCGATATTGTATTTTTTTTCTGTTGACTCTGACAGAATTGAGCAAAGTTTGCTGTTAGAGAGCAGCAATAAGCGGGGAAGGAATGCAAGTGCAAGCAGAGCTCCAAAACTAATTTTCAAAACTTTTCAATGCACATATGTAAATGATTACCTTCTTCTCTACCTCAAACATTTTCATTCTCTGAATATTTTCCTTTGTTTTCAGCTATTTGGAAAAAAGATCAACGGTTTCCTGCCGAGGGAATGAAAAGCTAGAAACTCAATTCCTGCGTCCTGTTTTGGTTACATTAGAATAGGGTACTTATTGAATGCAACTGAATAGGAATTAAAACCCAGAGGCACCTATCCAAGATCTTTATTGCTGGTCAAATAGTTGCTAAACACCAGTGGTGTAGTTACTAAAACAACAGAGTTCAGTTCTCTTGGCTTCCCTACTTCTGATTGCTCTTGAGCCTCTCTTAGAAACAGAACTCCTTATTTTACTCAGGTGAAATAATATTGATTTATAAATCCTTGAAACAAAAACTGAGATAATTATACTTTTACCTTTTGACTATCTGACATTTCAGTGTTTTCAGCAAAAAGAGTTAGGATTATCTCACAAATAATTCCTACAGATGGAAAGACGGTCATGTACTTTTGGACCTGCTCATTTAAATTCATAGAGCCTATAATTAGTGTTTCCAAATCAGGTCTCAGTTTTACTTTGCAAACATGCCCCAAAGCCTGTTTGAAACAAACAAACAAACAAAAACTACCCACACACACACACACTTTAATCAATATTTAAATGCACACATTGTTAATGAATTGTTCTAATTGTCATGTTAGACAGTTTATTATGGAAATACTGAAGGGCATGAATGCAAAGATGCAAATTTTAGAAGAATGACAAGATATGTTTATTTTCAGAAGTGGATTTAGCAAGAGAGGTATGCTTGAGCAGTTGCTATAGCTATAGAGAATTTTGGTTAAGTGGTTAAATCTGTGCTCCAGTGATATGTGTCTCTAGTATGTGGAATATGAACAGGTAACTGATTTCTGTCATCTCAATGCCCTTTATCATTCATACATAGTTTTTTTGTCTTTTAAAAGAACAATTTAATTCCTTGCAAAAGTCTTCCTCCAGCTCCCCCGAGGCAGTCTGTATTACAAATGCAAAAGGGTGTTGCATGAGTATTATACATACAGTGAACATCATTTTTGTGTGTTTGAATTTGCTTCATTCCTCCCTGTCCCTTCCTGTGGCAAATTTCCCAACATGAACCTGCAGAGTGACCTTCTGCAGGCTCTCCTTTGCCTGCAGCAGGGAACTGCTTCAGTCTCTTGGTAGATTTTGTCCCCATGTGAGATGCAGCACCAAGGTTTCACTGGTATCTCTATGAGCCCATACACATAACATGTAGCAGCATGAATGGCTCAGGATTTACCAGAAACTCATCATGGCTGAGACCATGAGGACATTTAGAACCTTTTGAATGTTCTATGTTAATAATATCATGACCTTGCTTAAAAATAAATATTTTTCACCATTTTTGCTTTAAAGTACTGCTATGCTGTTTTTAAAAATCCCCATGTCTAATCATAGGGCCAAAGCATCTTTCCTTCACAGAATTTTCTTCATTCTCTGGTCAACTTTGTTTCCTCTGGCAAAAATGGGGGAATTTTTAAATGCAATTTATGACACTTTTTTTTTTTTTCTTTTACTTAAACAAAATGTAGAATTTCATTTAGCTGGGTATGTTTTGTAAGTTTTTCCATTTATGAAACTCATACCAGACTGACCAGATACAAAATCCTAAGTTGTGTGTTTGTGATAGTACAGGCTAGTGGCATAGACAGAGCAGCAATACCCATTCCTCTCAGGACTCAAGTTACATTATGTACATCCAGAAGATATGTTGGAGAGAAAAAGTGAGAGTAGACTTCATTTTCGATGACTATTCACTCATATTTAAATGCAGACCAATTGTAATGGAGCACCTACAAAACCAGAAATTACATTTACATTAAAGTTGACTGAATTCATCTTGATTGTTCTGTTGTGATGTTATGATTAATTTATGATGAATTGGTTATATGAAAGTGTTTGTTTCAAAGATCTCATAATTTCCAAGAGCCATGAAAATATTAGGTAAATTTTACACTCCATTTGAAAGTTTATTTATTTCACAGCATTTAAGGGGACTGTTACCAAAGTAAATTTTGCTTGTTAGGAATAAAAGTTGGCTAAGTGCAGGTGATTAAGAGACAAAAGTCCATTTCCTCTTATTTTGATTGTCTCTCTTTTCTTCTGTTTCAACAGTGAAACAACAAGAAGAAAATTAGTGATTATATTTACTAGCTCTCCTCTGACTGCAATGCTTTGCATGTAACACTGAAATATTGCCTGATGTTTTTTTCCATCAGTTGCTACATTGCAAAGACCCTGCTGTATTCATGTCAAATCCTTCTTCATGACAGACTGTAAAGTGCCTAATCTGGCCCAAAATATCCAGAAGCAATTCCTTATTGCTCAAACATTGTTTTGGTTATTTGGTTTCGTTGTTACTTATTTTTGCAGTTATTTGCATATTTATTTGGTTTTGCAGATATGCTTGAGAGCTCCTATCATAGAACAGCCCTCCTGTGACAGATGAGTCACAACTGTAAAATTAGTCCCTGTCCAAAGGATGCATAAACCAAGGGAAAATAGGTGGATGCAACTGAAAAATGGGGATAAAACAAAAAGCTGAAGGTAAAAGGAGTTTTTCTAGAAGGAAAGGAATAAAATATGGAGCATACAACTCTCTGCTGACTGCAGACGTTTAAAGGGGGTCAGCCCCCAGTTTGAAAAACAGGCACCTCTCAGGTCTGTGGAGAGAGAAAACCACATTTGTATTTCATATTTGCATTTCAATTACTGCTATTGAAAGAGGCCAGTATTTTATTTTGTGGGCTACTTAATACAACAAAAGGATCATACTATTTAGCACTCTGATTATATAAATCCATAGCTGAAAGATATTTTCTAAATAAACTGTTGCTGGGGTGACTATTAAGGGATGCTCTCATTCAGGAACCATCCTGGTTCCTGGAACAGCTGCTAAAGGTGGTATATGCATCACACGTGTCAGCGTGATTGGACTTGGGGGCACTTGGCAATCACAAGGTCCTTCAGTTACATAGTGGTTTGAAACTGTTCATTTTGTCTTCTGGTCACATCTATATCTGTAGATGCTCTTACTTAATAGCAGGGTTTGGGTTGGGAGGAGGTTTAACCACCTCTACTGTGGCCCAGATTAAGGAAAACCACAGTCAGGATGGCAGAAGTAACTTTGAAATAGTTTAAATCTAACAACAGTTAACATAATCAAAAACTTCTAGGGAAGTGCATAGAAGAGAGTTCACTTTTTAAAATGATACCTGCAGGTAAGAGAGATTATGAACTTGGCTTGATTGGGCTAGGTCACTCTTGAAGATAAGCTTGGGTTTCAAAGTTGGCTGAACACAAGTGTGCCTTTCTGTTCTTGGTGCCTGTGAAGCACTAATCTTAGAGAAATTAGAATTTTAGTTAAAAGTTAAAAGAAACTGGGGTTGAGATAGTTATCTGAAACTTAAATAAATGATTGCCTGTCAATTTATGTTTGCTTAACTATGCTTGCAATGGGAAAGGATGAAACTAGTAGTTAGGTCCAAAGAACACGAACAATTGCAACCAGAAACTCGTTCTTTGCAAAACTGGAGTTGCCCCAAAAGCCATTTGTATTGTCATTAATAGAAAAGGTCAGGGTGAGGAAGACTCACCTTACTTCCTCCTTTTAAGACCCCTCCCCACAAAAACGACCCCAGACTTAATTCAAGAAACCAACTACGCTGCTGAATAGCCATTCAAGCTAATTACCATAGGAAGCAGGGGATGGGAGGGGCTGGTATTATAAATATGTATTTGTTTGAATCTTTTGTCAATAAATAGACTCTGTGACCACCTATAATTTTACTGTGCCTATTAGGGGGCTACCCCACGCTGTTGCCGAGTGCTGAATAAACATACCCTTTCTAACTTTAAATTGTTAGAGAGTCTTTTGTCCGTCACAGTTGAGTATCGGTATTAGACCAATACTCATATTTTGGTAAATCAGCTGGGCATATCCTGCTGCTCAGAGGGCTATAGGTCTTTTTCAGACCTTGAACTTCATTGGTTGGTGTCTGTTGAGTTAGACGCCTCAAGGAAGGGTCTGAAATCTCAAGCTTGCTGAACAGGGAACTGCCCGGAGCTAGCAAAGAGCAGCTGCCTAGAATGAGTGCTGGTGGCTGCTCAGGCTGCAGAGGAGATGCAATCAGTGCTTGCAGTACACAGCTGGGAGCACCAGGCAGACACATTCCTCTGAGGAAAAGTGAGGGATAGCTATCCACCATCTTTTATATGAAATAATTTAGTACTCAGAGAAAGTGTGTTGCTGTGTACTGTGTTTTGCTTAGATATTTGTTCTCCACTGAAAAGAAAAGAGGTGCAGAAACCCAGTGTGGGCTCCTGTGCCCCAGCTGGGCACCTGCACCCCTTGGATCTTCCCTTACAGTTTGCTTATGCGCTGATGAAGGAGGGGAGGTTTTCTGCGCAGTGCCTGGGCAGGTGATGAAGGCTTCTCACCAGAGTACCCTGCAGCCCTCATCCTCTGGTGCTATCCACAAAGAGGGCTTGGATCTCCCAAAAGGTGAGCCCAAATATTCCTGTTCCTGAACGCTGTAACTACATGTGGAAGGAAAGTGTGAGAGTTTTGGGGAGGCACAGTTACCTGCCTAGGTATGTCAGATATTTTGGCTGTACTGGCTGGGATGGAGTTAATTGTGCTGAGAGCAGTCCGTTGGGTGCTCTACTATGGGTCTGTGACCAGAGCAGTGTTGACAACAGACTCTTTTGGCTGTTGTTAGCAATGCTTGCACAGCACCGAGGCTTTCTCTTGTTCCTGTTCTGCTCTCCCAGTGGGTAGGCTGGGGGTGGGCAGAGGCTGGAAGTGGACAAAGCTTAACCCCAGCTAACCCCAGGGATATCCCACACTGCACAGCATGTGCTCAGCAAAAAAAACTCAAGTGAAGGGGTTTTTGGAAAGCAACCACTGCTCATTGATTGCTTTCACACCCCTTGTTTTGTTTCAGGCTTTTTTTCCCTTTTTCTTCCCTTGACTTATTAAACTGTGTCTGTCTCAATCCACAAATTTCCTTACTTGCTTTCCATCTTTCCCCAACCCGGGGTAGCCTGCTGGGGCACAGCAGCAGGTAGGGATTGCAGGAAAGGAGGGAAGAGCTATTTGACCTTTCAGCTCATCATAGGGGGTTCAGGATCACAGTTTTAACACTGGTATACAAATATCATCCAGGTCCAAGGCAAAGGCCTGACCATTTTTATATAATCCCAACCACTGCCCAAAAATTGAACTTTTTTTTGTAATTTTAATTTTTAAAAGTCAGTTTTATGGACCAGTAATAAGATCATCCATGGCAATATTGTACTCACTATTGTGACTTACAATAAATACTCCATAAAACAGATGTTCTTCTGATTACCACATTTAAACTACTACAGTCCTCCAAG
This sequence comes from Catharus ustulatus, assembly GCF_009819885.2. NCBI lineage: Eukaryota > Metazoa > Chordata > Aves > Passeriformes > Turdidae > Catharus > Catharus ustulatus. The sequence goes on along the minus strand of NC_046225.1, from coordinate 62,365,128 downwards.
TGTGCCATGCTGGAGGACACTTGTTCTGTTCTTTTTACCTAAACTAAGTGCTAGGAACATAATAATAAATATTAATGGCTCTATTATCTTAGCAAAATTACATAACTGACCACTTGCAAAACTACTTAGAATTTATGATTGGCACAATTGATTCAGATCCTCTTCTTCCTAAAAGAGTGCTCTAGGTTTCCCTGGCAACCTGTAAAACGCTATGTGTAAATACAGAAACCAATCACCATGCTATCAGTTCAGATAACCCCACAAAAACACAAGCATTTTGAACAGCAATTTATTATTGTGTTAGTTAAATTCAGATTTTAGAACTGTCAAATAGAAACCCTGTAGTATCAAATTGCAGTAACAAGCTACAAAGTGGAAACTCCTTGCAATAATCATATAATCATAGAATAGCTTGGATTGGAAATGATCTTAAAGATTATCTAGTTCCAACCAACCTGCTGTGGGCAGGAACAGCTTTTCCCAGACCAGGATGCCCAGGACCCCATCCAGCCTGACCTTGAACACTTCCAGAGACTGGGCATCCACAAATACTTATTGTATTTCATTGCCTCACTACACTCAAACTAAAAAATTTCTTCCTAATATGTAATCCAAACCTGCTCTCTGTTTGAAGTTATTTCCCCTCATCCTGTTCCTTCACACCCTTTGTAAAAAGTCTCTCTCCATCTTCCTTGTAGGCTTCCATCAGGTACTGGATGGCTGCAATTAATTAGGCCACCTCGCAGCCTTCTCCAGGCTGAACAATCCCAATCTTCTCCTCCTTTCCTTATGGGAGAGATTCTCCATCCCTCTGGTCATCATGCTGGCCTCCTCTGGGCTCACTGCAGCAGGTCATTGCCCTTCCTGTGCTGAGGACTCCAGAACTGGGTGCAGTGCTCTAGTTCCACATACAAAATTGTAGAAGACATTGAAAGCAGCTTTATCAGAGAATCAAGTCCCTGGTGAATGCATAATGAATACCACTTCTCTAGTACTGGTTAGTACAGGTATTCAGGCTGACAACTAGGGTACACAGAATCCACTTTTGTTTGTATTACAGTATCATCTTGTGTGCAAATGTTGTAATGAATCCTAGTTAGGTGACTTTGCACTGGATAAGAGAAAAAGAGAACAAAGGGTAAGCCACTGTGGTTGAAGTAAAGGTTGATACTCTACTAGGGCATGATTCAAGCCAAAAGCTTGCAGTCTTTCAGGAAGGGAAAATATTTCACTCAGTCTCAATTGCAAATACTGACAGAGGCTTCTCCTCTTAAGCCACTGCTGTTCCAAAAGTGGTATTTGATCTTTGTTGTTGTGCATGACACCACGCCTTGCAAAGAAATTCTGGGAAAAGATTCAGTGTTTGGCATGATTTTCTTCCCACAACTTCTGTACTGAATCAGATAAAACATATTCACACAGCAACAGAGTAGTATGGGTCATTTCAAGCCAAATGCAATATAATCTGAACCACATGGCAAAGATTTCTTGGGGAGGAGTGTAATGAAAACTTTGCCTCTGAATAAAGTGATATGGACAATGAGCCTGTCCCCTCCTTGCATTACCCTTCCTGTATGTTTACCTAACGGTATGCACTGCACAAGGCAGCATAATTGCTTAATTAATAATATGTACTTGTTTAAGCATAGCACCTCTCACCTCAAGTCCGTGCATTTGAGACCAACCTGCTTTTACAGAATCCAGAGCATATTGGAAGGGACTCACAGGAATGATCCAGTTAAACTCCTGGACCAGAGGACAACCCAAATTTAGTCAGGTTCTAGTCTGAACCACTGCTAAGTCGTCAGGCAGTGACTGACTGGCTGAAGTGATGTTGTCAGGCAGGACAGGGGCTGTGGGCTGTGAAAGGTAACCACAGATATTTGGCACTTGGAAGAATGCTGCTGGGGAGGCCTGGGTACCTATAATTACTGTCCATATTAACGTACTTGCTTGTGCCAAGCACTTTCTTATCTAAAATAACAGCTCTGCCATGGCACAGTCTAGAGAGATTAAGCAAGCAGTGGATTGAAATAGAAATGCTTATTAAGAATGAATGCAAATCATCTCTCAGTAAGTTTTGCTAAACTCACCAAAAGTCATGTATTCTATGAGAAGATGAGTAAGACTACGAAAGAACCAAATCTATCATGTGGACAGTGTTTTCACATTTTCCTGTCCAAGCAGGTAAATACTAAACTGAGTGGACGTGACTGAGGGAATTCTTTATGCATTGAAAGTGGTTTATAGTAACATAACAAAAAAAGATGCTTTTGAAGCACTGGCAGTTTGTGATCACAGAAATGAAAGTCACTGAATTACAATGCTTCATCTGAATTTGTTCCTCGGATGATATTAACACTTTGTAGAGGTTTAGGGTTGCATCATTATGACTACACAAATTTTTGCATTACCTGGCTTCTGTGCAAATCCTTGAGATATTTCACATGTAAATCACAGAGGATTTATTCTGGAATGAAGATCAAAGATGTGAATGGGCAACAAATGTGTTTTAAGTTTCACGAAGATCCTTGTAACAAAAGCAGTCTCAGAAGACACACAGAATTTGAAAACATGCCATCTAAAGATAATTTTACCTACAGTGTAGTTCTTTCTGAATGTTTATATATATATATATATATATATATATAATTATTTTCTCTTTTTTTCCCTCTTATAAGCAGTATAGTTTACAGACTTTTTCTGTGTTGGTACCTACCAAGTTATTTTTATTCTTTAAGTTTGTACAGCAGAATATATTGCTTATTTCTGTCCCTGCATCTTGTAATCAAGGGTGCAAATCCCTGTTCACCTGGTGAAGTCAGAGGGAAAAATATTTAACTTCTTAAATCTCTCACTAGTCCTTGAAATCTTGGAGTCACCACCTGCCAGACATTTTGGGGATAGCTTCATGTGAAAAAGGAAGCTAAAGCCTTCTAGTTTCCCGCTATTTCCACTCACCTAGGGAGTAGCTAGGAATTCCAACCTCAGTGGTCAGAGGAGCTGAAGGTTTATTATCTCCCTGTTCCATGGATGAGTAACATCCTGGGGGCAAACAAGAAGCCAGGTAGATGATGTTGTGTCTCAGAGGATGCAGTGCCAGAGATCCTCAGCGGTGCTGTGAGCTCAGCACTGCCTGGCTGTTGTCATTACATGTATATATTACATGTGTGCTCTTTCTAGCACATACCAGAGACCAGAGTCTGGCAATCTGCCCCACAGCCCCAGGCAAACCTACTGTTCCAGCAGACATTTGACTTAGAGTTAAGTGCCTGGATCAAAACTCCCTCCCTATTCCCATTATGTTGATGGTTTGCTACTTCTCTGCAACAGCAAATCAAAAAACAACCTGAGCCTACCTACTGCCTATGACAGGCGATAACAAGGTAGAACTTGAAGAAAATGCCATTTCTGCTCTTCTTTGCTACCTACTGTCAGGAAGGAGCTAGCAGGTAAGCAGCTTTTAATTTAATTTTGCTCTGAGTCAAGGTGGACTAATCTGCATAGAAATGTAATAATGTAAGTCCTTGATCCCTCCCTCACAGACACAGAATATAGCCTAAAATATGGCTCTTAGCATCCAGGGAGGATAAAATTACCCTGCCCAAGGTTGGAGAGAAATATGTGTCTAGTAAAAAGAGCAGGCACTAAAGCACTCCACAGCTACTGTCCTCTAAACCTATATCCACCTTCTTAGCGTCTGTGAATCCAACAGTGTCCTACTGTATTTACAGGTTGCCAATGAAATCCAGCTTATGGAAGGATAAAAATGATTGCTCCAAGTGTTATCACAGGAATGGTTTCCATGCTGTATTAGAGGTAAGTATAGTGGCAATTCTTCCAAGTAAAAGTAAAAGTAAGAAAGTGCCTTCATAGCTGTTTCTTTTTCTTATAAGCATATTGGTGGAATTTTTGAAGCATCAGCAAAGCACAAACAAAAATAATTAATTTTATTATTTTTTATTTTTTAAATTACCTCATTGTATTTTTTTTTTTTTAGGAAAACAGCCACTGGCATTTCCTAAACACAAAGTTCTTCAGGGAGAACAACAAATCATAAACCAGTGGTTTCTGCAGGGGATTTCTGACTGTAAAGCTGTATTTATTAATTACATGTAAATTTCATAATATTTTGATATCTTGATTTAGCAATCTGTAGAGCTCACACTGAAAAATCAAAAGTAAGAAACGCTTAATTTGGGAAAAAGTGAAGAGACTTTGTTGAATAGATTATATTTGCTTATTTAAACATTCATATCACTCAGATTGGGGTCTTGAATTATAAATTACATGGCTGAATTAACCTGCTGTTGACTCAGTGTCAGCACTCATGTTTGAGAAGAGTAGCTTTTCTCTGCTGTAGTTAAGTGCCTCTGAAAATAAAAAACCCACCAAAAGTCCTCCACTTCAGAGGAATTCTCCTTTCCTCCCTCTCAATGATCCATCTTGGCATAAAAACCCATGTTCTTGACCCCTCCTGCATTGCAATTGGTGTCTGCTCCTGACTAATCCCCGACTAACCCCTTCCTCACTTCTGACCACATTTGTGACCCACTCTGGAGGTATAAATTCCACAGAAGTCATGGCTGGCTACCTGCTCATGCTGCTGGCTACCCCACCTCGTGGCTTCCTGGGATTTCAGCTCAGGCTCTGGCAGCAGCAGACAGTGCAGGGTGTGTGCATGAAAAGCTTTCTAAAGGAGGGGCACTGGAAGGGAATAGCCCTTGTTGTTTTGGAAGCCTTTGTAAATAAATGCCTGACTCTGGTAGCTACCAAAGATGAAAACCAGACACGTTTCACAAGCAGCAGGGTGTTACTTTTCAGAAAGATTTCTTGAATCGTCTTTCAGCTGCAGCCTGATGTTTAATCTTTGTCTCAGTTCTTCTCTTCTTGAAGGCCATTCAACAGAAACACAGTCCAGGAACCACAAACAAACTGCTTTGTAAATAACTGGATTTTCATAAAGGATCAGCACAAATTTGCTAAAAAAATAGTTTGTGTGTGATGCCTGGGGATTTGAAGATGATATAACTTGAACAGTCCTCAAGTTGTCCATCCTTTGTGCATGAAATAGTCTTGAAATTAGACTGGGAGTGGGGCTAGTTAATATCTTCCAGTTAATTGTAATAATTTTTGGGGGTTTTTTTGTATTTATTTCTTGCATCTTTAGTTGCTGTCAGATATTGCTTAGAGGAGCAGAGGACAGAAATGCTGCTTTTGTACCTGGGGAGAGTACAGTGATTAGGCTACTTGGTAAAAACCAATAGTGCTAACTTTATGTCATAACTTCCTCAAAAAATCTGCTTCATTTCTTCTACTTCTACAGTTCACAGCAGAAAAGTAATATTACATGATTCCATCATCAATTCCATCCATAATCTAATAAATACCAAATAATTTTATGGGAAAATTCCCACCAGCTTTCAAAAGATTTGATCAGATTCCAATAATTTTCTTTGCGATAGAAGACTGTCCAAAAGCAGGAATGTAAATAAACTGTTTTTCCAACATTCCTATTTCAATAGTGGTACCATTACTGCATGCCCTTATTCTAGAATGCTGGAGAATACTTTAGTGGGGACATGTTAATGTGTAGAAGTACATTCCAAACAAATTTAAGAATTCAGGAAAATGAGCTAAAGATTCACAATGAAAACAGAAGACACTTAAAATAAAGCTATCCCTAGTGTCCACTGTTCAGATTATGTGTCTAGCAAAACCCAGCTCTGACCTCCAGTCCCAAATTAAATAATGCAAGGTTAAATATCAGGAAAGTGTGTGAAAAATATCTGCAAATAGAAAGTTATGCTGGGAAAGTCAGGCAAATGAGAACTGATAGGCTCCACTACAGGAAAAAAGATACTTCACCAGTTCCTTTGGTGAAAGCTGAAAAGAGTTATGCTGGATTTTAAGTCAAACTTAATCCATTTACAACAAAGTTTCATTCAATATGTATCCAAAATTACCATTGTTGGTATTCTTTCTCCCATTGCAATATGGGACAGAACCTAGAGAAAGACATCCAGGGGAGTCAACAGGAAGGCACCATTTATCCTCTTCTGCCTTGGCTATTGCTGCATCAGACTCAGAGGTTCTTCACTGTGTGCCCTCATACTTTCAGCTAACCCACTGGCACAGTATAAGTGCAGACTCTGCTCCTTGTCCCTGAGGGTGCTCAAAATGATCCCAGCTGATTTACTCTCAAAATCAGTGGTCCTGTACCCAGCTGGCCTTACTGCGATCCTGTGCCCAAAGGGGTGGCTTCAGAAAAGTCTTGTGAAAGATTGGATAATTTTCCATCAAGTTCAACAGATGTACTAAAGCCAGTACTTGGTCTCAGCTTAGTAATATCTGACACTCAATAATGTCTATTATAACCAAAACCTCTTTGGAAGGGGGATCCACATTCAGTATTCACCCATGCTAAATTGACCATTGGCACAAAATCCAATCTATTTTTCTGAAGGAAGAAGATTAGGTAAGCCCTTCGGCCTTGCTTTAGTTTAATCTGCAATTTATTTCTGTTCATGCCCAGAAGTAAAAACTCAAGAAATCTATCTTTATATATATTTTTTTTGCCATTGCTGTGCTTTAACCCATCAGGCAGCTAAATTCACTCACAGCTCTTATCCTAGGCTATACTGATCTAGAAATAAATGGTGCCTTTTACTATATTTATTTATTCCCTGAGTGGAACTTAGCCCTAACCATACTTGAGTGAAACCTTTTGTAGACCTAACCACCATGCTGCTGTTGTCAACCCACATCCTAATTCTGTGGGGTTTATTGGACATAATTTAAAGCTACCTCATTATGCCTTTAGCCTCAACCCCAAGTCTGAACCTAAAAGGTAGTTCAGAGGCTCTTGTCACTACTCATCATTTGCTGCCAGGACCTGAGAGCACTAATAGTCCTTAAAGGCTCTGACCAGCCATCCCTGGGGCCATTGGCCCGTCCTGGCCCAGGATCCCCGTCTCAGTCCAACGGGGCTGTCAGGCCCCACACAATGAATTCACAGAAATTCCAGGCTCCAGCTCAACCATGGCCATGCCAGTGTGTGTCCATGGACCCTGTTGATCAACATCCCAAACCACAAAGGACTTCCCAGCATGATTTTGATCCTGCCAAGCAACCCCAGTGCTATGTCTGACCCTTACTACTCCCATCAGACAAGGTCAGAGCTCTGACCAGCAAACTGACTTCCCACATTAGCCTTGCCCCTGCCTCACTGCCATGAGTTTGACCTGGACCCTGGGCTAATCTGGCTACCACTGCCTAGCAAAGCCCTTGCCCTGATAGTTCTATCAATTCCCTTGACTTGTGGCTCTGCCTCCCTTGGGGCAGTTTTTATCCAAGCTCTACCAGTCCAATAAAATCTACCACGATATTTAATTAATTTCATGTTCTTTTACAGTAATTTCACGACTATAAGGTGCACCCTTTTGACTAAAATTTTCCCCAGAAACCGGAAGTGCACCTTATAGTCCGGTGCGCCTTATCTGATGTACAAAGTTCGGAAATTTGTGAACCCAGAAGTGCAATCTGTGAGCTGAGCCGGGAACCGTGGGAGCTGCGGCTGTGTGGGGGGAGTCGGGAACTGCAGGAGCCGTGGCTGCTGGGTGGGGGAAACCAGAAACCGGCACGACCGCCAGCTGGGGAGAAGTGGGGGGAAGCGGTGCAGCCATGGGGAAGCGCCAAGAAGTGCTGAGAGAAAGTGCTGAGAAGCAGCGAGAAAGCACCATGGGAAAGCACTGAGAAGTGGCGAAAAAAAACTGCGGAAAAGTGCCGAAAAGTGGTGAAAAAGCACCGCGGGAAAGAGCCGAAAAGCAGCAAAAAGGTGCCATGGGAAAGCGCCAAAAAGTGGCAAAAAAGCGCTATGGGAAAATGGCGAAAAAGCGCTACGGGAAAGCGGCGAAAAAGCAGTAAAAAAGTGGCAAAAAAGTGCCACAAGAAAGCGCTGAGAAGTAGCGCCGCAGTCAGCTGAGGGGAAGCCAAGACGCAGCACGGCTGCGTAGTGGGAACTAGGAGCTGTGAACCGTGCCAGCCGGCGCTGGAGGCGGGCGGGAATGCAGGGGCCTGCTGCACGGGGAGGGTGCCTGGGGCTGTGTTTAAAGGCTACACCGGTCTTTGAAAAATGTTTGCAAATTGAGCACCTGACAGTAATTCGTTACTTTGTTGCGCACTGCGCGGCTCCTCGCTGCAAAAATGTAGTGCACCTTATAGTCCGGTGCGCCTTATATGTTCTACAAAGTTGCGAAAGTTGCCGACTCCTGGGGGGTGCGCCTTATAGTCCGGTGCGCCTTATGATCATGAAATTACTGTAATTCCCTTACCTCTGCCCCAGACACTACAGTGTCTCAACAAACCATATCCATTGTAAAGTCATCTTTGCTAATGTGCATTTGTTGTCCCTATGGGTCTCACTGTTGTTTATCAACACAACCATCTTCTCACTGCTTACTCTCTGAGAACTTCACACTAAGTCTGATTCTAGTATTACAGTAATTTCATGACTATAAGGTGCACCCTTTTGACTAAAATTTTTTCCTGAACCCGGAAGTGCACCTTATAGTCTGGTGCGCCTTATATGATGTACAAAGTTGCAACATTTACCACCCCGGAAGTGTGAGCCGTGAGATGTGAGGGGAGCCGGCAGTGCCACGGCAGCCGGGTGGAGGCGAGCCTGGGGGCCAATGGCTGCCGGGTGGGGGCGGGCCCGGGGGCCTGCAGTACAGCCCCTCCCGGGTCCAGGCCGGCCCCGGGTTCCACGGCGTCACCCCTGTCGGGTCTGGGCGGGCCTGGGGGCCCATGGCTGCCGGGTTGAGGCGGGGCCTCGGCCAGCAACTGTGCGAGGGGAGCTGGGGGCGGAGCCTCACTGCAAAAAAAAGTGCGCCTTATAGTCCTGTGCGCCTTATACGATCTGCAAAGTTGCGAATTTTGCCGACTCCTGGGGGTGCGCCTTATAGTCCGGTGCGCGTTATGGTCATGAAATTACTGTAATTATAATACAGCCTCAAACCAGCAGAAGTTCTTTGTCCATGAGCAGCAGTATTCACTTAACCTCAAAAGCCCTTCACAGACCTGTAATAAATAAGCTCTGGTTACTTTAGGCTCAAACTCCAGTCCTAGATCTGATTGTGTCCCAAATTTAGACAGTGCTCCATAACCCCATCTCCACACCCTACCCATCAACTGGATCCACCCTTCTATTGACTGTTTTCAACTCAGCCTCCAGTTCTTTATACACAGTTACAGTGGCCTGGCAGAGACTTGGGGATACTTGATGGTGCTTGAGGCATTTGGCCAGGCTGCTTAGAAAGGGAAGGGGTAAAGTTCACCTTGCCCAGCTTATTGGATTCCTTTGGATTATTAGCTCCTTGGGACTCATTCAATGTTCTAAATAATTTTCCTGAAAAATTATTAGATTTCTAAAAATAGAATCAGAATGAAATCACATATAATAAGGGAAGAAACAAACAAACAAAAAAACCACCCAGGAAATTCAATTTCTCTGCCAAAAACTCTAGGATTGATGCATACTAAAGCTCTGCTCTCCCAGCCATGGTTCCTGTCTTGCTTTCCCAGAAGCCAGAGATGGCATACGTGCCTTAAAAATTTTAAGTGCTTGTGTGAATTAAAAGGTGAAATTCTAGACACACAGATTTTGAAATATAAATGTTTAGCATGTAAAGGACAGAAGATGGGAGGGCAATCATGAGTGTGCTTAGATCAAAACCATGGGAGCATCAGATGCTCTACCAGTGGCTGGAATGTTGACCTTAATAAAGCTATGACAACTTGCACAAGCTGAGCTCTGCACCACAGGGCAAGGAGAGTCATAATGGCTTTGAACTGTGTGTTTTCCACTTCTCCCTAATGCAGGCTATGGTTATGTCAGATGTACATAAATTGCTCAGAATGAAGAATTGGAATGAAAAAGAATATTGCATCGGGGAGGGAAAAAAGGATAATAACAATTACAAGCATGTATTTGCTCTGTTAGAGTAAAATAAAAGCTAATATTTAGTACCAAAGCATTATAATTTTTGCCTACTCCCCCAGCCATGGACCATCTAGAAAAGCATTTTCCAACATCTCATAGAGAGGCATTACTTTAAAACTTTCACCATAAACTGGAAAATCCAACACATTTTGATAATAGCAGATGGTTATGAAGTGAATATGGAGCTGTATGCCACTCCTGGGGCTTCCTGGCTATTCAGAAGCCACTTGAATTATATGCTCATGGTTAATAACATCAGCAGAGCCACTCCAGTTAATTACAGCATTATAGTTACTCCATGGTTCTCTATTATACTTTAAGTTGCAGTAAGAAAGGGCACCCATTTAATCCCTCCAAAGACATTGTACTGCCCTTGTTAAAAAGACTGAAAATGCTTCATAGCTGCAGACAAAATGCAAACCCCAGTATGGAACAAGAGACGCTCTTTAATGTCTCTTGCACTGAATTGACAGTAATTCCAGCCTGGCCAGATAGCAAACACTGTATTCCTTCTCATCATGGGCTAATGAAATGGAGTGTTGCCTCTTGCCCAGAGAAGGGAGGGAGGAAATGGGAGTATGAGAAATGGGGTAATGAGTATGCAGAAAGGATTCTCAGGAAGCTTTGAGCTGTCTCCAGTTTAATTTAACTTTTGCTTCTGATTTTGTCTCCTTTTTGCCCTTTTTCCTTTCATTTTGAAGGAGAGGAAATGTAAATAAAGCCAAATACACTAGAATGCTTTGTTTATGAAATAATTAAGACAAGTGAAATAAAGCTATTTCACCAAGAAAACCTTAAGGATTTTATAAGAGACCTTTTTGTCAGCAAGGCTGTACATTACTGACTTAGATTTTTCATTAAAAATAACAGGGCAAACTCTTCAAAGTAGGCTTCAATTCAGATGACATAAACCCCATGACTAAAAATGGAATTTATAGCCTCCAAAAAACCTGTTCTTAAGATACTTTTCCAGTCATATTGGCTCAATGCAGCCTGTAGACAATGGACCAGCAGGAATTTTCCTATTGTGTCCCTTGCCCACCTCCAGATCCTTTCTTTAGGCTCCAAACTCAGGAGATGGGACATAGCACAACCACATTATCTGTGGGTCAGGGATAAGAGGAGGGGGCTTTCTGTGGATTAATCTAGGAAATACAATTTAAACATGTATCAGTGGGATTTTTTAAAAGCAGTATTGTGAAATCTGTGCTCTACCCCAGCACAGCCAAGCTTCCCCTGGATACAGCGTCTCTGTGATGAGGAGCCTGTTCTCACCTGCTTTGCCACACTCACAGGGTGGCAAAAGCTGCAGTCTCACTCTTGGCTCTCCCTTCACATGCCAGGCTATGTGCTTGAAGTGTTTTAGTTGTTTCAGAACAAAGTCTGGTGAATAATGCCATCTTTCCATATAGTAGCACTGGCATTTTTGCAGCTCGAACATTGTACTTGGCTAGGATGTGGAGTCATTCCTCAGTACACAGCATATATATTTCAGAGACCTTGACTGATCATAGGACAGTTCTACCTAGATATGCTAATAAAGGCAAATCTTACTTTCAGCACCTTACCAAACTACAGGAGGTATATGTCTGATCCTTTGAAAAGCATAACCTCTGAAAAAATGTAAATAATTCACAAATTCTAAAATTACTCCTTCATCTAAATAATATTTTAGAGTGTAGCTGTATTTAAAATTGCAAATTAGTGTTATAGATGACTTCCAATTTGTTAAAATGTATACATTGATAAAACTGATAATGAAAAATTTTGGATCATAAAATCTAGCATATGTTGAAGCTGGCATCTTAATTCTAGCTCTAGTACCAGCTGTGGAATCTATGCCTTTGAAGCACTCACAGCTGGGGTTGAAGCTCCTCTCTGCAGAGAAAGAAATACACTATCTTAAAACACTGTCTTTAAATTTGCTGTAGCTTAGTTGGAACTTGACTTGAAGAGTTGTTTCTCAATGCAGAGAGACATCTCTGTATCTACTTTAGAGGCAGGTGATGCCCCATCTTCAGTCTCAGATGTAGTTGAAACCCACTCCCACAGCAAAATTAAGCCACCAGCTTTAAAACACAGGTTGAAATTCAGTTTATATCTATGTTACACTTAGGCACAAAGACCCTGGCTTAAATTTGAGCTCCTTTCCCATGCAAAATGTCATTTAATCAATTGCAATATTTCTAATGTACCTATAGCCCTCCTATTTGAATTCATATGCCTGCAGCTCAGCAGGATATTTTCCAGAACAAGCAGAAAATAAGATCTCTGGGTTCAAGCTTCTTGGTTTAGCACAGCAGGGCATTCTCTGCTGAGCTGCCCCTACCTGTGAGCACTTCAAAGGAGCAGTCACAGCAGGGGCTGTGGCTGACACCAGAAGGGGTGGTTTGATCTAACATGGGAGATTTCACCAGTCTTCTGCCTCGAGGGTAACTTGTTCATTTAAAAAAATGTATTTTAAAGCGATATATTGCATGGCTGTTATTAGACCTTGAAGAGAGTAATCACAGCTGTGTGTTCTTGCCTCTGGTCAGCTTTGTGAGAAAATGAAGTGAAAAAACAGAAAGGAGAATGAGTGCACTGTTCCAGAAACTCTGTGTTAACCCCATTTCTGTACTGCACTGTAAGAGCAAGAGTATGTGGGTGAGCCACAAAGACTGTGCTTTTTGATGTTATTTTATGATGAACAAAGAGAGTTCCATTTGAGATATGATTTTCATTTGTGGTCTTAGTTAAAAATATCAGGAATAATGGGTTATGTCTTTGCTTTTTGTACCAGAGGACTGACTGCAGCAATGTTGAAGAGGTTTTGGGAATATCTTTTTATTTGTCTTATGATAGGAGAGATAAGGTGCATCACTAATTTTGTATTATTTTACTGACTATAACTCTGATATGATACATGCTGAGTGACTTTGTACATATGGGATTTTTCACCCAAGTTATACTGGGCAGGTCTACAGCCATGTGTTTTGCTGTCAGCTGAAGGACCTGCAGCAGTTCATTCAGTGATTAATACATTTCTGTATTTACAGAATGTGTGTCATGGTGTAAATTAACACATGACCATTCCTTTGGATTTTATTAACCATTCAAAATTATAGACCCACACTGGCTGAGTCTTGCCTCTGATCAGTCATGGAATCATAGAATATCCTACGTTAGAAGGGACCCACAAGGATCACAGTTTAAAAAACAAAGGTAAGCTGTGATAGAGAGTTGTCTAGCTACGTACCTATGAAAGCTATAACAAAGTATATATAAACCTGTCAGTACCTCAGAAATGGTTCTTAATTTTCTAATTTGTGTTTGCCCCTTCTTGTTTGTAAGTCTGGTGCCTCATTAAAGTCTAACTTCCTTAAACATGAAGTGTGGATTTTGTGATAGCTAATAAAATGAATATTAATGAAGCCTTCTCATTTAACTAAACCCAAGCACTCCCTTTCCTCATCTGAAGAAAAAATCTGCAAATGCAGCAGGTATCGTTTTTCAGACAGAATTACCTGATATTGGGTATTACACACAAACCTTTTATATTTTTTAGCTGTAAGGAACTGACCAGCTGATCTACTGGTAGCCCTGCTACCTGCCAGAACACAAATTTGTACTAGGTTTTGTGTCAGTGCTCCTACACACACAGAGACTTGAGTCGAGGTGAATCTGCTAGAGCTAGTTTTGAGCTGAGAGCCTTTCCTGCTCATGGAGGTAAATCCTCCAGGATTGCTTTCATCAAGCAGCGAGCTGCTGTTGGTGTGTTCCTCTCCATACTGAGCTGTCTAGTTTAAGCTGAGTTGGCTGTTTCTTTACAAGTCATGGTAGCTGTAGGATGTTTCTGCAGTGACATTTTCTTGGTGTCAGGGGTGCCTAAAAATAATCACAAGAGAAAATGAAGTAGAGGTTGAGCTTTTCTACAGAAAAAAACACTTTTTTCACAGATCCCTATAATTCCCGCTGGGGTGGTAGGCAGAAGCTGCAGGGCCCTTGCTCTCTGTGGAAATGCTGTGAGGTGATTCTGACTGGTGGATGCAAGTCTGAATGAAAGAGTGCCATACCTTAAAAGACTCTCACCAACCCCACCCTCTCCCCAAACTATGACCTCTTGCTGCTGCCAAAAATAACATCTTCTGAAGTATGGCTTCTGTTGTAGCCTCTGTGACACGCAAAACCTGAGGGTTTTGCAAACCTTTAAGCGGGAAATTACATGGCCTCCTTTATGTTCCCTGTGAATTTGAGTTCTTCCCTGAAGCCAGCAGCTGAAAAAAGTGAAATGTGGTTGTGCCCCTGGAAGAAAACTACAAATTAACAAAATTCAATACTTGAAGCAAAATTACTGTATCTCAAACTGCACAGTCCCTTTGTCAATCACAGAGCGCATTGCTCTATCAAGCTCCACTCTGGGAATGCAAGGGACATTAAAGTGCGGGATGTGATAACATCCCTTTTAGCATGATGTTAGAAGAATGGGAAAAAAATAGGAAAAAAGAGCTACAGCATAATAGAATGTGCATTTACATATACGGTTCAGTCTCATAGACAAGCTGAATGCGAGTTAAACACGTGGTCAGTAAAGAGTGTTGAAAACTGTCTGAATATCCAGGCCTGAAGGACTGTGACCAGAGGCACAAATTCCAGCTGGAGGCCAGCAGCTAGTGGTGTACTACAGGAGTTGATATTGGGTGTCAACAATGTTTAATACTGTCATTACTGACCCATGTGAGTGCAGCCTCAGCAAGCTTTCAGGAGATGGAAAACTGGGAGGAGCTGTTGATACAGCAGTCAGTTGTACTGTCATTCAGAGGGACCTCGACAGGATGGAGAAATGAGCAGAGAGGAAACCCACAAAGCTCAAGAAATGGAAATGCAAACTCCTGCATATGAGAAGAAACCACCCCACTCACAGTCCGTGCTGAGGCTGGGAAGCAGCTTGGCAGAGAAGGACCCAGGGGTCCTGGTGGACACCAAGCTGAGCATGAGGCAGCAAAGAAGGCAAGATGCATCCTCAGGGTTGCCAGCAAGGCTGAGGATGGTGACTCTATATCAGTGGAGCCCCATCTTGAGCATGGAATTTGGGGCTAACAGGTTAAAGAAAAAGATGGATTTGCTGGAGTGAGTCCATTAAAGGACCGTGAAGATGGTCAAAGGACCAGAGTCTCATGCAAAGAGCCTGGGAGAGCTGAAACTGTTCCTTCTGGAAAAGAGAAGGTTTGTGGGGGTCCTATCAGTGTTCATAAATACCTGATAGGAAGGAGTAAAGAGGAAGCCAAGCTTTTCTCTGTAGTGACAGAACAAGAGGCAGTGGACACAGACTGAAACACAGGAAATTCTGTTTAAATGCATGAAAAAATTTCCTTGCTCTGAGGGTGGTCAAACACTGGCACAGTTTTCTCGTAGTCTCTATCTGTGAGGATTTTCAGAACTCAACTGGCCACAGCCCTGGAGCAGCTGTTCTAGCTGATCCTGCTTGAGTAGGGAGGCAACCTTCAGAGGTACTCTCCATCCTCAACCATTCTATGATTTTTTTCACTTACATATTACATCAAATTAAAACTTTCCAACTGTCAAAAATACGTTTTTGTATTAGTAATCTGAGGATCTGTTAAAGGAATTAAAATGTGCTTAAAGGAAGGCCTGTGGAGTGGACTCTCATTATTTCGGAGCACAGAAAGAAACATGGAAAAACCCATGGAGAAGAGGCAATGTGGAAAGACAGTCAAAGGGTAGAGCACAAGAAATATAAAGGAGAAAGAAGGTAAAGCTTTAAAGTCTGAGACATTAGGATCTAAAACAAAAGCCTGATTTGGGGAGTTATTTACCTTTGTCAATTTTAGTAATTGCTCTCAATTACCTAAGACATGTTTCGAAATAAAACACACATTCCTGGCAGCATATGAATTGCTCTGTTTCTTATAACTGAATTGGTTTGTAGCAAAGGGAATACATTTCAGTGCTGAATGCTTCCTTTCTGCGTGTGCTGTTGAATCCTGATGCAACACACACACTCCCAGGCAGCTGGTATGAGTCAATGTGCTTTAGATGTTTGCTACTGAGGAGAAGAGGGTGGGGATGGCTAAGTGCAGCAAATGGACAGTAATTTTGTGATGATACCCAGAAGCAAAGCCACCCTAAAATGAAGATAAAGGGATTGCATCCATGGTACAATGTTGCAACAGCAGTGTAAGTGGTGAAAATGAGGTAACCTGAGCACAAGTTCAAGTACTCATTATGGGTAAAAGATGCCTCACAGTAGAGGAAAGATGGGTCACCTTGTTAGACAATTACATTTCCTTTGAGGGAAATATTAAACGGCAAACAGAGGTCCTTTTCAGTCTTTGCCTCTCATTTCTGTCATTATTTTTGCAAGAAGCAGATGTAAATATGGAGAAGTATGCAAGAGGAAAAATATAAACACATGAAGAAAGTGAAAAGTTATTCCGTCCGTCTCCCAGATGAATTGTCAATTTTAGATGCTTACACAAGATAAGTATTTTTAGGGATAATGTCACACAATAATAATTTTAAAGTTCACCTATTACCCATGGAAAAAATCCATTCGCTCCAGATTATTAAAAACATATTCTCAAGATATCCACTAATATATGACTCTGGAACTGCTTTGATAAACTTTGTGTTCAAAGGCTCCAGCTGAAAAGAAACACAGGAGGCAGTGTTTCCCAGTGGAGGACATCCGAGTGGGATTTGGAAAGCTTGAATCTCTATATAAGCTTGGGTCTGGTCAGGCATTCAGTGCATTTTGACTGGTTCAAAATCAAGCGTCACCTTTTTGCCCTACTAGAGATTCCTACAAGTTGAGTCTAGAGTGTTACATCTGTTTTTCCCAGGTATTGGAAGATCCTTAGATGCACGTGTGAAGTTTGTGATTTCACTTCCTCCCATGCATCACCTCAATGCATGACTTGCATGGGGCTGATGGCTCTTTAGCCTACTTTAAAAACCCTGAAATCCCCTCCTAGAAAGACAGATGATGTTCATGTACTTGATATTTAGAGATTTATACTCAGTTTATATAGAGACAAGTGTAGTGGAATTAAAGTCACCCTTCAGAAATCATTCTGGAGGGGTGATTTGAGAACTAGGAGATAAAGTAGGACATGGTCGTTTCAGAAAGGACTAAAGTAGAAGGTAGTAACAGATTAAAAGTGGAGGAAAGACTGTGACTGATGCCATGTAACCCTTAGCAGTAGTGAGGCATAAAATTAACATCAATAACTTATAGTTGAATGCAATAACAACTAAGTATTGGGTGGCAAAGAGAGGTTGGCAAACATTCAGGTACAGTACTTACTCCTTGTTCATGATTCCTCAGTCAGGGAAATGCATATATTCAAAACAACCTGTGATGAAAAAATAAACATACTGTTTGTTTAGGGACCTAAAAATCTAGATGCATTCATTTTCATGTCTTTTTCATCTTTTCTTGGCTTTTTAAGAAGATTTTTTTCTAAATTGGAAAAGAACTTGTCTCGAATTATGCTCTGTTCCAAGGAGAAAATGCTTCAATTTTGACAGGTGTTAATCTGCAGGTGCTTGAAGATATGATGATGACTATGAGCAGTATCCAAAAGTTTTTAGTGTAATCATGTTTTTAAAAGTGGCCTTAATGTTATCTCCATTTGTACATGGACAAATTTTCATTCATTGCACATTGGTTCACCATTGCTGTCTGCGCAGTCAGTAATGGAATTTGTACATACAGATCTGCATTTATATGAGAATTTGGGAAGTGAAATTTAAATTTTGAAAACCAAGCATAAAATTTGAAAATTATCTCTGAAAACCAAATCTAAACACTATGGGTCTGTGAAACTCCTTGGTCACAAAAGAGGGAATTAAAATACTTATATATACATACAAAACCCACCCCCCCTTCCCCCCCCACACACACTTTTCAAAAGTTTGATTTTACCATTTTGTTGAAGAAACTAGAATTCTAAAACCTGTTTCAGAGTTGTCAGCTCTTGTATTGCCAAGACTTTTAAGCTGATGACTCAATCAATTTTCCAATTGTCTGCTTGTCTCTGCCTGATATTTCCTAATAGAAGCCTCAGTAGTCACATAATTTAGACATAAAAATGGAATTTATAACTTTTCCATTTACTCTGTCTCTATCACTGTCCACTGCCATCACTTTGTCTCAGTTTAATAACTGCAGTGAGAATAAAAAATAGTCTTATTGTCTGCTCTCCTAATGTGCAGCAACTTGTCAAATGGTAGGGACTTGCGACTGCATGTGTATCAACTGTTTCTGAGCTTTCTATTGTCCTCACCCCGTTTTACATTTTCTTTTAAAATTTGCCATAAATTCACAGACAAAAATTCTTAAGCTATTTACCCATGAGTGTACACATTCAGTTTCTTTTAAAATGCTTTAACCCAGTTTTACCTGTTGCTGAATTGTATTGATAGAGAACCAAAAGGTTTTATTTTTCTATAGTTAAATTTCTCCTGCTGTTGTTCCATAGGGATTGTATTTATTCTGTGCTTTTGGTATTGGTAAATTTCTAGAGCAGATTGCTCCTTCTCTGAAGTCACAAAAATGGGTTTGTGATAGTGGAAATTGCCAATGATGGCTTGTGAATTACAGTGTAAGCAGATGAACATCTGAGAACAAGGGTCCCTTAATTACTTTTGAAATGAAGAAAGGATTAAAATTTTGGAAGTTGTGCAAGAAATAGCACTTTTCTCTAAAAAGCTTCTTTTTAAAAAGCTCACCAAAGAGTGCTGACTTCTGTTACCACTACAAGAATGAAAGCTATTTTTCCCGCCTTAAATATTGAAAATTATGCTTCATACATCTGAAAAGTCCTTCATATTCTGAAGAAAGCTACCTGAAAATTTGCAATCAAATGTGTGTTCACTTTTGAAGCAGTGTGGCCAACATTTTCTTTGTGTCTTTGCACTTGTAGAACCTATATCAAGGTATTCAAAGATAGCATGAGCCAAACTGTAAACTCCTAATAACTCACAGTACTGTGAGTACGTTTTTATGAATTTTGTACGTACATGGATACGCAATAATCCCCTTTTTTTGAAAATTTACAGGAATTTTGATGTAGACTGGATCTTAAAATACAAAATCTAAGTTAGAGGGGGAACAAAAGAGAAAACTAACATGAAAAAAACTCTTATTTTTCTAAAGCTTGCTTTGAAAGTATTAAAAGATTGAAGTTGCCAGCAGTGGGGATGAAAAATGTAGTAGGGAGGAAACTTCGAATACATTAGCAGATTCAACTGAGAACCCTTTTTAGCTGAATCTCAGAAATACCTCCTTATTCCTTATAACTTAATCTAGCTGGAAATCACCCAGGGTGCAGAAGTAGCACTGTCCTGAGCTTCTCTACACAGGTGTAAGCCACTTTTCTGGCAGTTTACACCTACTGAATTTTGGTGTCTGCCTTGACTGTGGGTCTTGGGGCCTTTGGAAATAAAATCCTTGAGATAATATGGCTAGTAAAATTACCAACCACATCTGTTATTGATTAAGAAAAGCTTTTGCAATCATTTAGACTACGAAGCTTGGCCCAGATTGTAAATGTAGATGTTCCATGGATGAAAGAAGGAGCAAGAGACAACAAATCGTAACTGTGTGTCCGCTTTTCATCAGCAACACAAAATCTTTTGCAGACAAGAAAGATGCTGGGACTTCAAGATGAGCTTTGCACTGCCATTCTATTTCTGCACATCAAATCCAGGAACACAAGGACATGCAGCACACTGTGCAGGAGTGAAGGAGACTGGCTGTTTCTTTTGGGTAAAACCCTGTGGTACAGAGGCCCCTTGCCAAGCAAACTGAAGCAGGGCACATGCCAGTCATGCTCCTGTCCTTAAAGGACCATCTTAGTCAAAATATCAGTAAGAACAAAAAAATCCAGTCTCCCATAAACTAGTCTCAGAAGAGGTGCTTCTATGCAACTTAAAAAGAAGTAAGAAAAATAAAAGGCCCCAAGCCACCAAGAGTTTTAAAAAGCGTAACTGAGGGTAATGAGAAAATGAGAATTAGCTTTTATGTGCTGTCTAAAAAATTGACTAGTCAACATATGAAGCACAGTTAAAAATTCAGCCAAGTACTATTTGCCAAGAACAATAAAAAATGATCAAAACCTTTCAATTATAGTTACTTAAATGAAATTTCAAAATGAAAGTCAGGGAAAAGCGAAGATGTGTAGCTTTGCTTTTGGTTTAGCTCTGTTGCACAAAAAGCAGCAGATTTCCTGGGGCTTTTACTTTCAGAAGAGGGATGTGCAGCGCAAACAAATTTCAGGGCCCTGCAGGAAATTTCATGAGTTGTTTGTCCAAACATCAGACTGGAGCAAATCAGAAGAACCTGCATTATCCTTGGGGTGACCCAATATATTAAAATGCTGAGCATTTAAAGTTGTTTCATTTAATAACTGAGAAGGTCTCTGTCTGTTCATTTGGATTGTTAGTTCAAGTTTGTTCTATTAATATCTTGCTATACAGTACCTCCTTGTTAGTGCTTTAAGGGGTTTTTTTGCCACTGTTATTTGACTGAGAAAAAAATATACAGGCTCTCTAGGACATTAATATTTTCTTAAAAAGCCCCAAACAAACCCAAACCCAACAGGAAACAACCAAAACCAAACCTACATGGAGCTGATGCAGAAAAACAAAGACATTTTCTTACAATCAAATGTGAGTTAACAAACAAGTAATTTGCTTCTGAAAATGGGACAAAACCTTCTAAAATAATTTAGACACCTTTGAAAACTGGATTTGAAAATCCTGCTAACAGCACAGCCAGTATGTCAAACACTTCTACAGGAAGAATTTAAGAACTTGGTTTTCAGTTCTGTAAATCATTAACTCAACCAATAACTAGCTAAAAATATCTGCCAGGGGCCAGATCTTTATGCTGAGACAACGATACGACAGAGACATCGTGTAAACTTTGCACTGGTTATTCTTGCTCCTTTGGCTATCTGTATTCTCACACTAAAGATTAATGGAAATGGGTAGAAGTTACCATAGACACTACTGTATTCCTACTTCAGAAAATCAGTTGTGAGATTACGTTAAGGTGCGGGAATTCTTGGGAAGCTTTAATTTTTATGCTGCTCAATCTTCCTTTGAAGCACTTCATAGCACCAGGCCAATTGTATTTGGTACAATAGGAACAGTGGTGGAAACTGAAACAGTCATTTCACCAGCAAGTGAAAAGCAATTGTCAAAAGGCATTGTCAAAATTTTTTTCAAAGTCTTTCTTTACAGCAACAACAAACAGTTACATGTTGGAGGAAGTACTTATTTATCTGATTTAAATGAATACAATCTGGCTTCACTAATTCGTTTCTGGCAATAATTAGCATGTTGCTCAATTTATTTTAATAGCACATTAATTTGATTCCCAATCTTGCCAGAAATGAAACCAGAAGCTTCACAGTAACAAAATATATCTCTAATAAAAGCTGCCAAAGCTCCCTGCAAAGAGAGTTACTAAAGAAACTATTTGCATTGTTTTATTAAGTGTAACATTGTAAAACAGTTCTAATACCTAACTTTCACCCAGAAACATAAATTAGTAATGCAGAAAAAACATGAAGTGGAATTAGGCAAAAAAGTACAGATGCTTTATAGGGGCTATATAGATTTTCTTAATAGAGAAGAAGACAATTAAACAAGGCAGGCTCAAGGTTTTGCTCTATGTCACTCCCCCAAGGTGTCAGGCTATTTCTAGAACCTTCATCCCATGAAATTCTCAGGTTTCAAGACATAGTAGCATCTACTGGAGCAAAAACAGACTGTGGAACACAAGCTAATCCCTTGGATAAAACTCTTCAGCAGAAACTTTTTAAAAGCAGAAGTGCATAGGAAGAATCAAGGGCAACTCACAGAGGTCTTCCTTCATGGAGTGTGGGTTTGGAGCTAGCGCAATGCCCAGGTGGGTTTCCCTGTAAAACAAATTTTAGCAGCTTTGCTAAATGCCCCACAAAGCTGTGTGAAGATCAGAGGCACTGGTAGGTTGAAATGCTGCAAGTGGACAAATATTGTGTGGGGTTTTGGTGAGTTTCCTGTGGACGGCCACAACAGCCCAGCACCAATCAGCTCTGTGAGACTGTTCATCCTTTCCGCCCTAAGAATCGACCACAAAGTGGCACAAGACAGACAAGATGTTCTCTCATTCTCATCTGCCTTAACCCATACTCAGCATCTATCTCTGTGACCATAGCTATTCCAAATGTTAACACAGAAAAATGTTTTGCTTAAATAGGCTGCTGTTTTATTTTAATGGGGAAAAACATATCTCCTGATTTTAAATATTCTTATCTTCTAAAGGTTTTCAAATAGTTTGCACATTATTTCAAGGTATTTTTAACTATTTTCATTATCTTTTTCTCAAAACAAAATTAATAATTTGAGAACAATGTGTTTAATCTTACACCATTGTCTCAAGGGACTTCAGTAAATCTTTGTATCTATGTATAGAACTACCATGGAGAATATGAAGAATGTTTTTTCCTTGTATTTTGAAACATAAGACCTATTTGTAAACAGAAAGTATGTATGAGATTTCTAAAGATATACTTCATTAAATATTTTCCCTACTAAAAATAACATTTTGCAAAAAAATGTGGGAGAAAAATGTATATCCTGAAAACATCAACCCATAGTACACAGCAATGGTATCCCAGCACAAGCACATTGGCAGCATTTTAGAGAGCACAGAAACTGGAATGCAAGGGGAACTAACAGTATAGCCCCAATAAATCTGGTTGATAGAATTTCCAAAACAAATACTTCTGTTGAAGTATTGACTCCCCTTCCAATAGTTTTTATGCTGGCTTATTGTGTTTCTCAGGAAAATAAATGGTATTTTATCTGAAAATATGTTTTCCATGCAAGAAATCAGTCAAAACCAGAATAGGTATTTCTAATTCTCAGTCAGATCAGCCTATGACCCACAAACCAATTTATACTTTTCCATGTTTGGAAAGCATGTTTTATTTTTATTTGGGATTTTTAATGCAAACATTTGAAGTTGTAACATTGACAGTACTCTGTGCATAAATAAAATATTATAATTAAAATGTTACATGGAACCACCATTATGGTAAATGAACACACTTATAATTATTTTCTGTAAAACTGCAGAATAGCAGTTTAGTATACACTGGAGTCAACATGAGTCCTATTCTTCTCACTAATTGTTGCTTTAGAGAATGACGATGCACACTATGGCTTCCTTTGTAAAACACTGCTGCAAATTTAATTTCTTTCTTTTATTGTTTTGCTATGGGCATTCCTTGCCATCCTGCTGAGGAGGAGTAACTAGAGGAATTCTTAGGAAGAGTTTTGAGGGAGTGATGATGCTGGTACTGTCTGGTGTAGGATGGACATTTGTGGTGGATATTTCAGAAATGCCTCCACATCTGCTCATCATCACTTGCTTTCTGTTCAGGTCAGGGTTTCATCTGACTGAAGCAGTAATAATGTGACTTTTGGTTTTGTTCCAGAAGTGTGTTCTTGCTCATGTTTTGCAGAACAGAAAGTTCTGGAGTTCTGAGGCAGTTTCTGAGGGACAGTGTTTTTGTGTTATGCTTATGACTATATGACTGTGGTATTCTTTTGCTGAGACTTATTTGCTTTAATTGTTGATAAAAATAATTTCAGTTCATCTACATCTACTTGCAGACTCTGGTAATACTGGGACTCAGGAATAGCTCAGCTGAAGAAAAAGTGAGGGGAAAAAATCAGCCATTTTGAAACATTTTATTTTGAAATGTATGAAGTCAAACACGTGTTAGACTAAGTTCAGAAAGTTCACAAAGTTGCCATTTATAAAAGAACTATTTGATTCCAAGGGAACAAACCTTCCTGAATGACTTTTCATGCAAAATGTTTGTGACAAATAGGAGTTTTTTTAATGGGTGAACAATAAGGTGCATGCTACTGCAGTGGAGTGACCAAGTCTCACAATTTCTTTGTGTAACCATAATTCCAGAAATAGACATTGCCAAAAACTAAAATGTGCAAGCACTGATCTCCTGTTTCAATGAGAGGAATTTGAAAAATCTTACTTCCCTAGAAAATTTCTCAGTGTCTCTAAATGGTTAGCTTTTAAATTCCCTCAAAGTCTCTTGTCTTCAGAAAATGTTGTTTTAGCTTTATAATTAACATCAGTAGTACTTTGCCTTTAGTAAATGGTACATTACTGCTTTAATACCCAAGTTGTTCTCTGTGAGAAAATGTCTCATTTACAGTGGAGGGACTCAGTGGCTGTGTTCTTGTGCCTCTGAAGGTGCAGCATCTCAGGACAGATGCAAACGCAGCTTGGTTCACCTCCTGCAAGCTTTCCATCTGCCCTGGTGGAGCTGCAGGCTGCCCGTGGGACAGGCTGAATGCACACGAGCACTCTGGGCAGCTGTGGGGCTGCAAGTTCTCGTGTAGTGGAAAGGAGCCCTCCTGTCCCTGGCAAAGCCACTCTTGCAGATCTCCCATACTGAGGAGCTGAGGCTTGGTAGGGTCAATAGAACTCCCCTTTCATGAATTATAAAGACAAAGAACATTTTTCTTTATGAGGTAGAGTGAAAAATGGGTTGTACTTTCCCTTTTCTGGTTTGGAGAACATTGACTTTTCTGTGTTGCAGGGCATTTTCTGTTTAATCTCTTTTGTTCTTGGATGAAGAATTAAATGTCTTTCATTCACATCTCCAATTTACTTCGATTAATTTCTGCATCTTCTGTTTTTGTTTTTAGTCAATTATCTTGTTAGTCATGACAGCATAGCATGGGAACATCCCTCACATTCTTAAATACTGTAGGTAGCCACCAGCATAGGATGAAATGCCAGAATCACCAAACTAACAATAGAATTGTTGTTTTCTAACAATAGAATTATGATGGGAAAGTAAACACAGAGAGACAGCTTTTAGAACAAAATTTGAATGATGAATAAACTCAGCTCTGAGATAAACGGAATGAAAACTTGTTTTTCCAATTTAAGTGAAAGGTTACAAAAATATTTAAAAGTAAGAGTTCCTAGCAGGACCTTCTGTCTTATCTGGGTTCATCCAAACCTTGTGCTGAGGAAAGGAATTAGTAAATGGCAGGGCAAGACCTGTTATTTATACACTGTTTATGCTCGTGCCCTACAGATGAGATCCTGTCCAACACGCACTGTCCTTGTGTTTTGGTCAATGAAAAAACCCACAGTGTTTGCCCATCCTTTTTTTTCCCAAGTTATGTTTTCATTATGAATAGCTTTATGGGTAAATCCATAATGGAATTTCTAGTATATCTGGAACATGTTTATTCTGCATCTCTTCCCTGAGGCAATAATAAGGTGCTTGTAGCATTACAGAGCTGCAATTAAACCTTTCTAGGAAGGTTATTTTTCAATCGCTGTAGACAGTTCTCACTGTACTCTTGTTCATAATACGGCTTTGAAGAGCTAAGTATGCCCCTCTATTTACAAGATATTTTGCTGACTTCTTAAATTTCTTTTTATACATTCCTCAGTGTCACTGACAAGGCCAAAACCTCCTGTATGAAATGCTAATATAAACAAGGCTGGTATATACGATGGGGAAGATCTGTGTAAAATGTGCCTCTGCAATTTTTTGAATGGAGATCATGTCCATATTAAAACGTGTATGTGTTATCAAGGTCACAGATTCTGCAGTAATAGATCAACTCTATCAATATAAATGAGGTTAGAACAAAGCTTTTTAATTCAAATGCATTCTTCTTCAAAGCTAAATTAAAAGACCAGAATTCCAGGGAAGCCGTATGGGAACCTTTGCTTAATTACTGGTCAGGTGAGGTTGCAGTACAGTATTATTTTGGCAAAATACATTATACTATTCTTACACCAGGACATTACACTTTGATAAAATTTATCAATATTTTTAGTTTCCTTTCCATTGCAGTCATCCCCTTTTCTCCAAGTTGATTAGAAATGTGATATCTGTATACAGCAAAAATGTTTGTCTGTGAGGTACAGAAAATTTAATGAAACAAATGATAGGGGTTTTGATCGGTAACAAATCAAGTTTTCTTTGATATTATGTTGATTATGCTCATTTTCATGATTATGCTCATTTGTTTTATTTTATTTTGTTTTTCTAGAGACACAAGCTTTGAAATCTGCATACTGTGCTGTCAAGAAGAGTGACTTAAATCAGATGGAAGTTTTAGCACTGTTTAAGAAATAAAAACCTATCAGGCTTGTTGAACAATGAAAATAATATCTATTAATATTTATTCCAATTCAGCTTCCTATAGAATATACTAATTAAAACCAGCACAAGCCATTATGAGCTTAGCTACTTTCAACTTAGGTAGCTTTTTGTACTCAGCCTGTGGGTTTAAATAGCAGAGTCATCAAATGTGGGTTTGGGTAAAAGTTGCTGATATCAATGCATTTGTGACTAAAAGTGTCCAGGTTAGTTTAAGTAAATTGCAAGAATATCTCTCTAATCAAGTTTGAGGTTGGGGGACAAGTTCATTGCTATATTTCAGGTGAACCCAAAGATACCTTTGTGAAATATTTTGAAATTCCCCAACAACATGAGCATGCTTTTGGAGCAGAATGCCTCCTATCACAGGTGTACCTGATGTTAATGTGGGATTGTTAAAAGGGTCACCAAAACACTCCTGAATCCTCTGCCTCAAAAAACCCTCAAACCCTACTTTATTTCTGTGTCTTCCATTTCAGCTGATTTGGTGAGATAACATTCAGTGTCTTGTGTCTAACTGGGACATAAAGGAGCAACTGAGTTGTTGGGGCAGTTGCTTTCCTGTATCTTCTTTCCTCTGAGTTTCAGAGTCATGATCTCACTGCCCAGGCATTACATGTCATATTGTGTCTTTTCAATTTTCATAAAACAGACTCAACCTGGACTCCAAATTCCCAAATTCCAGAGATGAGAAACATGATTTCTTTTTTTTCTTTTTTTCTTCTTGTGTGTGCTCTGAAATGTTTGCATGTGGAGGGGTTTCAAACAGTTAAAATTAGCCCACCTGTATGTTGTGTATCTCAGTATCAAGTACTGAAGATATAAATTGTGTTGGACTCAATGATCTTGAAGGTCTCTTCCAACCCAGTGATTCTGTGTGTGAAATACAATATTTCACCAATGTAGCACTAATTTAACACTGTCCATCAGGGATGCCCAGCTCCCATCCTGCAGTGACCTGTGCAGTGCAGAGGACCACCCTGATCCTAAGGCTAAGGACGTTTTGCCACCCTGAGCAGCACTGGGCTTCTGCCATGGCATGCAGCAGGAAAAAGGGGTGAGCAGGACTTGCTGCCTGTCCAAAAGCCACTGTCCACCCAACATAACAGGTCTTCAGCCAGTGCTAAGCTCAAAGCTCAGCAGGAAGCACAAGTCAGGAACCAAGCCAAGCCAAGATACTGTGGACAAGACCATCCCTTAACTTTTCCTTTGGGAACTGTAAGACTTCTTGAGCTGAGCTGCCTAGTTGAGAACTCATTATCTCTCATGTACACATCCCCAGTTCAGCTGTTTTCTACTGGCAGTGGCACTTAGCTGATATTCTGCTCAGAAAGAAAAATCAATGGCTGAGACTGATTTCTGGGCACTGTTTTCCTTTTGCATGACTTCCCCTTAATTTTAGAATATTTTCTTTAACAAAAACCTATCCCATACCTGTATCTAACACAAGACTGAGTATTTCAAAATTTTACTTGGAATGGAACAAGTTCAAATGTGATTTGGCTAATTTTAGAAATAGAGAAGTTAGCAAAAACACTGAGTTGAAAAACTTGAAGACCTCTGCATATGCTCATCCTTTCTGTAAGGCACTCTTTTTAAAATTTAATATTTTTGGGTTTGGCCATATTTCCTGGAACAGGTTACCAGATCAAAGCTTTCAGTTAATAAAACTACTTGTTAAAAAATAAAAATAAATTCACTGTAGAACTTAGCAAATATATTCTCATTTACATAAAAAATAGTAGAACATGTTACTGGATGCATGATACATGAAAGATATTAAAGAGACATGATAAACTAACTCTGGGAGAGTATATAAAAATTCAACTTTGGAAGAGCTTTCTGGAAGTTGCACTGTCTGTACTCATAGTTAAGAAATACTGTTATTTCTGTGTGGGCATATTAATTCAGATCCTCTTTTCCTCAATTTAATTTCTTGCTTAGATTTAAAAAAAGACGTTAAATGCCTTGCTAGGTACATTCAGTGAGTGGGATTTGCTCAGAAATAGTTTTTTCTTTCTTCACTGTTAACTTTGTCCTTCATCTTTTTGTTTCATGTTGTTGGAAACCTCCTTTGAGGAGCGAGTATTTGCTTGACAGATTCCCTGTGGCATGGCTGTGGTATCTGAGTGCTTCATAGGCACTAACTGAGAAATCGTCACAGCACCCTCAGGAGGTGAGGCATGCTATTATCCAAATTTGACTGATGAGGGGCTGAGGGATTCAGGTAAAAACTTTCATTAATTTTGGGAGTGCACTTAGTATAAGTCACATCTCCCTGTTTCTGGACAATTTGCTGTGAAGCTGGGACTTAGGATGTTGGAGGACCCTGGAGTACTCTGCAAGCAGGGGAGTTTTCAGAGTCACAGCTGGTAAGATTCTTCTAGAAGTCACATAGAAATCTTGCAGCTCAGGTCTCCTAAGTACCTATAGATCTGTGAGACTACTTACTTTGCAGAATCTTTGAAATAGAGCTATTTTTTGCCTGTAGAAAATGTACCAATATATAAAAATTTTAAAATATAAAATATTTTTCTGACACAGACTTTCCTTAAACTTTGAGACCTGGAATACTAGATTCCTATATGAAATGGAGAAAATTATTCTGACATGGTTAAAATGCATTGAAAGGTGTGCATGGACAAAATATAATAATAATCCTTAGCATTCACCTTAGAAATAGCTAAGTCATTTGGGCCAAGGCAGGATATACAGTAATTTCATGATTATAAGCCGCACTTAGTATAAGTCAAACTTCTGGGTGCCAGCAACTTTTCATTCTTTGTCCATATATAAGCTGCGCCTGATTATAAGCCGCACGTTACAATACAGAGTGTGATAAAAGGTATCTATTCTATCACCATCTGTTGGGGGTGGGGGCAGTGATCCTTGTCTCAATGGCAGATATTCAGCTAATGGGCCATCCATTGAAACCAGACGGGGCATTGTTCTTTATCTTTTCACAACCCATCCTTCCTCCAGCGAGTCATTTTCTGCTAATGGCCATTGAGTCCCACTGTGGGACTGATAAAATTACTGCATCCCATTGGAAGTTGCTCCAGCCAGGGGGAAGAACCCAACATTTCATACCAAGATAAAAACAGAGGTTTTGGGACACTAAGGGAGCCCCTTTCTCCACTGGACTCCAGATGAAAACCGGATTTCTCCACATCACCACTGGACCTCCTGAGGGAAACTGCACCTTCTACAGGAGCACTGCTCCAAATGAATCACATCTGTCACTGCAGGAGGATGCAGCCACCATTTAACGGGACTGCTACCAACACCCTGCCTGACAGGGTGTCAGGTTGTACTCTGACTTTGTCCGAGTTTGGAGTTTGTTTCTTTGTAGTACTGTATTTCTATTTTAATTTCCCTAGTAAAGAACTGTTATTCCTAATTCCCATATCTTTGCCTGAGAGTCCCTTGATTTCAAAATTATAATAATTTGGAGGGAGGGGTTTACATTCTCCATTTCAAAGAGAAGTTCCTGCCTTTCTCAGCAGACATCTGTCCTCCAAACTAAAACAGCAACTTTTTGTTCTTTGTCCGTATATAAGCCACACCCGATTATAAGCCGCACTTTGGGCACGGACCAAAATTTTAGTCAAAATTGTGCGGCTTATAATGGTGAAATTACTGTAATTGAAATATTTTTCTTGGTTCTCTCTGAGTTTCTATGTACAATGGGAGTATAAAAATAATAAGAAATAGGTTTGTAATAGCACACACAGAAATGTGATCATATTGAATAGCACCAGGAAAAAGAAGATTCTGTTAGTAGTATTGCTCTATCTAGCTAGTTAATCATATTTGTATATATGTGCATATAGGTATTGTGTACCAAATTTTATTTACACTGACTGGTCAAATGTTAAATGCAATATTTAAAATTTTTACAGTAATTTAAATTAATTTAATTTTATTATTCACGTGAAACACTAGCAATCCATGAGAACTTGTTTGATATTATTTTATATTACAGCTTACCAGGCATAATACAGAAGATCAAGAACTCCAGTAGTTGGAAAACATAGTTACTACATGTAACTAGGAAATTATTTTTCTGCAGTGAAAATGACGTGGAGAAAGTAGAATTACTTTTTTTAAATTATACAGTTGTGGAAAATGAGTGTTTATGTCATCCTCACTGGAGAGGAAATTTATTTCCCTACATCAACTTACATTATTAATTAATAATTTATGTATAAAGTATACTAATTGGGAGGCTCAGGGGGGTGATACTTCTCCATGTCTTACCCTTCCACATAGCTAAGCTCTGTTTTTCTGAGGGAGGTGAGAACCTTTGCCCCACTCTGCACCAAAAAAGTGTCATAGCAAAACACTTATTTTCAATTCTTTACAGGCATTTTGAAAAATCTAAAAGCATGAAATTTGTAATCCTTATCTTAATGCAGAACTACAGAGCTTGTGGGGGTTGTGCATGCAGGTCCTGGTTTCCCTGGGGCTCAGAAATAAAAGAAAGACACGACGGATACTAATCCAGTTCAAGCAGTTCAAACCCAGGAAGATTCTCCAGTCTTTCTTCCTTTCAAACCATGAACACAAGCCAAAGAATTTCTTCCAAAAGATGAATTAATTCCATTCTGGAGAAATATCTCCAGAATGTATCTAATCTCACTTTACAGGTCCAAGGTGTTAGTAAAGCTAAGTTGTTGAAGTATTTAATCAGTGTCATTTCTCTGAAATTTCATCTTTTGTGGAATTCAGCTACTTTGAAGTTGAGTTGCCTAATTTCCATTTCTAGTCATTGGATCTTGTTATGTCATTGTCAGCAAGGTTCAAAGGCCTCCCACTATTTCATGTATTCATGATCAAGCACTTGTTTTATAAGTTGAGCTCTTTAAGACTCCTATAATGGGATTTATTTTTCCTATCCCTTCGTTCATTATTTTGGCCCTCCTTTGAACTGCCTTTGCATTTTCCCATCTGTCATCTGTGGACAACAGAGAAGATGCAACATGGCTTGCACTGGTGTTGCTAACACTGGATGTGGGTCCATAGCTGTCCACTGTCTCTAATTAACCTGTCATCATTGGCAGAGTCTGTTATGTACTGTTACTATTACATACAACCATTTCCATGTTAACTTTTCTGGAATGCTCCTATAATATGCAGAGGAAGTATTCCTTCAGGGCTCTAGTTCTATACAATGTACTCATTATTTTGCAAACAAATCTACAGGTGAACTTTGTCTATTTATTATTTCTGTGCATTTGCATTTCATATTTAATATGTTAAAGAGCATCTGTAAATTGTTTTAATCTCCAGTGTATAATTCTGCCCTGTATACTACCGAAAAGGTCATTTCTCTAACATGAGAGTGCAAAAATTCAGAACACCTACCATCATATTAAATGCGAGCAAAAGCATTTAGCAAACCAAATGAGAACTAGTTCCTCAGAGTAAACCAGAATAGGAAGTGTGTCAGTGTCTCTTTATGCTGAGGTCTCATGTGTGGTTTTGGCTTTTTATTTTGTTACTCATATTTTTTTATACCTTTAGTCCTTGAAGGCACCTCTGGGCAGTTACTAAAGCAGTTTCCATCTTGGCACATCTCATTGTATACTCAGGGCATCCTGCTGGCTGTGTGTAACTCATTAGTATCCTCCACCAAAAGCCAACCCCTCACAAATAACCAGCAATTTCTGCGCCTCACGAGGTGACTGAGGAGACAAATCTATTCAAAATGTTTTCTAGGACTCTGATGCTTTGAATTGAATGATTGTGTCAAATAATTGTGTTTATGAATGTGTGTCAGGAGCACACATCAATGAGCACTATTGTACTTTACCAGTACATATATAGCTTAAATGCAAATGGCTACTTCAAATAGCACATAGAATGATTCATAAAGTTTCTGTAATTAAATAGGGATAGAAAAGAACAGGTTTTTTAAGAGAGACAGTTGCATGAAGATTTCTCTGAAATAGTCTGCAGAGTGAGAACTGACTTACAGCAATGAATAGCATTGCTGGAGGAAGGCTGAACACAAGTTGCCTTCCAGTAAATACTTTGTTCCACTACTGCTGTGTTTATTCAAGGGACTGATTTGGATAATGCCAATTTTTTTTCAGTTTATTTTTTCCAAACATGTTTCTGGGCACTTAAATAATCATTTTTATAAATGGCTGGAATTTTTAAAATAACAAATACATCTGTTTCACATAATGTAATATATTTTGTTGGGATTCTCAACTAGAACCTAGTTCAAAGCATACTGAAATCACCAAAAAGCAAGCTCCTTAGCTGTGTGCCACAATAAGGCATCATGGTGTTAAGTACTGTAAGAAAAACAACATCTTATAGAAAATAGATAGACTGTGTCTCTCAATTTCTTAGAAGTTATTCTTTGTGATGATTAATTTCTGATGTGACTATGTTTTCTGTTATCAAAAGAAGCATAGCAAAACCTCACAATTCTAATTCATTTTTACATCTTAATTCTTCTGTCTTTAAAAATCTGTTTTTAAAACTTCCTAAAAAAAACTCACTAAGGATACATTATATAAGGAAATAAAATAAGAAGTAATGTTTATCATGTTTTCAAGAGAAACTTTTATTGAGATTCGGATAAGTT
Source organism: Catharus ustulatus (assembly GCF_009819885.2). NCBI lineage: Eukaryota > Metazoa > Chordata > Aves > Passeriformes > Turdidae > Catharus > Catharus ustulatus. The sequence continues at coordinate 62,332,307 of NC_046225.1, read as the reverse complement.
TTTGTTCTTAATAAGTATTATTCGTATTCATTTAGAGCTTTCTTCCTCATTCTGGTTTTCAGGGACTATGCCAACTTAGATTTGGCTTGTACACTGCATATAAACAAACTTTTATATAATTGAGACTGGCAGAAATATTTGTCACATTTTATTCTGATTTTATATATTTGATTCCAAACATTCTGTTATGATGATTGAAGGGCTATCATTGCACTCACTCCTGCCAGTTCTCATGGATGAGTCTTGTAAAACATTATATTTGTCTCTAACATGCCACAGACCCCAAATCACATGTTTATGTGAGATTCAGCTTTCCTTTAAATGGGAATGATGTTTCTAAACCTCAGAGGAAAAGCTTGACTATATAATGCATATACTTAAAAAAAATATTCAAACACTCCTGGAATAAGCAATGAGAATTTTTTTTTTACCCTATCCCAAATACTTCTGAGTGCTTCAGCTCTTGAATGGCCTCATTTAGCAATGTTGCTTTGAATGTCCCGATTTGCAGAGCAGTGAGATTGCCTGCAGAGGTAACCTTGACCCTACTGCATCCTCCCCTCTGGGGCTTTGCAGTGGACAAGAAAGTGAGGGGTGGCATGGGGGCTTGAGGGGCTTGAGTGTAGATCTGGAGCTGAGAAGGTGAGGCTGGAGTGGGTTTACTCTTGGTGTTTTTAAAATAGAATAGCAAGGATAAGCAGAAATAAAGGTTTGGAGAGAGAAAAAGGGGAAGGATGGATCTAGGCAGAGCTGGAAACTGAAAAGCTGAAGAGATAAGTTTAAAACTATTCAGTTTTACCCCTACTAAAATTAGCCAGCCTTGACATTTTGTTGCTTTTGCTTTGAATCAGGCTGCATTTACAGGCACCTCTACATTATTCAAATGCAACCTATTTCCCAGTGTTTTCAAAACAACTGTTCCTAAGGAGTTGTCTGAAAATAATGAGGATCTTTTGAGCCAGCCTTATAGTCATGCATTCCTGCGGCTGAGGAGCTTCTGTACTAGAATGAATAATTTCTTGTTGGCAACCTGACTTAAGGGGGACAACTAATTGAAAATTTGATACAGAACAAATTCAAAAAGCTGTAGATTAAAAAAACTAATACTTTAAATATCTTGGTATTCTTTCACCCCAAAAACTGCCAAATGGCTCAAGTTTATATGAAATGAAAAGTAGGCATAGAAGCAACCTATATCACCCTCTCAGGAGAGACAGAAGCATCTAGAGATTATACAGAAACAAAGATTTTCAACTTTAACATTCTCATTAGTTGCACACGAGTGGGACTCGGGCTGAGCAATAATTATTGCACATTCAGTCTATTTGACTATCAAAGGCAAAATTAACTTTAAAAAAACATTATTCCATAATAAATCCAGAGCCCTGGAGTTTGTGGTCGTGGTCTCAGATCATTCTTAACACACATCTTTGTGTTTGCATGAGATTTCATTGACTTTGAGTGCAATGCTGCACCATGACTGACAAGTTTGAGGCATATTATATTATCCTCCAAACTGTGGGCTATGTGATAACAACTTGCTTTCCCTCAGAGCTGCTTATTTAGCAGAAAATTTAAGCACCTGTTTAACTACTAATGTGAAGCAGATAACTTGTTGCTTATGAAACAGGAACACAGATGTGAAACTGGGCATAAAAAATCTGTTAGGAGAGGTCCATTTGTCTTCATTGTTTGGAAGAAAAATCTACAAGGTTTCTTTACAACAGGTTACTTGGCTATGGCTAGAAGATGAAAAAAAATTCTTACCTTTCTATAGAAAACAGAGTATTATTACTTTATCATTCTAGGGAATTCTCAGTTTCACTGCGAATTTTTTGTCAGTATATCCATATGATTTAACTTTTCATAACTTTTCTCCATTATTGACAGTTCTTTGCCAAAATATGGCCCAAGGTAGATGTGGGTGTGTTTCTGTTGCCATCAACATCTGCTTGCTTTTTGAGTGATCAAGTCTGGTTTTCCTCAGAAATTCAAAAGAGAATTACAATGCTCAACTTCTTTTTTCTCATTAAATTATTTCCCAACAAAGGTCCTTACGCAAATGTTGTTGCAGGTTAGTGGGGAGCAAGAATGTTTTCTAGAATCTTATCTGAAAATAAGAAATTTAAATGCAGAATGTAAGGAGAAGGTAAACAAAATGTGTATTTGATGAAAATAAACAGGAACAGCTTGTATAACAAAGTCTGGGAGGAGATTGTCCCTACTAGCAGTGAGAGTAACAGGGGGAGAAGAGTTGTTTAAGCTAAACAAAATTGTCACGGGAGCAAGCGTGTATGAGAACATACATTTGATTAAATTTAGTCAAATATTAAAGCTAGAAGGTTATATAAATGTTAAAGTTTGAAGATTATATAAATCAATGAAAATAATTTGTGTAACAGTTTCAAAGAAGAAAGTAGATGGAGGGAGAAGCTGTCTTCTTCTAAATTGGGAGGAAAAAGTCCTGTTTCATAAGAGTCAGTTACCTGCTTCTGAGGGGAATAAAAACTGGAGAAGGGCTGTGAAGTGATTAGGAGCTGGGGACAGGCAGATGTTGGAGACACTAACTCATCTTGTAAGGCAGAAGAAGCAAAGCCATGTATTGGACTTCATAGGACGGAGGCCACGAATCTTTGCAATTTTTTTACTCTCTAAGGTTGCCTGGAGACCTGCTGGAAACAGAGGAATGAAAGAATTTTATTGTTAATTTTATTTATAAAGAATTTTCACAGAAAAAATGAGGGTTTTTTTGGCACTGCAATAAACACGTCTCCATAACAACTAAGAACTCTGATAAATAACTTAAAAAATTATATATATCATAATATTAAGTAATTTTGAAATATACAAGTACTATCTATCTATCTATCTATCTATCTAGCTAGCTAGCTAGCTAGCTATCTATTCTAGAGTCACAGAATGGTTTGGATTAGAAGGGACCTTAAAGATCACCTGGTATGCTGAGGTAAAAAAGGTGTTTAAAAATCTAGTTTCTTTATGGAAAGCTCAAAGTCAGTAAAAGAATAGTCTACTTTAAAAAGCAGGAAATAAATGCAATACTTATTAGTACAAAGCTATAAATCTTAAAAAGACTTAATTGAGTGAGGATGTGGCCCTGCCCTGAACTTATGATTGCAGAACTTATGAGATAAAGTTTTCCAAATAGAAAAAAAAAAGGGCACATGTATAATCACTTAAAGGTTGAAACTACTTAGGTGGAATTTTTTTATTTTTATTTTGAGGGAGGCAAATTAAAGCCAGAACACAGAAGGAAAAAAATGAAGATGCCAAAACTTGCTGTGACTACAGAAACACAAACCTTGAGAGAATCTGTGGTAGAGTACTGACTAAAAGTGCCTGGTAGCTGTGGGACATCATTATTTCTTTATGCCTGAAAAGCTTAGTAAAAAACATGCTTGTACCAAAGATACCAAATTCTGTTATTTTTGTCAAAATCTAAGGTAGCATCTAAGCTATTTATCCAAGTAAAAGAAGATAATCCTCAATTAGGTGATCTGAAAATTTTTAATGCAAATATTTAAAGTTATGCATATGTATATGTGTGTGTGTGTGTGTGTGTGTGTGTGTGTGTGTGTGTGTGTCTTAAAAGTTAGTTTATGTCCTTAAAAGTTAATATATGTTGGTTAAACATTGATGAATTATTTGGAGTGTTTTTCTTTCAAAAAATCACTCTGGGATCTGATACCACCAGAGTGCTGAGTATCCCTTTCTTCTCATTGATTTCCCCTCAGCTCTCCTTGAGAGAGGAGTAACTTTCCCCCTTTTCCAGGTGTCCTTGACTTAGAGTGCACATGCGGGGCCAAAGAAAATAAAGCAACTTTTATACTTGCCCAGATATAACTTTGTAAAAGATTAAAATCATGCAAACTTGTAGTATTTGTGAACAAACCAATTAAATAATTGCACATTCTATAACTGAAAGGGTGTGAGGTTGGAAAACCTTCTGTTTTCCTGAGCCTTGTAGCTGGGTAAGTGAAGACATAAAATGGTTGAGTGATTTCACTCAGGGTCTAGTCTGGGAGTGTGAAGTATCAATGCTCTGGGAGAAGTGACTTATGCAAGGACATCTGTGTGACATTTAAAAGCAGTAATTGTTTTTAAAAATGTATGAAGAACTCTCCAAAAACATGTTTTGTGCTTTCCTCCCCTTTGAAACCTGTTATTCATTCTTTTTCTCTCCTTTGGATGTCAAATCAGAGTTTAGGCTGGCATTACAATCCTGAAACATCTGGAAATTGTAAATCCAGAAGGAAAACTCTTGATCCGAGTAATTAGGAGATCACAAAATTCTTAAAGGTTGTTTTTCCACTTTGGAAGAAAAGGTACTTTTATGCTTCTTACACCCTAGTGACACAATGTTCTCAAGAGCACATTCCTTCCTACCATCCCTTCTTTTCAGAAAACATACCTTATAGTAGTGGAAGCTGATTCCAATTTTTAAAAAACTATTTCCTGCTTAGTCACTGACTTTAGCGTTAGAAGACTGCATTCTTGGAGTGCACATCTCTGACTCCACTTGTGCAGGACTCTTTGATCCTGCTGCCTCATTTTCAGTGATATTTGCCAAAGCTGATGCACTGGACTTGTAGAAGAAGCAAGGCAGACTTAAATGCAAACTTATTATTATTATTTACAAAGAAATATTGGTACTGGCTATTTTCTATTTTAAAACCTATCTTAAGAAAACTGACAGTTGACAGTTCTTTCATGTGCTGAAAAACAGACTGGCAAAAAAAGCTTAAAGCTTCAATTATTTCCATTAGAGAGCAGGTGTTCGTTGAAAACAAACACTGGCAAAGTAAACAGCTATTAAAAATACTGGAAATACCAGTTTTAATGATGGATAAAAATAAAGGAGTTTGGATCCAGGTGTAGGTATAGGCTAGACCCATGGTAGAGGGATAGGGGGATCACAGATCAGCCTAAGGTCAGGTTTTCATATGGCATTTGATATTGATTTTTTGGGGGTAGAGATTTAATTCTCTCCCTGAAAAATCCATGCCTCATATTAATGGCTGATAGCCATTTCAAAGTACTGAAAGGTTTGTATGTAACTCACTAATACTCCCTTTTGAAATACCTTGAAAGGTTCATCAGGAAGGAATTTTTCCAAGAATACCCTGACAGTTTTTTTGAACAAGGTCAGTAGCAATCTAGTGATCAATGCCATGGTTGGCCATGCAGTTCCTAAATTATTTTATCCTATTAATGCTTGATCTGAGAGTGGTTCATATTTGAATTTAACAATAAAGCACTACAAGCTCATTTTCAAAACAAAATTATAGACTTTCTTTAAATAAGGGCCAGCATGTTCTCAATACAACTTGTGGTAAAACTGCCAAATGGTTAAGTAGGAAACATATTTAGTAATGTCTGTGTATCCATACTAGACATAGATTTACATCAGCCTGCTTGTCAAGGCAACCAGAGGTGGGAGGTGAGGGACAAAGGAACACTTCTTCCTTCTTGCAGTATATTTGTGGGGGGTCTCTGAAACTGTGGGCATGTATGAACTGAAAAACATGCATAAATGTTCTTATAGTTTGCAAAAGATAAAGCAATGTACCCTGCAGTTACCTAGTAAATCTTTGATTATATTCTAGTCATATAGATATTTTGGAATGTCCAAAGGAAGTCTTAATTTTTTTTTTCCGAAGACGTTGCAATAGAACAAACTGGAAAACTGAAAGCTACATTTTCATAAGAAAAACTGAATTAAAATATCTGATGCTATCACATGAACAATCCAGTTCTAAGGGAAGTTTCCTGTCAAGAAAGGGCTATAAAAAGTTTGAGCTCTGCCACCTAATATCTTTGATACTCTGGGTTTAGTTAGTATGTGGCATCTCTAAATCTCTCATTTCATACTCTTCCTTCCTCTGTTACTCATCCTGTTGCATTGCTGAGATGTCATGGAGCTACAAACAATTGTGACGTGACATTAATTATTTGAGAAGTGGGGCCTCACTTATCAGCAGCACCTTGTACTCATTACTGGTGTGCAAGAATCTTCTGGAACAGCTGCAAGATAGATCCTTGGAGAGCACATCCTAACTTTTAAAAATTGTGTGCTAAATTTAATTATTATTAGGATTTCATTGTGTAGAGTCATTCTTCAGAAAAGAGTATCTGAGATTCAGCTATCCATGCAGGATTAGTAGAATTTCTATTTATTCATAGATTTCAAAACAATCAGGATATATGGGTATTTCTACAGGGAGAAAGTAATAGCAACTGCAATGCCTCTGGAAATTAATTAAAACTTCTTATAGGTAAATTAATGGAAGCAAGTAATGGACTGTGAGGACCCATGTTTTTAATGCATGTGCAGAGCATGCTATTTGGTTTTTTGGATGATGTCCCAGTTGAATAATCATTTGTTCATTCATATTTTCTATTTTAAAAATATTTAAAATTACGTTTTATCCATGCAGGAGCACTTTATTCTTTATTTCCACTGGCAGGGGATTTGAGCATTGAGAGACCTAATTCTGAGTCAACTGCAATGGCAGACCCATCAGAATGGAGCTACCTTCTTGATGGAATCACTGTAAGCTCATAGTTTTGTGTTTTGTCCCTGCAATATATCAAAAGGAAAGCCTATTGATTTGATCTCATTTAATCCATTTCTAGGGACACAAAGCTGAGTTTATACCCCATGCAGGATTTTCAGATATATTTATATAATTATGAAAGCACAGATGCATCTAAATTTCAGATGATTTACTTATTTAATAGGTTTTCTTTAGACTTACGTGCAAGAATGGAATGGGAAATGTAAATGAAAATACATCCCTTTTAATATCAAAAGGAAACAGATACCATTTGGAATAGACATTTACTGGCATCAAATAATTATTGGACTTGTGAGGTCACATAGTTCCAAATTTTCTAATTGTTAACTCTGCAAAACTCTGGAAAGTTTAAAGAAGTGACAAAATTGTCACGTACTACGAAGCAAACTAATTCTAATTAGTGCTAATGAAAATCTGTGAAATTTGTGCCAATTGTTGACAAGCAGAATGGAAGGAACAGTTCAAACTCTTCCAGTCTGAAGTCAGGATTAAACAATTATGCATTCACTAGGTTATGTAGCTGTCATAGCCAAGTTTCCTTTGTGAAAAATACATAATCTTCTTAGCCTATCCATAAAAGAATTAGCACTATGGAATTAATCTTTCTTCTGTTGAGAAGCTACCAAACTAAAAGGTGAAGCCAGGTATTGCACAGAAACCATAAATCTGTAATACAGTAGAGCAACGTATACAGATTGGAGTGCTAAGGCCTCTTCACTCCTAAGAGTTTTTCAAACACTTCCAGGAATGATGACTCCATCACTTCCATGGGCAGCCTCTTCTGGTGCTTGGACACCCTTTTGGTGTAGAATTTCTTCCTAATATCCAATCTAAACCTTCCCTGGTACAACCTGAGGCCATTTTCTCTTGTTCTGTCACTTTTTACCTGGGACAAGATGTCAATCTCCACCTGGCTACCACCTCCTTTCAGGGACTTACAGAGGGTGATAAAGTCCCCCCAAGACTCCTTTTGTCCAGGCTAAACATCCACAGCTCCCTCAGCCACTTGTCATAGGAGGAGTTCCAGCCCTTTCACCAGCTTTCAGCTTTTTTCCCTTTTCTGGACAAGAAGTTCATTCAATTTTCCTGGTTTTATGCTATTTATTACCACGTGTCATCACCTAGGTAGCAATGTGTGTCCCCTAAGCAGAAGGATGGTGCTGATAATTCTGGATATGATGAATGGAATGTTAGTTTTTTTTTTTCTTTTTCATTTTTTTCTTTTCTGGAGAAGGATATGTTGTACAAAAATTCATCCAGAATTTGGGATTTCCAAATAATGCCATAAATAAGCAGGTCTGCAGAATATTCCTGAATTTCTACACTTTATTATTACTTACTCTGTGTAGTCTTCTACAAAAATGTTCTCCTGAAATACTGCTGATCCAAATTCTGTCCAGCTTCAGGGTCTCCAGGGTCTGCCAGCTTCTGGTTGGCATCAGTTCAGTAGTGCAGGGTGCTCTGTAAAAGGCACAACTCCTTAAAAGAACAACTCATTCTTCACCTCTCCTTTGCATTTGCTCTGGAGAGGGAAAGAAAGATAATTAGCAGAAAGAATGTGAAATGATTGCCATCCATGTGTCTTTGAATGCAAATTATCCTCCGCAAGCTGGAGAAGAGATTTTTACATCATTTTATGTAAAAGAAAGAAGCATAGGCCCAGGTAAGATATATACTAAACTAAACCTAAAAGTTATTCCAGAACAAAAAAGCAAATCTAAATCTACTAAAGTCTTTTTGTTGAATTAAAATAATATTTTTTTTACTTATTAATTAATGATAGTTTTAAATATAATAGCTCCTACAGATTTGTCTTTTAAATAACCACTAAGAGTAAAAAGATAAAATGGAAAAGTGACAGAGAATTAACCAACAGAATTTAAGATCCCACAGACCACTGTTCAGACTATTAAAATAAACTGAAGTACTGCATAATTTATGTGTAGGGCTAAAATAATCGATTTCAAAAATTAAACAGAGTTGAAGGGTTAGTAGGAATTTATTAGAGTGGAGCAGCATATGGCATTTTGGAAGAAATTTATATTATACTTTGTAAGGAATGTTACTGAATTAAATTTAATGAACAGAGAAAATGTACTCATCTGTATGGCTCCCAGTGATTGCAGGTAACCTGAGATGAAAGAAAAATAAATGGGCTTCCAGAAGTTCTAGTAAATGTTGCTTAGATTAATCTTACTTTATTTCAACCATCAAAAAAGATACAGCTCTAATCTAAAGTAGTCATCCAGGCCCACTCTGTAGTCAGTGGAGAGAAAGAGCTACCTCCAGACAGCTATTCATTCATTCTATCAATGAGATAGATGAGATGAATTACCTTTTTTTCAGTGTTCATCTCTCTTCTTTGAATACAATGGAGTGTAGATAGTTAATTTACACTAAGAATGGTATTTTTTTCTCCAGTCCTTTTGTCTCTGAAGCATAGATGTTTAGCATAAGGATTGGGCTACAACAATTCAAGGCTTTTAAATTTTTTTGACTCTAGGAGGCAACCCAGTGAGGATTTAATGGTTAGTGTCTCTGGAGGCATCTGCCATCAGGGCTTACCTGGTAATTGTGGAACTTCCATTGCGCTGCTATTCCAGCCTCTGAAAGCACAGTCAAACGTTTGCCATTACAGAGGCCGGCTGGTTCTAGTTAGTACAAATCCATTTGTTCACCTGGACTCTGGTGCCACCTGTACCTGCAATGCCTGCTGATTTTGGCTGTGGAACAGGTGACAGAAAGCACTTAGCTGAGAGAAAGGAAGGGAAGAGTCCATGTGGCTCCTCCATCTGCTGCCTCCTCCCTCCCCCACAGTACAGGTGCAGGTGTTTTCACACAGGCTGTCAATGTAATCCTCCTTCCATAGTTTTTTGTGTGTACCATGGAGACGAAGATTACAAATGCTAATCACTAACATTTATCAGTTATTTTATTTTCTTTTTTATATCAGGTTTCACTTGTGGTGAGAAATCAACACTTCATCTGTTGGTGCTAATTAGCTCATGTTGTGATCTCCACGGCAGTATCACTTCTGAAGCACATTTTTTAGAGAGTCGAGTGAAATGCCAGATGTCAAAAGTTCAGATTAAGACCAGTAATCCAAAACCTGAGATTTAGACAGCCTTTGATACCTTAACATTTCTGCTTAAGCATCTGGGGATACTTAAGAAACCCAAACCGTCACCTTTAGTTAAATTGAAATTTCTAAATATCAGTGCTTTAATAGTCTTTAAATAAAAATGACACTGAAGCACGAATGGACTTTATTAAATCTGGCATATTGTGCTGATAGGGCAAACAGAGCAACACGAGAGCAAACTGACACTGAAATAAATCATAAGATTTTCTGAGTGAAATTATTAAATTCTTCCCCTTCCATCTTTTTTCTTCATGTACATAAAACTCAAATTCAGTATCACACATCAATATACGAGAATTTTTTTTTAAGGAAGGGACATATTGGTAGGCAGAAGGAATACCAATCTCTGTGAAAGAGTATTACAGCCCTTTACTTTGAAAAGATGTCCAACATTATGCTTCAGGGCTTAAGTTGTTCTGTTAGTATTGGCAACTGGGGAACTGGCAGAGACAGCACATATTTTTTTTTGATCCATCATGGAACTTCGTACTCTGACTGCTTGAATTGCTGATTGTGCAAGTTGAAAATTAAAGTAGAGAGAATTGAGGTTGTGTGGAGGAAGAGGGGAGAGAAGGAAAAGAAATGACATACAAATTAAGTTTGGAGTGTGACAGTTGTGTAACAAATGAAAAAGGAAGCATAACAGGGTTGTCAGGAAGATGCAAGATGATTCTTCACAGAGACATATGCATCTGTAAGAGACAAACTATCTTTTCCATTATCCCTTCTCCTCTCTTGTCCTATGAAGCCCACTTATAGTTTGGTTTCAACAAGTATTACAACTCTACAATTTTGACATGTCCATGAGGAAAATTGCCTCAGCAAATGATGTCAGGCCCAAGACTCATATTTCCCACATCTCATTTAGATTTAATGATTTTAAAATTATATAGCAACAGCCTAGGAAAGCTAGTTTGTGCTGTTGTCCTCTATGACTTCAACAAAGATTTTCTTTGCATTGCATTCTTCCAAAAAATCATCTCTGTGTCATCCTCTGCTACTAGTACCTGTGCTGAATGTTCAATATGACACTCAAGCAGAGAACTAATACATTTGAGATTCTTAAGCAAAATTTTCATTGCCAAAGCTAAATTTCCAGGCTTAAGATGGAAGTTTTTCTTGTCTAAATTAGTATAACTGCTAATTAGTACTGAGTTCCTGCTAAGTTGTTGCGGTTTACAAAGTGTCTTAAAAAGATATCTGAGTAGAAATTTTGTGTCAGTGAAGTTATCTTTCTCTTTATTCATCTGGACGGGGATAGAAGGTTCCTTCATCATGGAGGAGTTGTGCTTAGTACCTGTCCTCAAAAAAGCTGTAATAAAAAAAGGTAAAAGCTTAGTAAAGCATAAGTGAAAGCCATAGAAAATACGGATCCAGTTTGGTTTTAGTTGTATGAATGGGAAACATGATGACTGGAAACTGTCATCAGGAAGGAGAATCAAAAATAACAAATGATTCAGGGCTTTTCACAGGCAAAGTTTAAAAGTAATTTTAATTCCAAATAGACAAAAAGGTTTCTTTTAAAAATGAAATAATTTAAAAATCATTAAAACTTTAAGTATGTGTATTTATTTTTCTTATGTGGCTGAAAATTATGTAATAATATTCACTTTACTATTCAGAGTAAGAAAATAATTCTGCATTACAGACAGGATTATAAAGAGATGCTATGCTTTAAAATGGTATTTACCTTGCACTAAACTTGTGTTCAGGAGCAGGTTCTAGTTTCCATTAAGTTCACTCCCTTGTGTCTTTGGAACTGTGTCTCTAAACTGAAGTGAACTGCATTTCCAATGAAACTGTGACTCATTAGTCATGTTCAAGTTAATAGTTGAAGTTTTGAGAACAAACATTTCTGGTTATTTTATTATCCAGGCATTCTGATTTGATACTGCTTTTGCATGTAAACTTTCTGCTTTTGTCTACAGGGTACTATTCTTTATTAATCAATGCATTTGAGACTATGATTTTAAATGAAGCTCTTTGGTAGCCTGAGAATCAGGCTTCTTTTGCAGCTGTTGGTTCCCGGGTTTGATTGCAAGAGCCACTTCTGCAATAGAATTTCTATCAGGTTCATGACTTTAATGGTAATTTGTATGACCTCAAGTGGCATTATATTTCTTCTTTGGGAGCTCTTGGTTTAGCACCTGAGAGTTTTAAGAGCTAGTTTTAAAGCTGGTTTTATTCCTTATATTTTTTTTCCCATTCTATAAATAAGTTTTATGTTCATTTATGCAATTTTATTCATTCAATTAGCCCATTTTATTTGTTGTTTATTTTTTCTATTGCTTCAAAGCTCTTGATCTGCATTACACCTGTTAAAATAACTTTAAAAATGATTTTTTAAGGATTACTGTGACAACAAATCTGTTTTATGCTGTTTTCAGCATAAAATTCTACCTTTAATTTGGAGATAGTATTTGTCAAAGGGCATACTTTCTTCAGATATCCTTGAGGGGACAATACACCCTTATCATAAAATCCTGAAATGGAACCAGAAAAATCTTCAGTGTGTGCAATACCTATTTGCTAGCATTTACATTTCGTGATTTTCAGTAAAATGAAGACGGAAAATGAACCCAGTAATCACAGGTATATTGCAATACCACTTGATTATGGTGTTCCTTTCTTGGTTTATATGTCCCTTTCTTGGTTTGCCTGTATCTTTTGCAATATATCCATGCAATTCACACTTTATATGTAAAACATATGCAAGTATTTAAATTACAAGTTCAGGAAAACTACTGTTGGGACAAACTCTTCCCACATAAGGAAAATCTATATTTAAAAGACTATCTTCTCTTGCACAGAGGGGAAAAAGCATAATAGTGACATTTGGTGCTGTGCAATAGGAAAAGTAGAAATAGGAGGAATGTACATAATCAGTCCCCTCATGGGTTTAAGAGGAGACAGTGAATGCCAATGACTATTTCAAAATGAGGAAAGAAGGTCAAGGATTGTCAATATATGTAGGACTTTTATGAGAAATAGGAACTGAACTATTCTGCCTTGTCTGGACTAAGTACGATGCAGAAGTTTTGGGATATTCTAACTTAAAAGGAGAATGAAGGAATGGAACTCATGGTTTTAAAAGTCCTTCTGTTATCTCTCCAGGACACTCATAAGGTAAAATAGCAGTGTGTAGCTCTGACAGTTTTCAGAACTTACCTGTGCTGACATGGCTGGTGTGGCTGTACTGAACATGTCACAGCTCACAGTAGTGTTACCCACATTAGTAACTAATGCAGTCAGTGCAATTACTATGACACTAATTTTGTAGGATTTGTCTCATATTCCCATACCTGGTGTAGAAGCTAAGCCACTAGAAATGATATGATTCCATCTATATTGGAACTTAACTGGCATGGTTCGCTCATTAGAATAAATGATGTCATGAAAGGCATCCATAGAGAGAAACGGATATAGAAGAAAAAAAGAGTAACAATGTAACTTCAAGAAAAATCTTATTTTTTAAGCTGTGATAAATCTGCCAGTGACTTTGGTCAAGTGCTACTCAAAAGTCTCAGGCTAATAGGAGTTGAATGGCTCCTCAGCTCCACTACTGGACATCAGTATTTGGATTGATGGAATCAGATTCCTATCACTAATGGTATCTGTTCTTGACTCCCTTGGATCTTTGAAAAAGTTTTCATTGCAGCAAAAGAAAGGGAAAAACCAGGAAGAGACCTGATGTTTACTGAAGTCAGAAATCTGTAGGTTAAGAATGCTAGGTTAAGGTAATGGCATATCCTGTTACATTCATTTCCTCCATGTAAAACCTACACTTTTAGGGAAATGGTAATGCCATGGATTCTCAAATTCACTGTCCATTTTAAAAGGTCGCTATTTATATTACTGAGCACTATACATTCCATGCAATTTACATGATGTGTCTTCATAATTTTAGTTGTCACTTTGAGTGAAAGTATCTCAGATCTAACTGGCCTCTGTGGGCTGCTAAATCTTGCATGTTGCAGGACTGCACTCAAACCGTGTTCTTCTCAAAAAGATTCAGAAGTCTGGCTATGAAAACTTACTAAAATGCTGATCTGAATATATTTACAGCTTTTTAATTGTCATGTTATTCTGTAAGAATTTTATACAATCCTACACAGTTACATGAATGGATTGATTTTCTTTTGGAAGGAGAATTTTGTGGTGTGTAGGCTGTTTTCCTGAAATCTCTGGAGCTGTCAGGTTTTGTGCATCCTGAGTCCATGCTATTAAGCAAAGGAGGGCCGAGAAGGGGCCATTAGTACTCAGTATAAATGCAAATAACTGGATCATGTCTGAATATCTTGTCTTCCCTATAGAAGAGCAGTCTTGGGAAGAGCTACCTAACTGGAGCAAAGGCAATGCTGTCTAATGGTGACATGATGCAGATGATTTGGGATCCACTCCCATTTGTATATTTTTTTTCTTACATTGCTTGCTCAACTTTCTAATGAAATTAGTTATTTATATGTATAATTAATTATTGAGTTTTTACTATTACCTCTATTACAAAAGAACAAAAATATGGTTAAATCAAAGATGTAAATAACTTACTAGATCAATGACTCCCATTAGTCACATCAGCAAATATATTCAGCGAATAACCATTTTTGTTTTGATTATATGGCTGTAGCTGAAAGATACTCCATCATTTTAATTCCCTCTTGATGAAATTTAAGGAAGGAGTCTCAGACATAGTGTTTTAAATCATGAGGGTGCTGATCTGGTGAAAGTATCTGTAGATCATAAATTTACACTAGTTTTTTATTCTTAGAACATGAACTAAGGGATTAAAGCTTGCTGAATCCTCCAGAATAGAAAGGTTGTAAAGGAACTGTGAATCCTCCTTGATCTCTCAAAGAAGTTGCCTTGTAGAGTGTGGCCACTTATTGAAAGGCATATAAGGCTGAATACTTGTAATCCTAGAAGAAAAAGCATTGAAAAGATGGACACTTTTGAAGGAAAAAGTGTGGGGATTTGAGGAGACAGAGTTGTAGAAGGAAAATGAGAATTTTTAGAGCCTTTAGGGTCCAGGAGCCATTTAAAAAGTTGGCTTTATTTCTATTAATGATAAAAATCTGTGGTCATAGAGAGCTATGCAAATGGAATCATTATAGTTCTATCACTGGTGTTCCTTTACTTCTGGTAAAAATCCAAGAGTCTCAGAAGATCTATCTGCAGTAGAGATGCATTATTTTATCCACAGATTTTCAGAACTATGCAACCGACACTTTCTCTGGAAAAATCAGATAAGAAAGCAGACTATGGAACTTGGATAGATGTCACTCTTACCTTTTTGGAGGCTGGCTTTTAACATCCAAGTTGGTGCCCAAATAATCTGTATCCTTCCACTGCATAGTTTGAGCATGTTTTGCTGAAAAGAGAATCTCTTCATATTGAAAAATCACAGATTGAGAGTGAAAGGATAATATTGAGAGAGTGTACAGTAGTTATCATTTGTGACAAGTGATAAGAAGCCAATGAGGTAAAATAACTGAGCCTTCTCTTTCTTTGATAAATTCATAAATATTTATGGAAAAAGGATAATCGTAAAGCTATTTCCAATTTCATGGCTTGTTTTGTTTATGTTCAGCTATAATCCTTACAGTTTTATGAAAGTACCCCATGTTGTGTCCCTTATTTTAAATCATCAATGCCATGATTGCTATAATTAAGATTAAGGTTATGTTATCCAATTGGTATCACATGCCTTTGTTTTGCATTATTCATTTAATACATTTTGATTTGGGGTGGATTATTTAGAAAGCTATTCTTTAGTAAGTGTGGATATGAGATATGTTCATTTGAGCTTTTATAGATGTTAGTAGACAGAATGAATATATAGGAAAGAACAGTAGCACTAACTGCACCAATTTTAATATAAAAACTGTAGGTCAAATAATTATAGCAATTACTTTGGTTAGTTAAAAGTAGGGAGATGGAAAATTGCACAGAAATATTTATCAGTTTAGAATGGGATGTGAGACAAAATATCCAATCCAGTTTAAGGATAACAAGGAATATGAGAAGGTAGAATACAGGAATAACCTGTCTAGAATCAGGTTTGGATACCAGTGACAAAATAATGAAGAAAAATATAATGGTAATGTCAGGGACTCTTAATGATCAGAAGCTCAGTTTTATTTCTAAACTGAAGGTGGAATGGTGGAAGGTGGCTGTGACACACGGGGTGCACTTGTTTTGTTTTTGTGGTAAGTGCTCAGTGTGTGTCTAAGCTTGACCAGGCAAACCTGCTATGATGTATTCCACAGAAGGTTTGTGACAAACTCTGGAAGGCTTGTGAGTGGCAAAGATGACACAGTAATTAAGGACCATCAGTTTTACTGCCTCAGAACTGCTGATCCAGTGCCCCATAACAGTGGATTGTCTCCTCAGCAGTAGTTTGAGCTGCTCTAAATATTTAGCTTGCCTGTGTGGAAGAAGGAAAGGACTGCTTTTCTCAGCAGCAGAACAGATTATCACCCCAATCCTTTTAAAATATAGGATGCAGCATATTCCTTGGTTAAGCCTGGCTTAACATGGCTAAGTCTGTGCTCCCTTGTTTTCTAGTCTGTTTGTCTAAAAGAAGCCATAATGAGGAATTTGGAAAGCCAGGGTGATTAAAAGGTCATTACTAAAAGGTGACTTGATGCTTTAATGAAGACTTTGCAAATGTGAGTGTGGGCTCAGGCTGTGTAGGCATTGATTACAGGATCTAAAGCAAGTGCACTGCAGAGTTTTATGAACAAGGACCCAGGACCATGGCCAGAGCTTGAGACCATGTCTCTGTGTCTTAGGCTGTAGTGTAAGATGTAACTACAAGTAAGTATTGATGTTGGAGTCAGTGAGTCAAGGGCCTGCCCGAATCCTTCAGGCAGAAGCCAGAGTGCAGGAATTGAATTAAAACTCTTGAATGGATTGAAACATGTTAAGCCACCCACACATAGAATGGGATTTTAAGTAGAAGAATAAGTTTAAGTATAAGTTTAGATGTAAGTTTTAGTTTTAGAATAAATAAATAAGTAAATAAGAAAGTCAGTAAGTTTCAATGAGAGCAGTAGTGTTTTTAGTAAGTAAAAGGTTTAAGATGCCACAGTAGAAGAACAAGTTCTAGTGAAGGTTAATAAACACACTAATGTTTTCAGTAGAGGTTCCAGGAGCTCTTTCTTAGACACTACTTAGACAAAATAGAACTTTGGTGAGAATATTGTTTACATTTTTCAGATAGAGCAAGATAGATCATATACGTAGTTTATACGTATCCTAGCCTGTTAAGAAATTAGGATTCTCACAGGCTGAAAGTGATCTGAATTTACACGTTAGCTTGTTAGAAAAACCCTATATAAGATTATGTATTGGGGAGAGTTAGTGCTCTTTGCCTTTTGTTTATTGCCTTTTTGAATTTTGCCATTGCTTTTTGCTTTTGTCACTGCTTTTTGCCACTGCTTTGCTGTGCCTGCCGGCATCTCCAACACCCAGAAGATCGGAGCTCCAGCAGCCTCACCAGCCTCTCCGGGACCCCCGGGGACGGCTCCTGCTTTTGTTCAGGACTTTATGCCAAACTTAGCATGGACTTTAATGTCTATGACTGTGCCTTAGAATAGCGATGTGTTTTTACAATAAATAACCTGTTTAGCAACTATTAGCTGCTCTAATCATTTAGAGATAACCCACCATGAAGGGTGCATCAAGAACACCAAAGGGGATAAGCCTACATATGCTATCACTATCTGTTGAAACTAGGTGGAGTAGTGTTTTTTATTTCTTTTATGAATCATTCTTCATAATTTGGTGAGGAGATATCTTCTGTTGATAGGCTTGTTGTTAAAACTACATGAGGCAGTCTTCATTATCTCTTCTACAACATATTTTTTGCTAATGGACTATTGTGTCTTATTGCATGACTGACAAAAATACATCATTTTATTTTGAGATGCTTTATTTAGGGGCAGGAGACAAACATTTCTTCTTTAGAGTAAAATCTGAGGTTTGGAACACCAAGGCAGCCTTTTTCCACAGGATTCCCAGAGAAGACCAGGCCCTACACCACCACTAGACCTTCAGAAGAAAACTGCAACCTTCCACAGGATCATTGCTTCAACAGAACCACATCTGTCACTTCAGGAGGACTGCAGCCACCGTTTAATCAGACTGATACCAACACCCTGACCAGCAAAACACCCTGACCAACAAGGCATCAAGTTGTATTCTGACTCTGTCAGTGTGTTGGGATTTTTTGTATTACTGCATTTTAATTTTAATTTCCTTAGTAAAGAACTGTTAGTCCTATTCCCATATCTTTGCCTAAAAACTCTTTAATTTAGAAATTATAATAATTCAGAAAGAAGGAGTTTACATTTTCCATTTCAAAAAAGGCTCCTTCCTTCTTTAGCAAACACCTACCTTTTGAAACCAAAACACACTGGACAATCAGACTGGAAATGCTGACTGGCTTGTGCTTATCTTCATTTGAATGGGAACTCTTGGTATTCTGACTACAGGCTTTTCCATGACCCATACTGTAATGATCAGGGATTGGTCATAACATCCAATATAGAATACGAGGGTTCTTTCTTTTCTTTTGTTATATATAACTCTTTGGGTTTAATAGCATAATATGTAGAACTTCTTTGATCTTGTGACAAAAATTTCTAATGTGCTTTATTTCCAATTTACACCCTTGCATCTGAAATGAGAAGGGATGTGGAGTCTTGTTTGGATCTTTAACCTATAGAAGTTAAATCTGAGAAGGATAATGTTGAGAAGATTCACTCATCTTTTTAATTTACGAGCACACCAGAGACAAAAGTGAAATCCACTCACATCAGGAAGGGAACTTTTTCTAAGTTACACATCTTGCTCCACAGAAAGTGCAGTTGCAAGTGGCATCCCACCCTAAAAGAGCCATTAAACTGGATGTAACAGAAGTTTGCAGACACAGACATAGAGTTGATTCCGTGGGCCTTGGTGCATTAATGCATTTGATTCAAACACAGTAGGAAAAGATTCCAGTTTGGAGAGGAAAAGAATTTACTTAAACACATTTAGCTTTTTAGAGGCCTGAATGTGCTGTCTTGGCACAAAACTTTGGTTTAATTTGTTTTTTCTTACTGTAATTTGGATATTTGGAGTAGAAATGCAAAAATATATTAACATTTTACAGAAAACATGTCAAGAAAGAAAACACTACACAGGGAAGTATTTTACTTGCAATTTTTAAACATTGTATTGGGGACTTGAAGAACAAAGAAAGGAAAAATTATGTTAAACCACTGATCATTCTAACAGCAATTGCTCTAAACTGTTGTTGTGAAGGATTTTCACTCTTACTGTACAGAGCTTCATGTCAGTCAGGGATGCTAAAAGTTCACCAATCAAAATAAATTTTCTAAACAAATTTTTAATATATGCTTGCTGAAAATGTGGGATTTCTGAATTGTATAGCTGTATCTCTAGTATTGTAGACTGAATTAGAATGTGGCCCCAAATGTATTTCTATTTTTCTTATGAAATACGAGTTCCCTAGAGGAAAACATTTTAATATCTCCCATATGGCCAAACTTATGAAGCTATGGAACAATTAGTAATTTTCATTATTAAATGAGTTTATCTGCATTCTGTATAAGAACAGTATTTTATGTAGATAAAAAGATGGACTATAAAACATATTGTGATATAGCAATATTATATATGAGATATAGTTTGACATTGAAATTTTTATTTATTTATTCTTATTTCATTAGGCTACTAAATCTTAATGACAATATATTCAGATCAAACCAAAGTATACAGCTTCTTACTAACACTATCCAATGATAGGAATAATAATTTAAAGAGCCAGTGAATGTGTCAAATGGAAAAGAACAACATCAATATTTTAAAAAATTAATTAATTAATCCTTATTGCCTCATTTTATCTTTGTCCTATTACAGATGATTGTTTTACTTTGCCTATTTCTTTGAATTCTTAGATATTCATTCTGCAGAAGACAACTTTCCCCATTTCTAATCTAATGACTGCATCTGTCACTTCTGCTCTATCTTCCTGTACTACACTGATCATTCTAAAACTTGAGTTGTATGTTATATAGAGATGAAAAAGCAATCATCATTGAATATTAGAAAGTTTTTTCAATTCTTATTTAACAATTAATTTCATCTGGTGAGTCTATAAAATATGACTGAGGAAATTTGACAATCAACTCAGCAAGATACCTCAAATTTGGCCTGGTACTCAAGGCATAATTCCTTTCATCCTTCTTGAAGCTGATGCATGTATTGTATTTTTCATGTCAGATTCTGGCTGACTGTTTACCCCCTGGTATCCTTGCCTTTGTTATGGTGAGGGATCCAGGAGAGGCCCCTAGGAAAAAAGCAGTCACAGAATTTCTCTCTGTACATATTTTTTTAATTTTTCCAGACTCTTACTACTACAGAAGATATTAGTTAAATACAAAAAAACACCCATTCTGTTTGTTCCCCAAATAAACATAAACAAAGCCCAGTATCAATTTTTTCTGGGCTGCAACACTGTCAAGACAAACACGTAGTTATATGTCACATGGTTGTTACAACAATGACCATTTTTTATATTCAGCACTGGATGAGTAAGGCAATTAACAATGCCCAAAATGACAGAGAAAATGTTTCTGTTAATCAGAAAATGCATGCATTTCCACCAAATGCCTAATTTACACCTTATTCCTGAAACTGTACCCACCAAAGGAACTGGACTGAATAAGTGAATATCAATGAGGGGCTTGGTTATTTTTTTAGAGTGAGGAGAAAAGATACCCAGGAATCTGCATGAGTGTAACTGCTTTGGCATTAGGGAAAACTGCAGAATCTGATGCTGACTCCTGTGATTTAGCACAGATATTTTTTAATCTTTCTGTCTCACTTAATGCGAGCTGTTGAAGGAATTATGCCAACACCATAAGGATTTTCTAAGAATTATGTTTAGTAAGAATTTCACAGCAAGACTAAAATAATCTTGTGACACTGGGAATTTTGAGGTGATAAATTTGAAATGGGTCATTCCTCCATTTGCCCCCATGAGGCAATGCAGCTCAGAGGGATGCTGTTTGAGCTCTACCTTTCACTGAAATTCCGTTGTGTTAAATTTTGCACGGAGCTCATCCAATCCCTCGATAATTTAATAGAAGAAGTTAATAGCTATTCCACTTGTCAGAAAAGGAAAATCTGAGCATGTTGAAAATAATCAAATATATTAAAATAAATGCTCAATTTTCAAAGGACTTCAATTATCTATTGCAAGTTATTGCTTATCAGTTACATTGCTGATAATTGCTATACCTCTAAGAGACAAGTAATAATTTCTTCCTGAAAAATGAATGTTGGAAACCACTATGTATTGTTTAGCAAATGCACAGCAGAGCAGTCTTCAAAGGTTGAATTTCTAAGTTTAAGTTTATTGCACTACCTTTTGATTTAAGTTTTATTGATGGGTGAACAATTGAATGATTATCATCTTATTGCGATAATTCCTGTCTTCTCTATTTTGTTTCTATCATTAAATCACAAAGCAATTTGCAGTGGAAGTCAGTATTATTATTACTGATTCCCAGGAGTAAAGTGACTTGTCCAGCATACAGGGGCTGAATCAGAAATGGACAGGTAAGTGCATTAAATAAAATTAGGTTTGGCTGTCTAGTGGGAAAAGATGTCTCCTGTGCACAAGAGAGTGCAGAGGGGAAAATCTTATTTGTTTCATCTTAATTATGCCATATGCTTCAGAAAAAACCAAGCCATGCTCTGATTCAACAGCAAATATATAGATACAGAGTTTTGTTTTAAATATAGATGGAGAGTGACTACAAGCTTGGCATGATTAAGCACTTACTTAGCTCTGGTGATTTTATGCACCTATGCTGTGCATCTGCCACATTCTACCAGTGTTTTAACTGGGATATTTTAAGAAAGAACCAAAGCACCCTTTGAATTTTCTTTGGTTCTCTTTGGAAGTTTATGCTTTACTTAAAGCAATAACCCAAATTATTATGAAGTTTATGTCTTTAGCAGACTTGAGTAAATGGGACACTGTTCTGAAAATACAGTTTTCTGAGTTAATTAAGTGAAAGAAAATTTATCCTTGCTTCTGCTCATTGCTGATTTTCCTCTTGGTAAAAAATTCAACAGCTCTCTATGAGAGCCACTCAAAGAACACTGTGCCCCTTTGGCACAGACTAGTAAACAAGTCCCACAGAGCTTAGAAGATTATCAGCTGCTGAGGAAGCAGACGCTTGACTGTGAGCCTGTAGACATTCTCAGCAGGGTGCATAAAATAGGGTAAAAATAATTGTGCCAATGTGTCTGGTTGAGAAATTCAAAATTCCAGCAAGTGAGAAAATAAACAAACATATGAGATGGAAAATTGCAGTAATATCAGAGTGAGGTGTTTTGTGGATGAGCTGCTTGAGAGTTATATTTTTGCTTTTTGCAAAATTTTGCAGAGAGACGCAAAATAATTATGTTTTGGATATATGACAGAAAAGGAAGAAAAGCATGAGAAGACTTATAACTGAAAGTTGTAACTGAAAATATTATTTGAAATTATTGTAGATGGGAGAGAGAAAGCAAAATAATAGCATTGCTCTTTGATAGGGATGAAGTAACACAAAAATCAGTGAACTGATTTATGTAATTTATACCAGTACTTGTATTTATCCTCCCTAAACTCTAACCCCAGTATGAAAATAATGACCTTATATAAATTATAAATTGTGGAAGGAAAAGAAAATAATGAACTAAAAATAATAAAAAAGTCACTTTAGGTTTTTGTGTGGCTTGAGAAGACAAGTTCCATAGGTTTACCTCATGTACTGCAAAAGGTGTGTGGTTCCCATGGCAGTGCCTTTGAACCTCTAAACTGTGCACTGGAGCAGAGAAGTGAGGCATTGTCTGGAGTTGCACTCACCCCCATGTCTCGAGTGGGTCTCACCCCAGGAGCAGATGACCTGAGATTTGGCTAGAGTAATTTCTCTATGGCCATTTAGCTGTCAGTCTGCACTCTGAAGAGGCAAGCAGGAGGGAGAGGTCTTTTTGTATAGGATAAAGAAGATTTATTACTCTGCGGAATTTGGGGGTAAAAGAAAAAAAATGCAAGAAAAAGAAAAAAATGCAAGCAACAGCTGAAATATGGGGGTTCATGGGAAGGGTACAAATCATCAGCAAATTGGAGAAATTCTGGGGAGGGATAAAGGCAGGGTTCACAAAAGCATCCTCTAATGAGGGAGAAAGGGGGGAAACTGGGTCACATGGACTAATGAGAGGTCCAGTTTTTAGGGGATTCCCAAAGGGGAATTCCAAGCAGGGGTTGCCACAAAATATGACTGACAGGTAATTCAGGATAGATTGACAAGGTGGGTGGGACGCATTAACTTGGACAGAACACACCATTAACCAGAAACAGTGCAACAGAGAGTGTGGAGAAGGTGCTGTGCTGAGATCTCAGCAGTGTAAAGCTGGCATTTGTGAGGCTGAGGCTCCCAGGCCGTGGGTGGTACCAAGGATCAAGTTGAGGAGGGAGCAATGTTGTGGCAGTGCCCTTGGCATGCCTTTTGTAGTTGCAGCATCCCTGGAGCTGAAGGCTTTGTGGTTTTCCCAACCCTAACCCTAAGAGTAACCTGACCCCTAATTGGGGCATTAAAAGCAGACATTTGCAGGGCAGTGGTGCCAAGGAGAAAGGTGTGGAGGGAAAAATGCTTGACAGTGCTGTGCTCCCCTTGGCAACACTGCCTCACAAAAGGCTGCTTTTAATGCTCTGCTTAGGGTTAGTATTGCACTCAGAGTTAGGGTTGATAAAAACCCACAAAGCCCAGATTCCAGGGACACTGCAGTTGCAAAAGGCATGCCAAGGGCAGCACGGCACTGCCACAACATTGTTCCTTCCACAGCTTTCTCCTTGGCACCACTCATGAGCTTTTAACCTCAGCATCACAAATGTCTTCTTTTAATGCTCCACTTAGGGTTAGGGTTATACTTAGGATTAGGGTTGAGAAAACCACAAGGCCTTCAGCTCCAGTGATACTGCCACTACTAAAGGCGTGCCAAGGGGTGCACGGCCCAGCAACAACATTGTTCCTTCCACAGCTTTCTCCTTGGCACCACCCATGTGCTGCCAATCTCAGCATGACAAATGACTTCTTTTACTTCTCTGTTTAGTATTATGTTGTGCCTAGATTTAGAGTTGAGAAAACCACAAAGCCTGGATCTCCATGGACACTGCAAGCAGTGTGGAGCAGAAGAGACTGAATTTTGAGATCTTCATGCTATTTCAGTAACACAAAGCCTAATCTGTGGATATCAGGGTGAATGGTAGATTTCTCCAGTGAATGGTGGCCCAAGGACAAGGTTTGTGTAAAACCTCTGTGTGGGTCTGTCAGCATACTGTGGTGGGGTATGAAGGCCAAAATGAGGAACAGGTACTCTGAGGAACAGTGTGATCCAGAGGGCAGCTTGTGGGCACCTCTTGAGTTATGCTGACAAGTTAAATTAAGCAGATCTGGGCTTGCAGGCATCTTAAGTCCCTGATTCAGTGGAATAGCATCCAACACAGTCATAGAAAAGAGGCAGAGCACATATGGTGAGCCTCAATATGTATGTCTGCTCATTTCAGCCATGGTAAAAACCCAGAGCAGAAAGATGAGAAAATAAATATTTTGTGAGGAAACTGTAAAATGAGAAGTCAGGTAATGTTCAAACAGCTTTGTCACCTATTTTTACTTCATGCATACTCACTCCAGATTATCCATTCAACATGCTTTGATGAACATTCCCACAGATTGTCCACAGATTGTTGCTGTGAGCTGCTTGATTTCCTCTTTTTCACAAGGTGCCTTGACTGTGCTGAGAGCTACTGCTCCTGCAGCACTGCATTACTGCATTCTTTAGTATCAGTGTGGCCTTACAATTGTAGGAAACAAATAAATCATGAATATATGATTTACTTGGTTTTCTTTTCTTCACTGATTTGCTCTTTTTGCATGTTGCAGCAAGTCTCCTTCTGCTTTTTGTGTCATTAGTGATGTGAAACTGGAGTTTTTGAAGGTATTCAGGTTTTTGGAAACATTAATATTCACAGTTCCCTCTATCCAAAGCAGAATTGCTTTGACATAGTAGTTCCACTCCTTCATCTCCAGAGCCTATTTATATGTCTTTGAAAGACATTTAAGGTAATTCCAGTGATCCCATGACTGAAATGTGAGATATAGCAGGAAGCAGCCTAGCTCACCTACATATGCAATCACACAAAAGAAAAACTATTTGTGTGTATTACATGAATTTTAGTCTTTGGTATAATCACAGGATGAAATAAGAAACACATGAAAGATCAACATGAAGTATTTTCACGTGTCTAATAGAACACCAATGGAGAGTTATTTTCATTATCTTAAAAAGTGTCCAGTCAGACTTTAACATATTTTTAATTATCATATGAATTTGGAATAAATCATGTTTCTTACTCTTATTTTTAGTTAAAAAAAATAAAATCTGTGATATTTTGTTGGTTATTACATATGTTGGATCTGTTCACTCATGTTCTTGGCTATCATGATGCAGAAACAGCAGTCATTCTGTGTATCAATATCCAGAATGAAAAAGCATGGAGGAATTTGTTCCTTTATCTGATCATACGAGTGAGACAAGCTAAGCAGAGTACCACCAAGCTGAATGGCAGTGATAACCACTGGTGAGGATAAGAACAGGACAGGATTAAATACTATATTCAACAATAAAAACAAAGAGAAACATGTAACTTTGGAAAAAATTGAGCAAGAAGTCAAGTTGTAACTTAATTTGGAATAAAGGATAAGAGTTTTAGGGTCTCTGTGCCTGTTGCTTTATCTGAAATAGGTTTCCCACTTGTTTGGAACCATGTAGATTAAGTCAGCCATGTAAATGTGCACTGTGGTGCAGTAGAACAGATTCTCCATTTCAGTGTCCTAAGGCTCATGGGACTCAGCATGTGGGACTCATGGCTTCCTGAATTAAGATGACCAGTCACCAGCTCGTGGAGGGCTTCTCAGTACAGTCAGGCTTTCTGATGTGACCTAGGAAGATACATTCTAACTGAGACACTGATCTACTTCTGTACTTGAGTGCCTAAAATTAAATAAAGGTAGATTTAATCTAAATGAAAATATCCTATATTTCAGGAATATCTAAAGGATCTGTATTTGGAAAAGGAGACTTTGATCTTCTTAAAATGAACTTCCATTTCATAATCTCTGATTAATAGTATGTCACAAAATACGGTTTCTATAGAAATGTGCAAGTAGATAGGTTTCCCCTGGAAATTTAAGGTTCTCTGTCTTTTTTTTTTTTCTTTTCTTTCTATCTGTCAGTAGTCAATCAGTTTCATACTGGTGATGCCTTAAGTTTTAGCTTTCATATTTTCCAGATTCTGTACTGCATTAGTATGTAACTTTGAACTTAATGTAAAGTGTTAGCAAGTTCTCTTCACAGTTTAGTTAGACAAAACAATCCTTTTCCTGCCTGAGGACCAAGGACACCTTTTCAGCTTCAGGCCCAAAAAGTGTAAACAGCAAATTGAGGAGAGCAATTGGGAGGATGGAACTTCATAACCTGAAGCACTAAATGGACAATTAACCCCAATATGTAAATGGACAAAAACTCATCAAAGTGTGAAAACTCATGACCTGGGGCACGTCTTGGGTGGAGCCGTGGTCAGGCTCTTGTACTGCCCAAGGTGCACCCTTTGAAAGCCTTTTATAATTCCCTACTTTATTCCTTTAACACTGCCCAGCCTCTGTTCCAGCTCAGCCTCTCAAGGCATCACTGGGTTCAGCTACACAGGACTCGATGCCAAGACTCTCAGTATGACTGGTACCTGAACACTGAATTAGGAACAGAAATTGCCAGCAGGTTTCCTTCTCTAGTAAGGTTGTTCTGCTCTCCTTCACAGTAACTCTCTGCTAATATTAATTCCTGCCTTGTTTTCCTTCCTGACTTCCCTTTTATTACTGTCCTGAATGCTAATGCTAAGAGAATGAAGTGTCTAAAACTTCGATTACTCAACAGTTCATCAAAATTAAGCAGCACTGCAGTATGTGCTCATAGCATTATTATCAATGACTGCTCAGTTATAAATTTACTGAAGAAGCTAAATGGTGCTTTCAGACAGTATTTTCACAATTTTTCACAACTTTTATATAAATGTCTTTATTTTTCATTTTTCTTTTCTGCCATAAGGCGAGATTAAATCTGAATCACATTTTTAAAAAGAAATTCAGGAAGGAATTAATCAGTAGTCCATGTGTTTGCTTTTTTATTATTACATCATTTGCTTTATACTCTTAATTTGACACTGAATCTCTGTATCTATTGAACTCTGAACATTTTGACTTCCACATAGAGATCCTGTGTTCCTCTAAATGTATCATACATTTCCCCCACCACCTTGAATTGTCCTGATTTTTAATTTTTTTGTTAAAGAAAGGCAGGGGAAGTGACAGTGAAAATACACCACTGTGCTTTGCAGATGAACACTGTGCCAGGACATGCCATCATCTGTAGGACCCTCAGCTGCTCATTCTTCTGCTGTTTTATTTCATACTATTCCTTGACTGTACTGCTTTTCTTCATGGAGCCATGAGACATATGGATGGAAGGATGATTCTGGTTTTTCTTTATAGTCTTTGCATCCATCAAAGGTATTATGAAGATAGAGCATTGCAAAAATGTTGTTTCCTGATGGTACTTCTTCAGGCTTTCTCTGTATTTCTTAATGTGGTCTTAGAAAAAAATGTTCTGGTAATTTTTTTTTTATGTTTCCAAACACAGTTTCCAAATACAAGGTCTATAGAATCAGGAATCATCACTGTAGGATCTCTCTCTCACACTTTGGCAGCCGATGAATGGACAGCAATGGCTTGAATCTAACTTCCAAATTAAATAGTAAGCTCTTCTGATCAGAGAACTAATGTCTCAATCAAGAGTTAATTGTCCTAGTCACTCTGTAGTCAATGTAATCAATATCCTGCCTTTTCAGATGAACTTAAAGCTAAATAAAGCAGCATAAGCTGTGTATCCAGCAATGTCTCTTTCTCCTTGTTGGGGTGAAGGAAGGTTAGCAAGCTTACATGAAGGAAGCAAGAATTAAGTGAGATGAATCCTACCAAATCTGCCAGCTGGTTATTTTTTGTGGTGTTGTACATTGGCCTTGCAGATTGCACTGCTAGTTCTGACAGAGGCTCCCATAGGTGATTAAAAAGAATACTTGTCCCTTTTGTGCAAAGAAAATGAAGGCAGCAGAAGGAACAGAAATTACTCTGACTTGTGTCCTTAGACAAAGTCAGTAAATAATATTCAGCTTTTATTTAGGTAATTTAATGAAATAATTTCCTGTCCAGAGAAATTATTAATTGATTAGATTTTTGATGTCTTAATCTGATCCAAGACTTGTAGGAAAAATCAATCTATGTGCATGGAATTTGCACAGTGTTGGCAAAACTCTGAGCCTTTGTTCACAGTATTCTACAAACATGTAAGCATGTGCTTCCCTCTCAAGCACATGAGCTGTATCAAGGTGAAAGCATTGCCTGCTGTGTACTTGAAAGATCCAAGATGCGTGAAATACGGAAATATGGAGAAAGCTTATGATTGAAACAAAAAGCTTTAATGAAGAGGCAATCTTACCATTAATGACAGAAGTCCCTCTGAATTAAAGACTGCCCAATTGCAATCAAGAATAATATCAGAAGGATATGTCTTGAGGCATGTGGATGTGGAATACCAAATACATCCATACCTTGATACAGAACTGGAGAGGTGCTAAGTATGCTTGCATTTGGCACTGTTAATTATCCTTAAGCAATATTTGCAAAGGCTTTTATATAGTTCTTTTTTTTTTTCAGGAGACAAAATATGATGGCATCTGTTTACCTCACACAAGCACGTTGGTTTGTGCAAACTAGTTATTATGGATATTATAACTGACGTGACAAGCCAACACCTGTTTGTTTCTACAAATACCGGCACTGAAGTTTGCACACACTCCCACAGACACAGAGGGGCTCTCTGAAAAGTGAACTCATGCTGAACAAGGGCAAATGAAGACAGCATTAAGTACTGGTCACAGTGTAATCTTCATCTGTCCTTACAGTTATACAAGTGTGTCTGTATTCCATCTTCTTAATTTAGAATCATTCCAGTATGATTACATTGCCTTTCAACTTTTAGTTATCTTGCATGGTATGCTCATTTCTCACCATCACAGATGTTACTGAGATGTGAAAGAGCAGAAATATCAGAGTGTAGAAATTAGAGGGTGAACAAGCTAAGAAATTAGATGCTGTGCCTGTATAGTGCTCTGAGGCCTCTTGGCAGCAAGATATCCAGGTGTGGAGCTGAATCAGCAGATTCAAAATTCATGTTTGTGAAAGAAAACTCACAAAGGAAGTGGCTACAGATCTGTCTGTTTGTGAGCTATATGCATGGTTTCATACATTTTATTAATTTTAAAATTGCAGCCAAAAAGACGTTCCAAGCCATCAGTAGTTTTAAGGGATGAGACCAAGGAAAAGCAAAGCATCATGGAGAAAGCTGATTCCATAGCAAACAATCAAAGAAATGAGGAAAAGGTAACTGCAATACAGTGCCTTTAGTCACATAATTTAAATACACTGGAATGTCTGAAGATGAGCTTACAGTAGAGAAAATATCAAAGAACTGAGCTGGGTCTAGCTGGTGTAGATCTGGCAGATCTTGTTTGCACTCCCTGTTGTGTTCCACCTTTTGGGCATCATTGTGGTACAGAGCAGAAATAGAAGAAATCAGCTGTCCATAGGAGGGAGAAAAGTTTTAAATTATGGGCAACTCTGCCTATCCTTCCATCTATCCCCTTGCTATTTGGTCATGGCTGAAAAACTTCTGAAACCCTTATAAAACATGCAGTAGTTAGGGGGCAGTTCAGGAGAATTGAACAGCGAATGAATCTTTTACCTTCCAGAGAGATTAGATTTCATTATGCTGAGAAGTTTCTCCCATAAGGACTACATTTGTCATTCTGTACAATGAAAACCAGATTTTGACAGTTCCATCTGTAAATAACTCTCCACCATGCAAATGCTGGGCTGGGATTCATTGTGGAAGCAATTCATTCAGGAAACAGGCCTGCATTTCTGGAGTGACTTTCCACTTTGTCTTACGTGCTCACAGGTTTTTTCTATTTCTTTTATTAAGGAAGCTTCTATCCACCATTGTTCAGCAAATAGGATCTCATCAAGTGCATCATCCTCAACTTGATGGAATTGATTCAGGTGCTAAATTATATACCAAGTAATTGGAATGACCTAACAGAGAATGTGCCTGCATTTATAAATAGGATCTCAACTCAAATAACATGTAGGAAAGTAATAAAATAATCTCCACATTTCCTGGTAAAGCCTCATTATCAGCATCCAACATCACCTTGATTAGGTTACTCTCTGGGCAGAAAATCCAATTTATTACTTTTTCTTTTAAATAACAAATTATTCCATTTGGCTTAGTCAGGGGTTTGTAACTGAAAGATTTTGGGACCTGTTTTAGAGAGACTGGGATTGTTTTACTATTCTATTACTTTTTGTGCTATAGAATGGCATCGTGACATGGGAAAATTGGTAATTTTTTTTAAAGGTTAGCTTTCCAAGTTTCTATTGTCAGACTTTCTTTATACAGAAGATTTTCCCCTGAAACTCCCCTTACAATGATGTATTCTTGGCTTTTCACAATACATTTTGAGTATTATCAGTTTGAAATTTTCCTTAGATATTTTCTTGAGCCTATTTTCAAAGTTCAAAAGTTTTCATTCATTGCTGCTTTATTACTATCATTCAATATATATTTGATAATAGTTATTCAAAGATATAGAAAGTGGTTGTAGGTTGGATGAGATCTTAAAGGCTAAGAAATGACCATACCTCTATATTTTGTTTGTATTTTGCACTTTAGTTGTCTTAAGAAGACCTTTTGCTGCAAACAGAGAGAATGTATCACTTTAACATATGTAAGATAAATGATTAGGGAATTTATCACATGGTTTAGTGTGGATGACTATACAACCTACAAATTGTAGACGTAAGCCATGATTTTTTTTTTTCCTCCTGATTTTTTGGCTGTGCTATTGTTAGATGAGATGCCAGAACAATGGACCAGAACTCTGAGGGTTCTGGAGAGGTGCTTACTCTTGCTTGACTTCCACAGTTTTCTCACCTCTTTAAGTCTGATCAAGTTCTTGAAATGCTGTCAGGAAAAAAGTTGTCCTAGTCTCTAAGTAACATAATCATCTGGCCGTGTCACCCCAATCTGTTCTCTGCCAGCCATGGCTGTGAGTGATAATTGCTTTTTTTCTAATCTCCGGCTGCTAAAAATTAAGTGGAGTAAATTTTGTACAGAAGGAGGATCCCTGACAGACACAGGTCCCTAGAGCTCTAGACTATCAGCAAAACTGCAGTCTGAAACTACAGATAGTGGTTAAAATTAAAATGTTTATATGCATGGTCTAGACAGTCTCAAGGTTGATTTTGAGTTTTATTAATATCTCGATTTAAAAGTGCATCTGGATTAAGGTTGAATAATTTTTTTTTAATGGAAGTTACAAAAGTACACAGGGTCAGTTTTTATAACTATGTGGCTGATTCAATGTGATTTAAATTTCCATATTTAAAAAACTTATATACATATATATCTGATTTATACCAGAAATTCTTTTTTGTACATTCAAACAGGCTTTCCAAAATCTTGAACTTCTGAGTGATAAGTGAAAATAAGTCCTGAGTCACTGGGTCACTTTCAAACATTGCAACTTGCTACTGCATGGCCATAAGAGAAATCAAGCTGGACTCCTCCTGGAGGAGTATAAAACTTGTGTATGTGGTGGATCAGCAACGTGGTGACAGGAAGTGTGAATTCATTGGATACCTATAGAGGGATTTATTTCCTGTGCCTTATTTTTTCTTCTAACACACTGGTAGTTTTCCCATGCCAACATTCTTAAGATTCCACAAGCTTGTTTGTTTTGAAATTTAACCTGATTAAACTTATATTTATTCTCTAAGGAATTAGTTACCCCATTTGTTTGTCTCAAAAATCAAAATGGTGTCTTTCAGTTCTTCAGCAGGCAAAAACATCCAGAAGAATAACTTACTAAGACAGAAATGTTTGAATACTGTGCTGCTATACAGGACCTGTCAAAACCCTTAAATCAGTGATTCTTCCCAGCACCACTCCTGCAGAGGGGCATCTGGAGTCAATTAGCTCAGATTAAGAGCAAAGAATAGATACAGGCTCTGCCCTTGCCTGGCAGATGAGATGAAGAGGGTTTATTTGGCTCTTTTTCCTTATAGCTGAAAAGAATAGTATTTTTAACATGTGTCACTAGGAACTGTCAAACCATTGTAAATATTATATTTATCTGGGCTTTTAGGTTTTTATAGAGTTTCAGGGTCCTTTGGATGTGGCTGTTGAAAACAGCGAAGAGGAGGGTTCTGCACTAACGTTTTGTCACCCAGTTTTGATTTTACCCAATGAGAGAATGTGTGCAGTTTAAGACAGATGGTAGCTCTTGACATGTGAAGAATAAAACTAACATTGAAGGGCTTTTGGGGGCTCTGTGTGTGGTCTGTTGAAGTTTGTGATGTACAGTATGTGGAGCTTGTTGCTGCTTGAAGGCTGTATCCCTAGCTCTTATAAACTGATGGAAATTTGTCACATTGGTAATTTTTTGTCTGCCTAGTAATTTCTGAAATTTTCTAATTGAAGAACTTTATCTTTTCTTTGTTGTTATGATGTTTGATTTTCGACAGATTTTGAGGTTCTTCTCCTTTTCATATAGAATAGTTCAGTTCCTCTGTCAGTTCTGCAAATAGTGTAGGAAGAGCCAATGTTAAATAATACTTCTACTTACAGTGTAAATAATCTTAGTGTAAAAATTCTACCTGAGAAATCCTTATTAAAATATTAATTATACTGATATAAAAGTTTAGATGTTCTCTATTTAATGCTGTGAATACTCCTAGGATGAGCAGAATTGTCTTTACTCTGCATAGTTGGGAACTTCAAACTGGAATCTATTTCTTTTTCAATCCCATATTACCAGATGTTGCAATATTTTGTTTGCCAAGGTGTTTAAAACTATGTCTAACAGAAAATTAAATGGACTGCTCCAAATAGGGTGAAATGAAATAACTGAAAAAAGACCATGAATGCTAGGATATGCATAAAGTGTTGCTTTTAAAAAATAATGTAGATTTTTGTAGAATATAATACTTTCTTGATAAATCTCCACTTCATGTGGATGCTCGTGAGATTGTAAAAGTCTTTTAAAATTTCTTTAAGTATTTTTTCTTATTTCTATTGGAAAAACTAGGATTTCTAAATTATTTTTAAAAAAGTCATAATTCTAAAACATAGTCAAATTGTGGCATCTATTTTGAGTTAAAAACACTCTGGTTTAGCCCAACCCATATTAGCATTAATATTAGATAAGATAGTGATTGAATATTTTAGTTTTCTCCAGTTTATAAATTCAGTGCAGGGACACTTTTATTATAATGATTGAAGTCATATGAGGGATAGATGGAAAAAAGTCTTAGTAGATTTAGATTTTAGATTTAGATATTAGAATATGCAAAACCCATTAATTTCTATATTTTTTCATAGCATTTGATTAAGATTTTTTTTCTGGAGTTCATGGTTTCTTTACATTTAAATAAATATACAGTAATTTCACGATTATAAGCCGCACTGAGTATAAGCCACACTTCCGGGTGCCAGCAGCTTTTCGTTCTTTGTCCATACATAAGCCGCACCTGATTATAAGCCACACGTTACAATACAGAGTGTGATAAAAGGTATCTGTTCTATCACCATCAGTTGAGTGACGGGGCAGTGATCCTTATCTCAACGGCAGATATTCTGCTAATGGGCCATCCATTGAAACCAGGTTGGGCATTGTTCTTTATCTTTTCACAACCCATCCTTCCTCCAGCGAGTCATTTTCTGCTAATGGTCATTGAGTCCCACTGTGTGACTGATAAAATTACTTCATCCCATTGGAAGCTGCTCCAGCCAGGGGGAAGAGCCCAACATTTCATACCAAGATAAAGACA
The DNA here is from genome assembly GCF_009819885.2 of Catharus ustulatus. NCBI lineage: Eukaryota > Metazoa > Chordata > Aves > Passeriformes > Turdidae > Catharus > Catharus ustulatus. The sequence goes on along the minus strand of NC_046225.1, from coordinate 62,298,441 downwards.
GAGGTTTCGGGACACTAAGGGAGCCCCTTTCTCCACTGGACTCCAGAGGAAAACCAGATTTCTCCACTTTACCACTGGACCTTTAGAGGGAAACTGTACCTTCTACAGGAGCACTGCTCCAACTGAGCCACATCTGTCACTGCAGGAGGATGCAGCCACCATTTAATGGGACTGCTACCAACACCCTGCCTGACGGGGTGTCAGGTTGTACTCTGACTTTGTCAGGGTTTGGGGTTTGTTTCTTTGTAGTACTGTATTTCTATTTTAATTTCCCTAGAAAAGAACTTTTATTCCTAATTCCCATATTTTTGCCTGAAAACCCCTTGATTTCAAAATTACAATAATTTGGAGGGAGGGGGTTTACATTCTCAATTTCAAAGAGAAGTTCCTGCCTTTCTCAGCAGACACCTGTCCTCCAAACTAAAACAGCAACTTTTTGTTCTTTGTCTGTATATAAGCTGCACCTGATTATAAGCCGCACTTTGGGTTCGGACCAAAATTTTAGTCAAAACGGTGTGGCTTATAATCACGAAATTACTGTAAGTCTGGTTTCCCAGGTGTAATGTAACTTGATTTTGAAAAAATTGTTCTTTTCATTTTGTTACTTATATTCTATCAGCTTTAATTCCCTGCAAATATAATACTATGTTTTGGAAATTTTAGTTCCTACAAAATAGTGGATTTCATAAATAAACACTAATATTGAATTAAATCCTGAGAAAATATAACTTGAGTTATTTTTGATGAAAAAATGTCCTTAAATCTTTCTCAAAAGCAAACAAACCACCCTTTTTATTTTAAGATTAAATGTACCTTCCAAAGCCCTTCTTTTGTTCCTAATACTGCTGCATGTTTGAATTGCATCATCTATAGAAGCATAATTACCAGTTCTGCAAAACAGTTTTCATGGTAGCATGCAGCCAAATCCTGGAATGGCAAATGGGAAAAGTCAAGGATTGATAAGAACTCGTGACACATGTCAGTCTCTGCCTTATTACTGAATTATCACAACAAAAAACTTGCTGGTGCAAGTAATGAGTAGAAGAAAGATAACTGTCTGGGTGCCCTTTTAAAAATGGTTGTGAGCCTGTTCATAGTATTATAATAATAAAAACAAGTAATTGCTAACACTTCTGTTAAACCTGACTATAAGATTTTCAATAAGAGTTAAATCTGGGATTATTAATAGTATCACTAGAAGGAAAGATGAAACTGAGACAGGGCTTTTTTTCCAAAATTAATCAAAAGGTACAGAGGTACAGCTATTAATTAAATTCACCAACTCATTTTGGTCCTGAAAATGAAAGCTGAATATTTTTTGGAGATAGACTGAAAAATGGGCTGAATCACTGCTTTGAGTAGAGACCATACCTTAGTTTGTACCAAATGTCTGTCAGTTACTCAGGTAAGTCTTTTCCATGTAGGAACATGGACCTACACATAATATTCCTGGGTTAGAAAAAAGAGAAACAGCAAAAAATGATCTCAGAGGTCTTTTCCAACCTAATTTATTCCATTTTTCTGTCATTCCTCTCCCAGTTTTCTTTCTAAGCATGATGCCATTATTTTTAATATCCCCGTGGTCAGGTGGTTTTAACTGTCCCATATGTGCCCCCTCCCAACTCCCTGTGCACTCCCACAACAACATTCATGTGTATCAGGTCTTCTCCCTCAATAGTACTTTCCACAGCCTCAGTCCTGCCCTCTCACCGAGGACCCACGTCCCATTTTTTCACCTCTGCCATGCTATGTTTCTTTACAGATAAAAGAAGTAGCTGTCTGGTTCTGGATTTGAGGCAGTGGCATGGCAATTACCTGTCAAACCCTGACAAAGCATGGTCTAGAGACATAAGAAAATGAAAATCCATAGAAATTCTTTGACAGCTGCAGCCACAATTTGCACACAACTAAGCTACCCAAATCCAGCAAGATCCCAATGATATTCAAGTTTTGTGTGTGTGGGTTTGTTTCTTTTCACTCTTTCCCTCATCCTGGTAGCAGCTTCAACAAGTAGCTGGAACTTCTGACTCTATTTGCAGTATTCTTCAATGCCAGGTTGGATGGGCTTTGAGCAACTGTTCTAGTAAAAGGTGTCTCTGTCCATGGCAGGTGGGTGAGAATTAGATAACCTTTAAGGTCCCTTTCCTACCCAAACCATTCTATGGTACATTGTGAAGTGATAACTTGTGGTTAAGAAAGTTTCAGTTAAATCTGATCTACCACCCTGAGAGTGAGAGGAAAGTATATGCAAATTAAGCTTAGTAACAAAGCAGTATGGAAACAACAGTATGGAAGACTTAAAGAGACAGTTCTTTGCTTTTCGTCAGTTTTTCAAGACAAGATCTTTGATATCAATTAGTCTGAAGCTTTCCTTGCACATGTGCGCACAGTTCACTTCACAGAGGCATTTGGAGCACAGAACATTTAAGTCTAAATGACTCCACAGTTCATGACGGAGTGAGCAAGTTAAAGTTGGCCTTTACTAGGGAAATTTGGACAAAGTTTTGTAAACACTGTCATCAGCTCTGTACTTTAGAATAATGAAAGATGTCTTTGCATTGCTAAGATAGCTTTTTTAATGCTAATACAGTTATCTGAAAAATGTTGCACAGGAAAAACAAGGAATGTCCATAAAGTTAAAAAGCTCAGTGTTATACAACAATACACTTCAAATTATCCGTTTTATCTAGTTCTATGGGAATAAGATACAAAGCTTCCTCCAATTCAATAACATGTTCCTTTACAACTGAGCTCTGCTATTGGATATGTGTGATGCTTTCATTGTTTTACAGGGAATGATTTTCACTAGGCTTAAAATTCTATCTTCTTTCTTGAAAGCGTTTGAAATTACCATAATGGATGTAGCACAAAATACAGATGGATGGGTGGGGTGAACCTTGGTTTTGAATAAATGATATTGTTAGGCTTTTTGATCTCAGATATATTTTTGTTACGCTAAATTCCTGTGCAAATTTTAAGAACTTTTAAGACCCCATCCAGCTGGCTAAAGTGCAAATTCTACTATTAGCCAAAACAACCCCCAACATGGAAACAGCCCAAGAAATGGGTCTTTTGCCTACTGCTTCTATTTCAAGGGGTTGTGAGTGTGGGCTGGCAACCAGGGCTGTTGCAGAGTTCCAGTGGTAAAACCTGTACCAGAATAGACCTGCCCACACACAGAAATGTCAGAACTATTTAGCTTGTCAGTCCTAATTTCTCTCCAGTAACACATCCGTTGATGAAGCATATCACCCTTCAGCAAACATGCTCATTCCAACAGAATATTCCTTCTCATTGCACTTGCAAAATGATTTAAGATGAGGATCTTAATGTGTTATGCCTCCCTGAAACCTTAGCTGTTGTTTCTATCACTTGAGAACTCAGGATTTTATCAGATCAAAAAAGATGCAACTTGCTTATCTCCAAGCTTTTGGTTGTGCATCTGTCATGGTTTAACCCCAGCTGGCAGCCAAGTACCACACAGCTGCTCACTCACTTCCCTTCTGCCCCCATGGTGGGATGGGGAGGACAGTCAGCAAAGAAAAGAAAATTAAACTCAAGTTTAATAATTATGGCAAAGTGAAATATAACAATGATTCCTCTAGCACTAATAATTTTAATAAAAAGGAGAGGGAAAGGAGAAAAACACATGAGAAACAAGTGATGCACACAACAATATTTCACCAACCCCTGATGGAGGCCCAGCCTCCCCCCGAGCAGTGATCATCCCCCTTTAAATTAACTCCCCACAATTTATCTACTGGACATGATGCATTATAGTAGAGAGCATTCATTTGGACACTTTGGGTCATCTGTCCTGGTCATGATCTCTCCCAGATTTTTGTGGACCTCCTTGCTAGCAGAGCATGAGATATGAAAACTCCTTGCCTCAGGGTAATTACTACTGAGCAGCAGCCAAAACATCAGTGTGCTATCAATATTATTCTCCCACTGAATCCCAAATACTGCATTGTACCAACCACTAAGAAGAAAATGAACTCTGACCCAGTCAAAACCAGAACATCTTGATAAACTGGGGCTTCTTTTGCTGCAGACTGGTTAATTATTTCCGTTCAGATTTTCTAGTAATTTCTAGTCTTTTTCATAAAATCGAAAGTTCACTAAAACCAACTGAAATTGCTGTGGTTTTTAGAAATAAATTCATTACTCTCTTAAAAATAATTTCTTGACTCCCAGTGGTCTGTTGATTGAAGCCTAATAGCCTCAGGAGTATTTCTGTGATCCTCAGATATTGATGAAATTAGTTTCTCTACCTCAAGACATGCTGGTTTTGTTACCTGCCCCACTTAAACCACAAGTCTTTTATCATATGCAAAAGAGATTCATGGTCTTATATGTTGACTTATTTTTCCCTTTTTTTAATGTGTAGTGCAGATGACTTGTAAAGAGTTAGGTGCTAGGTCCTTTGCAGTAATTTTTCACTAGTGCCCTATAGATAAGGTGTTTCAGATTGCTGGCTATATTTTTTTTATCTTATACCTTATATCAGCAGATTTCAGTATGACTCTAGTAGCTGCTATGAATCTGGGTTGCATGCACCAGTGAGGCACTGATGATTTTAAACTGATAGCAGAGGTATCTTTTGTAAGGAAGTCCTCATTTGGTCTGTAAGATAAATTTCTGCTTACAACCAACTTCTGTACTTTTGGGGTTGGTTTTGTGTGGTTTTTTACTTGATTCTTTTTGATATGCTTTGTTACATCTAATTTCAATTGTCACAATTTCTTTATTTGTAAAAAAATAGTCTGCAAAATAATATAACCACATTCAGCTTTCATGCTAACATTTTTTTATGAAATGCATCAGAGTAATTTATTCTATAAAAATTTGTTTATTAAGCTTTCAAAACTAACTATGAACTGCAGATGAAGTGTAGCAGAGGATAGCATTTTTGTTTGTAGAAAAAGAACAGAAATATGAGAAGAAAGTGCATTTTATCTTCAATCTAATTACCAAGATAGAAGAATACAATCTTGATTGAATACAAGCTGAGTTAAGTCTTTGGAGCAGAAAACTACCTTTGTCTTTGTGTATTAGTGCAGCTGTGAGTCCATTCAGTTAATTTTCCCATCTTATCATCAGTAAGTGGAAGACCATGTGATAGATGAATTTCTTTGCTCATAAAGGCATCCACCTGATTCACCCTTTGAAATCAGGAAGCCATACTCATTCCTTGGGCAATTATTTTCTAATTTTCTGTCTAACAGTTAATACAGCTTATTTCCAGCATGAAGGATGCTCTTCCCAGCCCCCATGTGTGAGTGCATGTCTGCACATGTGTTGTTCTGTAGTGCATGGGAGGAAAGGAAGAGATTTTTGAACTTGGCCTAGGATTTTGAGCCACTAAACCTCTCTTCTCTGAAAGACATTATGAGCTATGAATAGCTAAGTACACTTCAGTGTGTACATTATTAGACTGTTTCCTTCTTTTTTAAGTCAAGTGGCACTCAGCAAGCTGAAGACACTGGAGGAAAAGAACTTAATAATCTTTTAAACCTATGAAGAAGGAGCTAGGAATGGTTTGATGTTTTGTTGTGGATTTAAGTAGGAATGAGACAAGCATGTGTTTAAACTGTTTAACGTTCCACTCCCCCCCTCCCCAAATTCACAGCTCAAAATCCAATAAGGGAAAAGAAACAGCCCTAGCAATGTAATCGATTACTGAAGTTGGATAGATAAATACTCTAAGGTGTCAAGCAAATATTTTTGTCTTTGAGTGTCTCTAGCTCAATGGCAAAGACTTTCGTTCCAGCCGGATTAAGTATGGTGTTAATGGGTTTTGCTGGAAATGGAATAAGGACCTCCATTACAAAACTTTTGCCTAGAGCTTAACTTTCATAGTGCTCCATGGTGTTTCTTTTTTTTCCTTACCATTTCCTTCTGCAGTTATATCCTGAGATGCTCTTCCATCCTGCTTTCATTCTGGTCACTCTTTACTATTATTAATGATCCTGGATAATCCTGTTGCTCTCTTTCAGCTTCATTCCTGGATTTTAACAGGAGGATGAAGTGATTCTATTATGGTTATACTTCAGTGTATTAAAATAATGATTCAGAGACTAAATAGTGAAGCTATTTTCAGTAACTGCAACACTAGAACCATCCAAGTTAAACAGGAGGAAACTGTATCTTAAAATTGAAAATATTAATTTAATGTAGTACCAGGCTTACAATAACATATAACTTTGGTAAATAAACTAACTAGTAAGCCTTCATCAGTTATATGCTGCCATTTGCTATAAATTTCTTTGGACATTTTAAACCTCTCATCTAGCAGGAAATAGTCTACAATCTTAACATTCTGTTTTGAATACAAATGGCTATAAAATATCCTGGAACAATAGAAAAGGAAGAAGATAATAAAAGAGGCAATGAAAATCAAGTTTATTTAATAAATAATACATTCTAAAACTAAACACATTTTAGAAAAAGCCTGACTGTTGCATATATTTTAATGACAGAGATCTGCTTTTTGCTGTAGAATATTGGCCGTTAGGTGCTTCATCATTCTAACAAAATGCTTTCCAACACTGTAAGAAAGACTCTTTACTGCCTTTGGATAAATCAATAATTATTTTGCATTGTCATAAATATAAAATAAAGCCAGTATTATGATTTTTAGAAAGACAAGTACTTTGGAAAACTCATGATAGCTTTAATCCTATTCATTTTGACAGAAATCTCCAAGGTGATTTAGGGGACAGTTAGATTTACCATTCTTTAAAGAGAGCATATATTCTCAAGATGGATGTGGAAGGACTCAGACAAATAATAGGTCTATATAAATTTTGCTACCTGACAAAATATATGTATGCAATTTTCAGATAATACCCTCATCTCCTTCAAACTCACTATATAACTGCAAGGTAAAAACATATAAGAAGATGTAAACTCTGATGAGCTGGGTAGAAGCTCTTAGTTACTTCCACATTAATGCATTGTTGTAAAGGGACCTTGATTTATTTAGGTTGCTAGAACTGCAGGGGGCACAGGAAAGAACAGACTTTAGGACATGAAGTGTCTTTTAGGCAGAGAATTGCTACAATGACAAATGATAACACAAGCAGCACTGTTGTTGGTGAACTCTACAAATCTGCAAAGTCCCTCACCTACTAAACAAGACGTAGGCTAAAATAGTGTGAATAAAATGAAAAAACCCCCAGCTCTATGACAGCTCATACATTAACAGTGTTCATCCTGGGAAAATCAGCAGTGTAATCTTAATTTCTGTGTTTATTTTATTATGAAATTATGTTTGTATTTTATATTTTTCTGGCTTTCTAGATAAAAAATAAAATTGTTTGTTACTGAGGTCTGAGTCCACTGCAAAGGTTGTACTCAGTTAATCGAAACGTCTGCCTTTGTTTTTTCATTTTCCCCACTTATTGCATCCTGCTAAATCGCGTTGAAATGTATTTCAGCAAACATGACTTTAATTGCCCTATAGAAAACTGGATTTGAATCAGTGAAGGAGACATAGGCAATGGACAGCTGAAATAATTTTTTTGAGTCTTATTAAAAGGGAGAAATTATTTACAGTAATTTCACGACTATAAGGCGCACCCTTTTGACTAAAATGTTCCCTTGAACCCGGAAGTGCGCCTTATAGTCTGATGCGCCTTATCTGTTGTACAAAGTTGCGAAATTTGCCAAATTGTGAGCTGTGAGCCGTGGGGGGAGCTGGAAGTGCCACGGCAGCCGGGTGGGGGCGGGCCTGGCGGCTTGTGGCATCGCCCCTGCCGGGTGGAGGCGGGCCCGGGGGCCAATGGCTACAGGGTTGAGGCGGGGCCTTGGCCAGCAACTGCGTGGGGTGAGCTGGGGGCGGAGCCTCGCTGCAAAAAAAGAAGTGTGCCTTATAGTCCGGTGCGCCTTATCTGATCTACAAAGTTGCTAATTTTACCGGCTCCGGGGGGGGGTGCACCTTATAGTCCGGTGCACCTTATGGTCGTGAAATTACTGTACTTTGATAGTGGCTAAGTCCTTGCTGCAATGGCCATTTTACTACTGACTCATTTGAACACTTTAGTCAGCTAATTGGCCTTTACAGATAAATTAGTAAGTGTGAGTATTATAAATCAAAGAGATCCTTTTCAACAAAGTGAAGATTTTCAGTGCTTAATATCTACAGAACAATGAGAGGTTAGGATAGTATCACTTTATCATGGAAAAAATACACCATGCTGTCATACACAAAAAGTTGTTCTGGATTTCTCCAGAACTGATTAAGTTTAATTTGTGAGCAAGGATGTTCCTTAATTATCTGAGAAAGTCTCATTGACTGTCAAAATGCAAAATTCTTATTAAAAAACTCAGGATCCTGTATCAGAAAACACCTCATGTGTGCAATACAGCAGATGAATGACACAGAACTTGAGCTACACCAGAGGGAAAAATAATCTATAGTCATTGCTTTAAGAGATGCTGGGCACACTGATTTTTATAGTCACATGCAACTATAGGGAATTTCTTCAAGCAGAAAGGAAAATCTCATGTCACTTTTGCTGAAAAAAAGAATGTTATAAATGTGAAAACCCTATAACCTTTAAAATGAAAAATTGTTAGTATATTTGTGGAAAGTATAATCTTGTTACCAGCTAATAGATTCTCAAATAATACCATTATTAATTCCAATGAATTAACCAAGACTCTGTACTCCAAAAATCTTATTTTCTAAATTCTCAAATAAATCAGAGAAAAGAAATTTTGTATAAATAGGAAAGTCAGAACTAGTGAAACTGCAAGCTAGTGGAGGGTTTGATTATCTACTGAAGTAGTAGGGCCTTCCATTCTGTGAGCTTAATTTTATCAATGTAGATCTTCATATATGAGAAAGAAAATAATATATATATGCAATTTATTTTGCTAGAACCTAAGTATTCTTTCTTAGGTTTTTATGGATATATTCACATTGGTGCTTTATAAAAATATTATTTTTGTAGGCTGGAAGGGATGAGAGTTAGGATTTTGGAACTACTAAAATATAAGTAAAATACTAGTCAAGACTACTAGGCAATTGATATGCCAGTCACATACACAGTAGAAATTATATTCAAGGAAACATGATTTTGGCCAAAGGTGTAGAGCAAGAACAAAGCTTCTGCGGACAACTGATACCTATTTAATCTCATGTTATAAAATGATAATTTTATTTCCCAGAATTCCCAGATCTATGGGGGGGGAGCTGTAGAAAACAAGACAATACATATTCAGTGCTTTAGTTCACCTTTAAATATGTAGATTGGAATTGGGACTGGACCTACTTGTAGATATAGAAAAAAAAAGGAATGAGGATCTAAAATAGTTCTCACCAGAAATCTCAAGATTAATCACTTATGGAAATAGCTGTTGCCTAAAAATCTGTGATTTTTATTTCCAGACAGTGAAATAGCTTTTCCTCAGTATTTTTTAATTCATCTTTCTTTCTCTGAGGTCCCTAGGACATTTGCAGAGGGAGATCAAGAATTCCTGCAAACAGCAAAATGCCCAATAATTAAATCTTTGCTTGACACAAGGACTCAGGCCCTGTTTCTGTGGGCTTATTCTAAAAGACTTCCCACAGCTCTGAGGTATTCCTGACTTTGACTACCTTTATTTTTCATGACAATCAAAAAGTAAAGGAAAAGCGGTAGTAGATTTTTAATACCAGACTATTAGCTGTTAGTACAAGAATAAACCATGGTAGTTTTGAAGATTGTTTGATGCTAGAGCTTTGTGTTTTCATGGCATGAGTCGAAACAACAGTGAAGTGTTATGTAGAAGTCTTTTGTCTAGAAGTGAGATCCTAGCTAACCTGAATGTCACAGCCAAAATTTCTAGTTAAATTTTGTAAGTAACTGCAGAGATGAACTTTATAGGGATTACCATGAGGAATTTAATAACTGTCTTTAATAAGGGGCAACAAATAAGGTGTTGGAAATGGAAGGCAACAGAATATTGAATAACTCCTTTCCAAATGAGGGCTAAATAGGGGAGGACTTTTATTTAAAAGACTAAGTGGTCATATGATTAGTCTATCTCAGGTTATAGAAATAGAAAAAGTAGTGAATTGGGTGATGTCTGTAATTCCACTACAGCACCTGTAAATGAAAAATGACTTTGAATAAATGACTTTACAATTTTACTGGCATTCTTTAGTACAGGGTTAAGGCAATGCTGGTATATTTGTGCTGTTCCTGATGGCAGGCAATGTGGTCTAGTAGATAAAGCATTGAGCTCAGCAGGGATGGCCAGAATATAATCCAGGCTCAACATAAACTGAGTAAATGTGTTCAGCTCTGTATGCTGTTGTTGTTGTCTAAGGATTCAGCTGAATGTGATCCAAGCCTAGTTTGGTGACTAAAGCTTGGTTTTGCTAAGAGTGCTGCTATTAAGAAATAAGAAATAACTCCTTGTTATTTACTGTTGGCCAATAAATGGCATCTGAGAAACCTTAAATTGTGTATGCTAGGTGTGCAAGGTAAAAGATGTTCAAATAAAAGTATTCTCTGCACATTCCCACCCTTGCTTCCTCACTGATAACACTCACTATTGAAGTAATATGGCCATTCCAAATAAGAAAGGGGCTCTCTCTATTTCTTAGCTCTGCTTTGCTGTGTTTTATATAAGAAAATGGAGCAGACTAGAAAAAAAATTATTTCTTGTCCTGACCAGATTAGTACAGTAATTTCACTAATACAAGCCGCACCAATTTGACCAAAATTTTGGTGGAAACCCGGAAGTGCGGCTAATATTCCGGGGCGGCTAATCTATTAACAAAATTCTAAAAGCTGCCAACACGGAAGTGAGAACCCGCGGCAGCCCCAAGCCAAGCTGGAGCCCGGCCGGCCCCGGCAGAGGTGGGAAAGCCTGGCAGAGGCGGGGCCAGCAGTGTGGGGGCGGGCGGCAGAGCCTGAGCCAGCAGGGCGGGGCAGGGAGGGCGGCAGAGCCTGAGCCAGCATGGCAGGGGAGCCCGGGAGAACTGGGGCTAGCAGTGCAGGGGAGCATGGCAGAAGCAGGAAGGCCGGCGGGTGGGGCTGCCTGGCAGCGGGGGAAGCCCAGCAGAATCGGGGCCAGCAGCGTGGGGGAGCCCGGCGGTGCGGGGGCCTGCAGTGCCGGCCAGGGCGAGGAAACGCGACGGCGGTGCAGACGGGAGGGGGCGGCCGGCGAGCCTGGTGGCGGCGGCGGCAGCCCTGCCGGCGGGGCGAGCGAAAGCGGCGCTCGCGAAAGCGCCGCCGCTCGCGAAAGCGCCGCGGGGCGGGGCGGGCGCGGCGCTCACGAGGCGCGGCGCGGGGCGAGCGAAAGCGGCAGCGGGGCGGGCGGCGAGCCCGGCGGCGGCAGCCCTGCCAGCCGGGCGAGTGAACGCGGCAGCGGGGCGGTGCTGACGGGAGAGGGGGGCCAGCGAGCCCGGCGGCGGCGGCGGCAGCACCACCCGGCCAGCCCCGCCGAGCCGTGGTGCTGAGCTGGGCCACCCGGCCCCGTCGGCAACCATGAGCGGGCCGAGCCTTCCTGGCCCCGCCCCGAGCCAGTAAAGCCCGCTATGCCGCGATCCTGTTACTAATTGGCCAATTTGTGAAAGCTGCGCACGGATTTTCGCGACGAACGAAAGTGCGGCTAATATTCGGGGTGCGGCTTATCTATTGACAAAGACAGCAACATTGTCGAGGCACCGGGGGTGCGACTTATAATCCGTGCGGCTTGTATTCGTGAAACTACTGTACCTTCCTCAGGGATGACAGGCAATGCGGTCAGAGGTGAACAAGAATCATTGTATATGATGAATGTTTAAAAGAGGAATCTGAAGAAGGAATTACAGGCTGCTTTACAAGTGACATGCAGTTGGCAAACCCACTTATTGTTAGTATGTATTTAATCTATTTGATAACCCCTGTCTTTTTTTGTTTAAAATGTAGAGTGTATAGTGCAAAGCCATGCTTTATTTAACCATTTTATGCTGTTGAACAACAACATGAAGCTGTATCTGTACTGAGGAAATAAAAACAACCTGTGAGTCAGACAACTTTGTGTATAATAAATTCAGCACATTAAATCTGGCAGCAGCAGATCACAAGAAGCAGAATTCCCACAGAGATACAGAAAGAGGCTCCATGTGAGCTTTTGCTGATCTTTTCACTTGATGATGAAAAGAAATCGCTCGTCTCTGTTTTAACCCTGAATATTCTCATTTCCATAACAAAATATTGGCAATTCCTTTCTATAATCTTTATCCTCTGATATTAAGATTACTTATCCAAAATGAATGCCTGCTAGGCTGATATGACACTCATAAGATTATGAGCTTCCATGTGATTCATCATTTTTCATCTTATATTCTACTTTCTGTAAAAATATTGATTTTTCCTGTATGCTGATGTATTCTGGGTATTTACTGAAAATTCAACTGCTGGCATGTTAGTCTTCTTTTTCTATGTATCAGTAGTTTAAGAGGTCTGTAACACATTTTAACACATCCAATTTATTTTGTGCAATATTTATCACTTTAAAATAGTATTTAAAGGGGAAACAGAAGACATTAAAAATTTCATGAGGCAGTGCATTTGTAAATGAAAGTTTTTACTTTCAAAACTTCATCAGAGACTAATCCACATAAAGTTTTGAGTTTGAAGTGCATAAACTCCAAAAGGCTGTGTTGGGATATGTTATCAGTTCAAGTAATGAAGGTATGAAGCCCTCTGTACTCAAGAAAGAAGAATGAAGATATTCTTTTTCCTGTCACTACAGGGAATATACTTGAAGAAGGAATAGATGAGTTCTATGAGTTATCAGACCTGATCAGATAAATTGCCTTTCTAATGTCAGCTAGTCAGATCTTGGGTCCAGCTGACATAATGAAGATCCAGAGAAAGTTATTTGCCCCTAAACAGACACTTAATCTTCCTTAATGAATCTCAAAATTATGAGGATATTATGTTTGGAAACTATTTCAGTGGACTAATCTGGATAGCAATTCTGTTTTTTTGCTCTTTTCCTAAGTGTTTGCTTTTTTGCCATTATTTGAGATTAATACTTATATGTTTTCATTTGAATGCCTATTTTCATTTGAATGTCTGTTCTTTTGTTTTCATGCAATGCAGGCTTAAGTTCCATGATGATTTACACTATGAGTGTCTTACAGAAAAAAATAAATGCAGGTATCAGTTTCATTTATGGGACCACTTACCATAGGTAGGAAAGAATCTAGCTAACTGTAATGTCATTAATTTAATTAACAATTTGCATTTGATAACCGCCAACAAGAGAGATGGTTTCATTGTTAAATAAATACAGAATTCAAGGAAAAAGCAAAATAGATGCTTCTTTAATGCCAAGTTTTTGTTTTTAACACTATTTCTCTTCTAGAAAGGTTGTTTCTAAGAACTATACTAATATTATCTTGATACAAGGAAATGCTTGCATGACACTAACATTGCCCTCTCAGTTATCTACTTATACAGAGGTCTAAGATAAGTGAAAAAGAGGATTTAGGATAATGAAAGACCAGAATCATAACTTGCACTGAATTATTATACAGTTAAGTACTGTCTTGGAAATGACTGAAGAGACTTGGGAAAAATGTAGAGTGTATAGATATTTTGCCTGGAAGATTTCTTGCAGAGAGATGCTACATTTAAATTGATGTATTCCTTAATTTATTTGCACAAATTATTCTCAAGATGTTCATATGGGATTAAGCTCTGCCTCAACAAGAAGTGAATTAGCATCAGAGAAAAAGTTGAGTTCTCTCTGAGTGAGAGAGAAATTGCCTTTTTTAAACTGTTCATTTGACAGCTTTGGGTTTATTTATATATTTATTTTCAGTTTGTGCTCTTGTGATAAAACTGGCAAATCATGTGAACTACAGTATTTGGGGAATTGCTACTCAACTATGATGACACGTAATCATTCAGGAAGTTTTTGTAAGGGAGCTAATTACTGTATACCAAAAAATTATATCATTTTTATCTGTATACTCTTAATTCTTCAAAGTGGCTACTAAGGACCATGTTAGAGGCAGCACCGTGTATCACACCAGCCAAATTTAAGTGTCTAACAAATCCAAAAGACTCCTGTCTTATTTATGTGTGTAAAACTCTAGAGCAGACTCAGTTTTACAAAAACAAATTCTTAGGTGTCTTCATTTCTTCTTTGTAAGCAAACCACTGCTCCCCTCACAACAGTTATGTGCTTCTCACTTGAGTCTATCCTATCCATCTGAAGCCAAAGGTCCCTGAGACCAAATTCCTTTGAAAGACCTAAAATGGACAGTTCTGCTTGGAATACACATAATACTGAGAGTGCAGATTCCATTAAAAAAAAAAACCTGCTAAAATTGAGGCTTCCTAGCCTTAATGAGATAAAACCAAAAACCTGAGATTTACTGGCTCCTTTGAAGTTCAGACCCCTATGTTCCACAAGAATACCCTTCAACCAGCCATTAGGCAGGAACCACACCATCTCTGGCTCTGGGGTCAAGCTGTTGGATAACAAAGGTTTTAATGCTCATGGTTCCTCTATGTTGATTATTCCTGCAGTCAGCCAATGGTTGCTAATGCAGAAAGCAAAAGTGAGGCCAGGAATAGAAGTGGGGCTATGCCAGTGTCGTAATCAGCGGAGCTTCACGCCATGTTCATTAGCTTTCCTGTTTCAGGTCCATTTGAAATAGGCAAGGAAACAAACTACTGGACATAGTATGTGTTTAGGATAAGGACTCCAATATTTCACTTCTATCCAGATACCCAAGACATCTTTTCTATACCTCTAATCCTTGCTGTCTTAATGCAAAGAATTATTTTGTTCCACAAGACTTAATCTTTGCACCTAAACACATATTCTGAATTTTGTGAACTCTTGAGTAAGGAACAGGCTTTGGACATAGCACCTGCAAATTCTTATGGAGACCTCCCCAATGGGGACAGTCGAAATAACCTTAAAAAGAATGAAACTGTGAGTCAGATCTTGAAACTGGTTTAATAAACATGCACAGATGTCCTGCTTAGTAGAAATAAGCTGAATGATAAATATCTCTTTCTGCCTGAAAGAATAAAAGAATACAAAGGGATTAAGGATTTAAAAGAAGAGACATTAGCAAGAAAAGTGTGGGAAAAGCAAAGAAAACAAAATATTTTTAAGCCAAGAACCCATATTTGCATGTAATTTAAACAGTTTGCTCAATTGGCTCTGATTAATAATTAATTATTTTGGCCTCACGGTAGCTGTAAATACTTTTTTCTTCAGAAGAATGTGCACTCCGCACCTGTTTGAATACGATTAAACTTTATTAGCCTTCTAATAAATTGTGCAAACCTTATCAATCATCTGAAATATATAGCCATGTTAATAATTATAGCATCAAATATAATTATATCCTCACAGTGGAGTATTAACAGGGTCAAAGACATATAGAATTTTGTGAGAGACTTCAGTGCTCCTTTGAGGCTTGGTTTCACAGCACCAAAGAAGATGCATTTTTAATACAGAGATGACCAAGACCAGGTTTCTTTTCCCAACTGAGGTACCTGAAATTTTTCCCTGGACAGTTCTTGACCTCTTACAAAAAAATCCCTAAACAACAAAGTGGCTTACATTTTTTTAATTTCTTAAAGGCAAATAACAGCAGCAAAGTAGTCATAAAGCACAGCAACTGCAATAAGTAAGTTTGATGATCTGGTAATTTATGTTTTATGGAACAAAGATGTGAGCATGCTTCATCTGTGAGACCCCATGGCATATGACCATGCAAATCTATTTCAGATTAATCTGAGAAAGATAAATTCCACACTATTCTGAATATTCCCAGAATTTTACAATGATTTAAAATATTTAAAGATCAAAATAATTTGGAATCCAGGCTTTAAACCGGCTGATCTATTATTTAAGGCTCCAGAATTTTGTACAAATGCTGAAGCATCTGAATAGTTAAATTAAAAATAATTCTCTTTTTTTCAACAATTTTTATGTCTCTTGTAGTTCTTTCCTATGAAAAGTTCCAGAACAAAGAATTTATTTTACAATATGTGGTTCCTTTTGCATATCACAGACCTTAGATCCAATTTTTCCTTAGGAGATGCAGCACTGGATAGAGCGAATAGAGAGTAGATAGATTTCAGCATGGAACTAGCTTTGCTCAAGAAGTGTAGTCAACAATCTCCAAACTTCTACATTTTCTGAATATTTTTTACCTTTCTAAATATGTTTGTAATATCGCTTCAATTTCATAAATATTTTGGCTGGTAAGTACAACTTAAACAGCAAATTTTATTTACTCATTTTCTTGACAGGTTTAATTATTAGGGCAGTACAGTAAATAAATTCTCAGAATTGTCTCCTAGGCCTCTTATATCCTGGAATGGATATTTGGTTCTTTCACTATTACCCAAATTTCCATCCATGCTCCATGCTCTTGTTATTAATGCCTCTTTAAAGCCTATTATGAAGAAAAGGCCTGGAGAGAAAAGGGTTGTGTTTAGGAGATGCATTTACCTCTTTGTTCTTTTATGCCACCACCTGTCCTTAGCTGCATGCACATCTACTTTAGTTTGTTATCTTGGATGTTTTCATGTGTGAATGAGAACATAGGAGTGAGATAATGAAAACAATCCTACTTTCCTTGTAAGGATTTGAGCTTCCAGAGCCCCTGTGCTGCTCCACTGCCTCGTGGGCACCCCTTGCCTTTCAGAACCCTGTGCCTTTCCCCACAGCTCCCTTTATCCTCTCTGGGGCTGCAGCTGCCACCTGAACCCTGCCCTTCATTCTGTGCAGCTCCAAATCAGCCAAAACCCTGCAGACCTGTGTTCACCTGCAGGTACAAATGACCTACTGAGCCTAACAAAAAGCATAATGCCAGTGTCTGCTGAGGTGATTTGTAGTGACACAAGCTCAGCTCGGTAACACTTGCTATTATATATATGCCAGTGTGGTATTTATTTGGCTTTCACTTTGATGAATCATAGCTCTAGAGAATATGTCAGTAAATCAGTGACACATGCATAAGATAAAAAATAATTTTTCTTCATAGTAGTAGAAAAGGCAACATTTGGCAAAAATTTTAGGAAGTCAGTATAGACTGTCTGCAGCAGTAGTAGAAATTCTGCATCACCAAATGCCCTTTGCACTGAGCTGATACATTCTCAGCTTTCTGAAAAGTCAATCTCCACATGGCTAATAATCTACAAATATTTAAAACTGATAACTAATCCAGTATTTTTAACAATGTAACTCTATTGACCTTAACAGTCCTCCTTTTTAGGTTATGAATACTAAATTCTGAGTTAATCCATGGGAAAGGAAATACCAAAACAATAAAAAATGTACTGATTTGGGGTTCTAACACTGAGTCAACAAGAGGAGGAAAATGATATTGTACCTCACCTTCCTCACCAGCATTTCCTGAGTGACCAGCCTATGGAAAAGGCATAGTAAATTTGCATATTTACACCTTTGGTTTTCTATCACAAGTATTTCCCTATTAGCCGTATTTAGGTACATGCTCATGTTTAGAAACCAAATATATTCATTGGTAAACAGCTCAGAAAAACTGTATTTAATAGAATGTCTAGAGCAAAAGTGATGGCAATTATACTAATTTATTTTAAAGACTGTCTTGAGATGAGTAGCTGAAAACACTATGTAAAAATTGGTGTATTATTGTTTTTTCATTATGTCTTTTTTTTTGAAGATGACATAAGTAAGTGAAATACATAGAGTAGGAATATGTTCATAGTAAATTAATGATGGCTTTATTTTGCCAGTCGTGGTCTAATTCCAGATGAGTGACACTGTGAGAGGAGTAGCTAATTTGATGTGGCAGAGGTCAAAAAACCCAGCAGACTGAATCTGTACAAGGGTGACATGCCTGAATGTGACAGAAGAGCTTACCACCATACACATGTGATTAAATACATTGGAAAGAGACTGTTATTAATATTACGTTATCTCCTGCTGTCACAGAAATTAGTACTTTTTTTCCTGTGATTTATGACCTTTAATTTAACTCATTCTTATTTACCTGAGTTTGCTGAATCCTTGATGAAAAAAAGAATCATGAGGAAAGAAATTACTTGTTATTTTTGGAATATGTCAAAATTGATCTGACTTGTTAATGGTTTGCACGGGGAAAGGAAGTGGTGAAAGCTTCTGGCTGGAGAAACAAATGTGTGCAACAAAAATTTTTAGACAGGAATTTTTGAGCACTGCTAAAACCAAGTTTCTAAGGCAGAAAAGAATAAAGCTTCTGTAAGAAAGTCTGAGTTGACACAGGTTACAGTGATCACTCAGAGTTCATAATCTGCTTTTTTCTTTACGTTTTACAAAATGCCTTTGAGGGATTAAGAAGCTGCTGAATGCAGTGTGAATCTGTGAATACAGATAATGTGAACTGCAACAGCAAAATCTGGTACTCTGTTAATTAGAGAACACCTGGAACTGATCTTTGTGAATTGTGATGGAAAATAGTGCTGTAGTGCAAATTCTGGTTTGTAATGCAGATTTATTTCTGTGATATACTTGCATGTTCTGATAAACTTGTCTATTATGGTTTTTTAATCACTCCAAACAACAAACCAAAGAGATTAAAGAAAATATTTTCAATAAAATTTATTCTGTAGTTATACTCTGATATCTTTTTGTTGTAAACAGAATTCAAAATAAAGTTTCGATATCTTGAGTAATTTGTATTTTAACTATTATTTTCTCCAGTTCATAAAGTAGATCTTTACTCTGGAAAGGTTTAGATATACAGTATTATTCACTCAATTGAAAAAAAAAAAAAAACAGATACAAAAGTATGTAAGTATGTGAGTGAGACTCTTGGCAAAAAAGAGACATTACTCATTTGTGGTGGCTTACTGAACAGTTCTGTTTGGGTTTTAATTGTTCTTCCAAAGATTTTCCAATATAGAAAAACAATTTTGGCCTACTGTGTCTCTTTTTGAAAACTGTTCATCAGATGGGATTTAGCTTCTTTTTTATAACATTAAGAATCAAACTCCTAGGGAAAAAATTAATTAGGTATATGCATTGGTTTTTTGAAGGGCATTAATGTCCTTCCTGTAGCTCAGGGAGGTGGCTTACCCAGAGCATGTGGAGTGTTTTCTTGCTATATGCACAGTCTAAACAATCTTTTATCAGAAATCTAACTAAAAAAATACAACTTTGTAAACATGTGCAGGCAAAATGTATGTTTCAAGGTGAAAATAAAAGGGAAGGGTTTGAGAGATCTAAATATTTTCCAAAATAAAAATTGCTACTTCAATATATACAACAGTTCAATATTTAAAATACAAGTTGTGCAAAACTCATGATTCTCATTCATGTCATGATAAATCTGGTGAGAATTTTTTACTTCAGCTCAGTTGTATGGAAGGATGTCTTGTATTGAAACACATTTTTATTTTGTTGTACTTAATTTATGCAGACCAAAAGATCCTTTCACCTGCTGTAATATGTGGCACAGGATGTACATAACAAATCTGAATTGATCCTAAGGGAGTAAGGATTTTCCAACAATGTGAAATATTTGGGATAATGGAGGGGAGAAGAAGGCTTTTGTGTGGCATGGACAGGGATTTTAGGAAATGTGTGGAGAGGTGCCTTTCTTCCATAAAGGGTTTTTTTTCTTAGGTATTATTAGGGTCTGTTTTTTTCCAGTAGCACTGTTACGGGGAGCTTTGCACTTAATCTCATAAACTGAATGTATTTATTCTTGTTTAACTCACAGAAAATCTTTATATTCATTCTTGCAGCAAAATAAACCTGAACTCTGACACTCTTTTGTATCTCCTTCTGGTGTACTCACATCTGGAGCAGCTATGCAGTTAGATTGTCATCTTCCATTAAGATATAAGTTTTGATTCAATCATTATCTCAAATCAATTAAGAGACTTTTAATCATCATATTCATCAAACTCTAGGATCATTATGTTTTCCTTGATCCTCAAAATTGCCTTTGTCTTAGTTGTCAGTCTGGAATTTCAAAGCAGAGCTGTACAGTCATTGGTAAAACTTGCACTTTTACCTCTGTAATAATTTTTTGAGGTGCTGACTCTCCTCTTTCTTGTTTTACAAATTACTTTTAAGGGCACTTGCTCTCTCTATGTATAAGATTACTTTCATTTTCCCACAAATCTTTATCATTTTTCTTCTCCTGTAAAGCATGAAAGCTTCAATTGCAGTCCCAATTATTTAGCATGTCATTATATTTTTAATCTGCATGTGCATTTCTAAGATCTCTGTATTCTGTCTGCCATACTATGTTGATTGGAACATCCAATAAAAAGGCAGGATTGATGGATTAGTGCTGAATTTGGTTAAATAGAAAATTGGAAGAGGTTAAAATGGTTGAAAGGTGCTTTAATTTTTGGCATGGGAATGAAAAGAAAATGGGATCGTACGAAGGGAAGTGCAGAGCAAAAGAAAAACTGGCTAAGGAAGTTGACAGACCATGAGTTGTGTGTGGATGAATGCAAAAGAATGGAGACATGATATTCAAAAATTAGGTCTGTGCCTTGATTTGCATTGTGAAAAACGCAGAACTGAAGAGGATCCTGAGAACTGAAAGGTCTGTTAGTCTGGAGGGCATTTTCAGATTTGTTCCTCCACAGAGTATTAAAAATATTCTATGACATTTTACTCTAGGACCTGTTTTTCAACCTAACTTCTGTGCAAATTGTCTGACCGCTAAGTTGAAAATACTGCAAATAGAAATAGAAAAGATCAATTTTTCTTCTTTGCAGTAAGATCACCAAAGAGAGTACAGAAATGTGACTAGAAATCTCACCACATTTTTTACACTTATGGGATAAGATGCAGAATTTTTTCTTCAATTTAGCTTGCTACTAGTAGCATCTGCTCTATTTCTCTGTATTAGTCTATTTCCCTATGTTACTTATGCTATTTGTCCTTGGTGTTCAAAAATAATTCACACTGATATTGAGTGCTGAACTAAAAATACTTCACAAGAGTTGGTAATATTGGTATCTGCATCTGATCCCACCTTTTGTTCTGGTGCCTATTTTCATGTCTCTGATACTTTCCTCACTTTGTGTCTTTTGATATAGTGCAAGATGTATATGATTCTTAATGTATGGATATGTGGTAGAACTGCTGTCAAGTCTTGGTATTTGATCACTGAAAATCTAAGGAGATCTTGTCTAGTGAGAGAAGGGCAGAGTCACTGCACATTTATGGCTGTGTATGACACTACATGTAGCACAGGCCACGGGGTGTTCCAGCACCAGGAGAGAGACTGTGTTCGCATCATGGGGATCTCAGAACTATGCCTGGATGAGCCCTGTACACATTTGTGCGACCATTACTCCTGCTTACTTTGGAAATAATACAAATCCACAGCAGCGCGTTAATCTTTTAGGTTCATATTACAAGTCTATTGATATTTTTCCTTTTTCCCTGTCCTGTCCCTTTCAGCGTGCAGGATTTGATTTTCACGGCCACGTTAACATCACTGATCTGTGTGTTCTCCTCCCTAGACAAAAGCCTCTCTGTAGAAAAAAGGAAGATTGAATGGTAAGTACAGTAATTTCACGAGTATAAGGTGCACCGGAGTATAAGCCACACTCCTGGGTGTCACAAATTTCTTGTACTTTGTCTACATATAAGGCACACTGGTGTACAAGCCACACTTTCGTTCTCAGCGAGGATACTCAAGCAACAAAGTAACCAATTTGTAACGATCACACAATCGTGGGGTTTACTGGCAGGTGCTCAATTTGCGAGCTCCGCTCCCCCTGTGGTGCTGGTGGGAGTCTGCCTTCCCCCGCGCCACGCTGCCAGCAGGAGAGGGAGCCTCCGCCTTCCCCCGCACTACCGGCACGGAGCCCACCTCCCCCCGCCACGCAACAGAGTAACCAATTTGTAACGATCACACGATCGCAGGTTTTACTGGCAGGTGCTCAATTCGCGAGCTCGACTCGGCCCGCAGCTAGCACTTCCGGGTCTGCAAATTGTCCATATATTGGATGCTCTGGAATGTAAGCCACACTTCCGGGTTGGGACCAAAATTTTAGTCAAAAGGGTGCGGCTTATACGCGTGAAATTACTGTACTTCTTTGAAGTGAATCTGCCGTGTTTATCAGGTAACTTCACTGCTGAAACTTGAATAGCAAGAGGTGGATTACTGAGAAGATTGGTGTACCCTGGGGTTAAATACTGCTATCAGTGAATGGATGTTTTATCAGGGAGTCAGGTCTCATCTATCTGAGCATGAGCCCAAAAGGTCAAAGAGAGAAGATTGGTAGAACTCAGGTATTGCACTTAAGAAAGAGACTGGCTCACAGCACCAATCTTCCAAGGAAGAAGCTACAATGCAGACAGAGACAGTAGTTAGTTTAGTCCTTAGGCAGGGGAGGCATTGCAACCTGCTAAATATAAATTGTTTCATTGTACTGAAAGGGGAAGTGCACTGCCAACCATCATAAAAATAATTGAGAGGTACCCCAGAAAATTACTTAAAATGTTTATTATTCTTTTCATGGCTGATGTCAACCACACCTTTACTGTATAAATGTAATGGACAAGGAGAAATGGTCAATATTTGTCAGCAAATATTTGTCAGCTCACTATTTGTGAGCAGGTACCAAATAGAAGACAGAAGATATTGTGCACATCTCCTCAGTCTGCGGAGATCTGCTTCCCCCAGGAACTATCTCTAAGTCAAATCAGGATAGAATCTATGAATCTATGTAAATGGTTAAAATCCTTCTCTTGAGAGCAAGCCACTTCATAGAAAAAAAAAAAAGTTTTTCAGACCTGCATTAATAACAATTTTGGCTTTGTTCTAGGAAAACATAGAGTCTGGGGGTTTTTTTGGTTTTTTTGGTTTTGATTTGTTTTTTTTTTTTTTTTTTTTTTTTACTATGGCAAATATTCTTCTTTGTTTTGGTGTTTTGTGGTTTGGGTTGACATTTTCTTTTTCGTTTTTTTTTTTAACCCCAAAAAGACTGTAGTTTTTGCACAATGTGTTGCATTCAGCCTGCTGCTTTTCTGAAAGAAAACAGCTTTTGAGGACAAGAACTGCTGTGCAGCATGAACTTTTAAACAAGGAATGACCTATTTTCTTGCTTCTGTGCTTGCTGCTGCTTCCTTTTTACTGCCTAGAGTCACAAAAGGGGAGTCAGGGAGTAACATCAGAAAAGCTTTCCTGAGGTGGAGTAGCCACCTTACCATTTCATTTGTTGCTTTTCCTATTAAGGCACAGAGTGAGCACTGTTTGTTGCTTAAGCCTTACTTTTATACCAAGAATCCACTCTCCATTTTGCATTGCTTATGTTAAACAGATATTGTATTGTAAGAGGAATGAAGATTAGAATGCAATGTGTTAGCTTCCTTATATGTCAACATTTTGAGGTGGTAGAGACAATCAAATTTATTTTCTGAGCTCTGCTATGTGTGGTCTGTTGTTTGGGTAAGGGGGGCAAAGGGAAATGAAACTAATGTGTCACAAATGAGACTGTGGATTGTGTTCATAAGAACTGTGAGCAAGGCAGGGTAAAAACTCAGAGGCTTACAAATAAATTAATACATTTTTCAAATTGAAAGGGTAAAGTACATATCACAAAATATGACTTGGGGATATGAATACAGATGTAGAAAAATAAGTGTAGGTATTTATGTAGAAAAAAACTAGATCAAAGGAAATGTGTGCTAGATCAGATTCTCACAAGCAGGCTGTATCTTTGCACTGCTCTGGAGATGGACTCTCACACTCACCTTCCATTTACAGCTGGACTGCAGTAGCTCTGCAGCACAGAGGAGCCAGGATTTGCGTAGACCTGGTTCCTTGGCCCTGGAGGGCTAATAATAAGCAAAATGTTGGTACAAGAAATAAGTATTTTAGGATTATTTTGAAGGTTAAGGTACCTGCACTTTCAACATTGTTATGCAACCTAAACTAGTTAGTTGGTCTAAAGAGTAGCTTATATTTTGAGAAATAGAACACAAATAAAAGAAAAAGGGAAACACAATGGAACAATCATTTAATAAGAAATAGAAATGTAGGAAACCTTTGTTGTCCTTCAGCTACCATAATTTTATGCCACAGCAGGACATAAAGAAATCAAAATTACCAGTTATGCATTGTAAATACCCACAAAACCAGAATGCCTCTTATGCAAAAGAAAATGTTTTTCTGACTTTAGTTTACCTTTATTGTGCCTTGAAGGACAAATGAAAAAAGGCTGAACTCACCCACTCACTCAAACCCCAGTAGTTTCCCTTTATCAACATATATGTCATAATTTTGTACAAGATAAATAATGTAAGCATTTTCAACCAGTATGTTAACTTTCACATATCTTTTACTTTACAAAATCCTAAGTTAATATATTTAAAAGAAATGTATTGTTTTGAGTGGAAATGTCCTTACCAGTTTAAGTGCTGATCTTTACATATTTGAATGACATTGATATATAAAACTGAAAGTAAACTGAAGCTGATACTAAATTAGTATAAATTGCAAGCAGTTATACTTAAGTAAATCAAACTACAAAAATTCACGTGGATGCAAGTGGGCAATGACTAAGCTCTTAGGTTACAGATTGCAAATTTAGAACAAAATTTAACAGATATAGTCACTATCTTCATTTTGCACAGTACATATCACTTTCCAGTCAGTCACATGCTGTGAATTGTGATTTGAGTCCAGTTATTAAAGTCACTTAACTACAGTAATATCACCGTAAACTGTGAGAAATTTTAAAGCATTTATCAAAATTCAGAACGATGCTGGTGTAGGCTGCCCCGAAGCCTCAAGGTATCTTCATGTGTAAGCATGGCAATTATCACACTCTTTCAGAAGTACACAGAAATATAATACTGCATGTAGGTGGCAAGGTTTTGGTAGTGGCAGGACTGAAGTTGTGCCCCAAGCTGGACACAAACCGTCTCCAGAACAGACCCTCTGTAGAACACTGCTGAGTGCATCAATGAAGTTGGTGGTGTCTCTGGGAAAACATGTTTAAGAAAAGAGAGAAATCATCAGCCAGAGAGGAGTGGCAGGAGATGGTGGCAAAGTGAGAAATAGCAAAGGGAACACCGAGTTCAGAGAAGTAAAGCTCCATATGAAGCTCCTCAAAACACAAGAATTGTCTGTTCCAACATGCCGGAACTCAAGCGAGTGTGGTGGAAGGCAAGTGTAAATGAACAAGGTACTTCTCACTGAGTTTTTCTTGGCAAGGTCTGCTTGCAGGTTACTGTGCCAAGTGCCACTGCAGTGCCATTACTTCCTCAGTGGTGCAGCGGATGAGTAAAATCAAGTTATGTAAAATCAGAATAGAGAAGTGTCCTAGTTCGGAGGACAGGTGTCTGCTAAGAAAGGCAGGACTCTTTCTTTGAAATGGGGAATCTAAACCCCTCCCTCCAAATTATTATAATTTTGAAATCAAGGGGCTCTCAGGCAAAGATATGGGAATTAGGAATAACAGTTCTTTACTAGGGAAATTAAAATAGAAATACAATACTACAAAGAAACAAACCCCAAACCCTGACAAAGTCAGAGTACAACCTGACACCCTGTCAGGCAGGGTGTTGGTAGCAGTCCCATTAAATGGTGGCTGCATCCTCCTGCAGTGACAGATGTGATTCAGTTGGAGCAGTGCTCCTCTACAAGGTGCAGTTTCCCTCTAAGGTCCAGTGGTGATGTGGAGAAATCTGGTTTTCCTCTGGAGTCCAGTGGAGAAAGGGGCTCCCTTAGTGTCCCAAAACCTTTGTTTTTATCTTGGTAAGAAATGTTGGGCTCTTCCCCCTGGCTGGAGCAACTTCCAATGGGATGCAGTAATTTTATCAGTCCCACAGTGGGACTCAATGGGCCATTAGCAGAAAATGACTCGCTGGAGGAAGGATGGGGTGTGAAAAGATAAAGAACAATGCCCCGTCTGGTTTCAATGGACGGCCCATTAGCAGAATATCTGCCATTGAGATAAGGATCACTGCCCCCACTCTCAACAGATGGTGGTAGAATAGATACCTTTTTTTCACATCTTGTATTGTAGCCCAAGACAAGAAGCAATCATATGGGAAACTTAAATGCTCTCTTCCTTTAATGAGTAACTGTAGAGAAGAGAGATCCTCTATTCACAGAAATCCATGACAAAGGGACAAAATGCAGCAGACAAAAGCTTCAAAAATAAGAATTCCAATAGAATCTAAGGGAAAAATTTTTACAGTGAGAGTGATGAAGGATCAGAGGAGTTTGTGGAAGCTGTGGAATCTTTGTCTTAGGGGTCACCTGAACTTCAACTGCATTTGACTTTGAACAACCTCATCTAAGTTCAAAGCCAACCCTTTGTGCAGGTTGTTGGATGACATAACTGCAGAGATTCCTGCTCATCTAAACTGTTCAGTGACACTATGGCACCTGCCAGGTACTCTGTCTCTGGGTGGTCACTGAACAATTTTCTTTCCTTAACCCATTCACAGGAGTGCAGGCAGGAAGGAGGCAGAATTCGCTCCCTGAGAGGTAGATAGTGACTATGGGAGGTAGTCTGAAAGTGTTGTCAATAAGTACAATAAGTACTTCTGTAAGTAATTAGTTTACTAAAAGTTTGTCATTACTGATTTTTTATTGTATCAAAAAGTAGAAAAATATAAAATATAAAGGGAACTATTACTTTTTGTAGTATACAATCATTCTTGGTGACAAGGACTTATTTATTTGCTATTTTACTAATATATTCCTAGATTATTGTGTTAAATATTTAAAGCATGAACATAACAAATCTAGTAAATTGTATTATCTAAATACAATGACATCTTTTTAAAGTATTTATTTTGGAGGCCAGATGTTATAGTAAGAAAGTCTCTGTGCTTTAGAGGAAAACCACTACCTACTCCTTATGCACAGTTCTGTATAAATATCACTCAATTAAGAATTTGTAAGGTTTTGTTTCAAGAACATTGCCTTTATATTATTTTAATACTATTTTAATTAAAGAAAATTAAATACTGAAAGAATTAACACTAAAAGCACACACACTAGGAAATGTTATTATTTCCAAGAAAATGACAGGAACTTGCTTCTGAAAATATGAATACTGTTATTCTTCTCTAAGTAAACATCCAACATTCATTTTCTGATTTAATTGTTTATGGAAGGATAAGATCTCAAGAACATAGGATTGAAGAGTTCATTACTGAAGCAAGTGTCTAGAAAGGATAATGCAAATGGTTCTACACTGACTCCTTCAAAGTATGCTCACAGTCACAAATGTACATTTATACTTTCATTTTGTATCACCAAAATTTTGTTGTTCCCAAACACTCAACTGAAAAAAACAACCCCCTGTCAAATGGCACTGTATCAAAACTCAACAGTCTAAATGTAACTTCAGAATTGAGAATATGTCCAAACAACATTGTTCATACATCTTTCTTATTTTTTTGTGAAGTGATACCCTTTCAGTAAAGCATACAAAAGAAAATATAGAAGAGCTTTTCTACAGACTTGGCTTAGGAATTCACAATTTCACTTAAGAAAAACTTTTTTACATTTTACTTGAAATTATGGATCAAAAGACCATTATGGAAAAAGGATCACGTGGTGCTCAAGTATCTTTGCTGAATCTCATGGGCAGTGTTAATTCCTTTTCTCCTCTGAGAAAACTGGCTGAGAAGGGAATTCTGTGGAGAAATGATATGAAGCTCCCCCCAGTCCTGCAGGGATGAAATGACTGAATTATGTGCAGTTAACTTCAGCTGAATCTGAACTTCTGACCAGAGAATAAGTGGAAGAGATGGAAGGTAAACAAGTGTCCTGGTTTAGGGCAAATTTGGGAGGAAACTTCCCAGGGGGCCTTCTAGAAAGCAGATTCAAGTGGCTCCTCTCCCTACTGGTTCAGGAAAAGATTTCCTTGGAGAAAAGTGGAAAAAACTGTTTATTTAACAAACAAAGTATTCACAAGTGTAAAAAATGAATAATATTAAACAGTAGAATCTCTCCCTGAATAATATTAAACAGTAGAACCTCCCTCTGTTCTGAAGAGATGGCAAACCCAGAAAGTCCCTGTTGTGGCTGTGTCTCAGCTCACTCAGTCTCCATCAGTCTCTCCTGCTGGAAAATGCCGTGTCCCAGCCCCGGTGGGACACAGGTGTGAACTCCCAGTGCTCCTCCTTGTTTTCAGTCCAGAGCAGGTTTGAACAGCTCCAAGGAAAACCAAAACCACAGTCCAGGGAACTTCACTGCCTCAGCTAGCTAAAAGCTAATGAAAAGCAAGGGAGAGCTCTCTGTGTCTGCCTGTGCTGCAAACACAGTCCAGGAGCAGGAATGCTGAAGCTCTTATCTCTGTGTTTTGAATACAGCCACCTCAGACATTCCACCACTTCTCCTTCTCTCCCCCTTCACTCTCAGACCTAGTTTTAAAGGTGCAAAACTTATTTCTGGGCTAAACAGATGAATGGGGATACAATTCAGCATCACAAAGTCACCCCAGGACGACAAGAGAGAAAGAGAAAAAATATTTACATCCTATTCTATGTTAACAATGCTTCAAACACTGCATCATTGAAAAATGGAGGAAAATAATGCAAACCTCCCACAGTGCTAACAATGTATATAGGTCTGAATTTAAATATGTATGGCATATTTTTCAAGACCATCAAAATTTTCAGCTTCCATAACAATCTCTATTTCTCTTGTGTAAAGATTTATTTATACTCTACAAACAAAACTCGAAACATAGTTTTTGGTTCACAAGTAACTAGACTGTTGTTAAAATATAATTGCTCTTGCTTACATAATGGCTGTTCTCTGAAGTGTATTCCCTGTAGCTTTGTGTATTTCTTATTCTCTCAGGTGTTTTGAGATTCTTCCATCTCTCAGTATAGAAAACATAGAGCATGTTTTAAGTGCATTAAAAAAAAAACAAACCAACAACCAACATAGCAGTTTAGCATATGCTGCTTTTATCATTTGACTAACATTTTTGCACCAGTATGTGGTGTGAAAGGTCTGTCATAGAAAGCTGAAGAAAAAATGTCTAGTTTCTTAAGTTTCCACTCACAAAGGGTCCTTTTAAAGTCCTGTTGAAATCAAAGGATTTTTGGACAGTCACTGATGTCAAGGGAAATGGATTCAGGTTTTCAGTAGGATTCTGGCAGGTTTTGTTACCAGACAGATCTCTGCACTCTCCCACAGTAAAAGTCCATGACTTAGACTCTGAATAGGACAGAAGTGTGCGTGAGAGGAGTGGGGCTTTGCTGTTTTCAATTCTGCCACAATCTTTTGAAGTTTAACAAGGTAAGTGTCAGATGCTGCACCTGGGATGGGGCAACCCTGGAGGTACAGACAGACTGGGGAATGAGATGCTGGAGAGCAGCACTGTGGAAAGGAACCTGGGGATTCTGGTTGATAGGGAGTTGAATGTGAGTCAGCAGTGCCCTGGCAGCCAGGAGGGCTGTCCCCTGTCCTGGGGACATCAGGAACAGCATGACCAGCAGAGCAAGGGATTGGATTGTCCTGCTCTGCTCTGAGCTGGGGCAGCCTCACCTCGAGTGCTGGGGGAAGTTTGGGCTGCCACAATATAAAAACCCCCAAACATTAAACTATTAGAAAGCATCCAAAGGGGGGCCACAAGGATGGTGAAGGATCTGGAGGGGAAGATGTATGAGGAGCAGCTGAGGTCACTTGTTCTGTTCAGCCTGGAAGAGTCTGAGGGGAGACCTGACTGCAGCTACAGCTTCCTCCTGAGGGGAAGAGGAGGGGCAGGTACCAATCTCATCACTCATGACCAGAACAGAACTCAAGGAAGTGACATGAAGCTGAGTCAGGGCAAGTTTAGGTTGGATATCAGGAAAAAGCTTTTCACTCAGAGGGTGGCTGTGCACTGGAACAGCTCCCCAGGGAAGTGGTCACAGCACCAAGCCTGACAGAGTTCCAGAAGCATTTGAACAATGCTCTCAGGCACAGGGTGTGACTCTTGGTGTGTCCTGTAAGGGCCAGGAGTTGGGCTTGATGATCCTCATAGGTCCCTTCTAACTCAACATATTCTATAATGCTGTGGTTCTCTGCTACATGGCCTTTGGACATATCAAATAGTTTCACTGTTATTGAACGTATTTGTTAGCTGTAACAGTTTCCATACTGTTTGATGTGCAGTAGCTAATCCATCAGCTACCAAACTTGAACTTGTTCGTGTTGTTGTAGCCTACGCTAACTCTGTTTATACCAGCCATCTTTTACTGTAAATGATATCCTAAACCAGTGTTTCTAATTATTCTAATTCCTTCTGTTGTAGCTCATCTTTGTCAGAGATAGTCCTTTCCATTGAGCCATCTCCTGTTTTAACCTGGAACTGAACTCTGATCCTCAGTGGCCCTGGGAATATAAGTCCAAAAATAAACTGTGAGGATAATTATTAACAAGCGCATCAACAGCCTTGGCTTTTCCTACCTTTTGTACTCACTCTTTAGACTTCTAGAATATATATAGTTCTTTTTTTTTTTTTTTAATTCCAGCAGGGTATCACTCACAGAAAGGTCTGGATAACCTTCAAGAGGTTATAAACCTTTTGGTGCTGCTGAAAGTGTTCTGCATTCTTGAACATGTCATTAGCCACTCAAATCAGGAGTGTGCACAAACACATGCACTAAGCTGGCTTGTTCACATTGAAGAGGAATAATCACTGCAACCAAGATACACAAAGGTATAGTTGTATTACTTGTATTAAAAGAGACAAAAGGAGTGAAGGTCTGTGTTTGACTGGATCTTGTGAAGCTCAGTGGAGAGAGGATAATTTCTCCTTCTCAGTATTTTGTACACCCCCACACAGGGAAGCCACAACCTGCTAAATTCCTTGGGGCATGGCATATAATTTTCATAGTTTCCAACATAATAAGTGTTTCTCTGGCAAAATTTTGTTGTCTTTCACTACATGTAATAAATCATATTACTCCATGTATGCTTTTCAAAGCAGCTTTTTAAAATTCAAATTTAGTATCAGTTTTCTTCAAAAATTATAGAAGTAGCTATTAGTCTGGGAGCATCTGTTAATGTTACAGACAAATATAAATCCCACATTAGCAATCTCCATTTTTAAATTTTTCTAACATTTTTAGCTTCTGAAACATCTGCTTGATTTTTCTCCTTGCATCTCAACTGCTCCGTTGAAGTAGAGAGAAGTGAGCAAGCAGCTTGAGACTTCAGTTTGAAATACATTAAATAGAAAAAGCTCAAAGGGGAAACATCTGCTGAAGTGAAAATGTCTGTGCAGGATTGGAAAGCAAGATTTAAAGGCTGAGGAAGAGAAGAAAGAATCTTTCAGAGTACTTAAAATAGGATCTAGTTGATTTTTATAGTTCCCTTAGGTTGTTCATGATCAGTACCTGACTCAAAGAGGTACACAGTGTTGTGCAGATTCCTTTCCCTGTATTTGTGTCTGTTTTACCTCTGACTTGAAAGCAAGCATGACCTAAGTTGCATAGCATTCAGTTGGCTTCAGACCTGTCATTTATTTATTGCTGTTGCACATGAGGGAGAAATCATGAGATAATCTTGTACAAAAAATCAAGCTGCCTACTGTTCTAATCAAATCTGTTACACTTCAGAGCATCTGTACATCGAGCAGTCCCACAGCACCTTTCCAAGTCATCCACCTGAATCTAAAGAGGGGCTGTACAAAAGATGGGTATGGCAGTCTGTGGGAATGAAATGTTCGCTGAATATACACACAGTAAAAAACATCACTGTTTATTCAGTCCTTGGCATGTGCATCAAGAGATGACTCTTCTTTTTTCAGTGCATGATTATAAGATTATGCATCCTTGTAATATGGGTCTGGAGGAAATTATACATCAGTTTCCTAGACAAAGTGTTTTATTTTTACAGAAAGGAAAGAAAAAAAAAGATAAAAGAAAGAAGAAAAACACCCTTAAAAACCTCAACACCCTAAAGCCCCTGAGGCTGACCTTAGCAAGATGTTTTAATTTCAGAGGATTGATCTGTGAAGGATGCAAATTTCTTTGGCATTGCCTGTAGGGTGACAGCACAGTGACAGCTTTCCTGGTCACAGGATAAAGATTGTCATGGAATTTGTTGAGGAACACAACAAAAGAAAGTTCTGAGCTTACTCCACCTATCACAGGAGGAAAGCAGGAATATTTACATCCTGATGAATGCATGTGTAGTGTCATAAATAAAAAAATAAAGTACATTGGTTGTCTTCAAGACAATAAAATCATCTGCCATGCATCTTACTCAGGGAGTCACCCAGGTATCTTTAAGCTTGTTTCTCTGAACACATGAAAAATCAACCATCTTTAGCAAGAGAGGAGTGGAAAATATTTGGGCTTATCCTAGATTGCCTTTAACTTGTTTTATCTACTTTTTCTTTGAGAGTTTAAAAACTCTAGTGATTCTATCTGGCCTTTTTAGAGATAAGATGAGCCAGAAGGGGACAACCACAACTGATACATGCAATGTCAAATTCCATCAGGTACAGTTCCTGCAGGCTGTGGGCCATGAGGCCTTTGCTGGATATTATCAAAGTCATTACATTGGCTGAGACTGGAAAGAAGAGAACATATGTAGCCCATCTGCATTTCTTGTGTAGTGTTGTCTATTGAGGATTGCAGATCATTCATTTTTAGAAATTCATACTTTTTGCAAAAAAAATTAAGAAAACTGAAAGTCCTACTAATGAAAAAGCAAAATAAATATGCAGGCTATTATGACACAATAATTGGTGAAAAAAATTATTTGCTGAGCATCTGAGAACAGAATGACTTTCAGAATTCAAAATTAGTAAAAATTCCAGTGATTTACAATATTTATAATGCCTTCAGCCAGCTGGTGCCTGTCTCCTGCAGCATAATTACCCAGGCAAGGAGTAGACACTTTACAGGCAAGGGCTGCAGAATGGCCAGGAAGAGGCAGGTTTTGGGAGTACATTGTAGGAGAATTTTTTGGGAGCAGAGCAAAAAACTCAGTGAGGACATTGTGAAAGTGCAGGAGGAGTAGAAAAGTGCAGGTGAAACTTTCTCAGGAGTATTGGCTCAGGAAAGCCTGCAGGAAGAGCCTGAGGCAGGTTTGGAAATGACGGAGACTGCTGGACATATACTCACAGCATTCCCAGGCCTTACTGCCCCACAGTTTGAGACATTCCCCAGCCCTGAGTGCCAGAAACTCTCAGACTGCAGGGCAATGTAGAAGGTGACAAGATCCTGAATTCAGTTTGGAGAGAAAGTAGGGTGCCACTGTGGAGAACTACAGGTGAACACTGCAGTAGGTGACAGATTCCTTGCAGAAATGTCATAAGTTCACCAAGAGCCTGGGGAAGGCACTAATTTGGACCCAACGTCTCATGTGGCTTCAAAGGGGTTAAGTTTAGAGGGGAAGTATTTAGGAGAGGTATTGCCACCTTTCCAGGGTCACTGCTGCAAGGCAACCCACCTTGGAAACTCCTCTCTTGGCCAACAATTACTGGTGTTTGACAGTGGTAGGAGGAAGTGAGTCTGATAAAAGTGCTCATGTGCCTTTGCAGCGTGAGAGGAGAGTGATATCATGGCCCTGCCCTTTATTAATCAGCTTCCTTCCGACTTTAATCCTTCTCCAGGGACACAGTGTGGGCAGTTCCAGGGGTCCTATGTGAAGGAAACTTTATTGCTGTGTGTGGCTTTATGAGATAAGCTATAAAACTCACTAGAAACATACTCAGAAACTATGGCAAGCACTTTGCCCAAAGACACTGGAAATGGTCTCTTTGCTGTGATCAATTCAGTAATGACTAAATCAGAACATTTGTAGCAAAGGACCAGAACTCACAATTCCTTCTTTTTAGCGCTATTAAGCAATTATTATTTCTGTATGTACCTCTCGAAAATAAGCAGTCTTCCTTCCTTGGTGTGTGTGTTTGCCTTTCTGTCACCAAAGAATGGGCAAATGTTGAGAACTTGTTGTTTTAATGATGTAAATTCAGTAATATTTTCATTTCTTGTACAAGTTTCTACCACTTGTTTCAGTCGGATAATGCTACAGTGCCAGTAGCCATCTGCTAATTTTACAAAATGTTTAGATTAAAATTTAAACTAAGTTTTTAATCTCTTCACAAAAATGCAGTTACCACTACCTTCTACAATAAGAAAGCAGCCTTCATTTATCCCAATCTCCTACACATGTGTTAAAAATATCTGTATAGAAAGAAAAACTGACTTACTACATGAAGATGGCATAGTTATAAATCACATTATGCTAAAGCATTAGCCATAGAAATAACAAAATTAAGCTGGTTTAAAAAATTTATTTCACTGGGTTTGTACAAGTTTGATTTTGATTTCCAGAACAGTTGGTGTTATTTCTTTTAGAAAAATAGTGACACAATTTCTCTACATGGCAATCCTTACTTCACCTTACCTTCCGAGCCCTTGTAAGGCTCAAGGGATTTGTTAGAGAAAAAGATTTGGATTCCCCTCCCTTGCTTCCAGTTGAGATCATTTTGAACTCTATTCAGGCATGAAAGAAATACTAATCAGTCTTTTAGACTGGAGAGAAACTCCCAGGTGTATAGAATGCATGTAAACTCCCCTATAAATATGAATATCATAACATCTGAGAAAAAAAACTACCTGAGGTAGGGACTATTTTTTAATTTTTTCTTCAAATACGAAAATGAACAAAAGATTTTGCTGGAAACATGGAGGTTTCATAAACCTTGGAAAGTGTATTTTTGATCTAACCTAGCAGATTACACCTACCTGTTAGTGGCTGAAAAATAATTGTCCTAAAACTTCCCTGTCCCCTCACAAGGGCTTTTCTTTTCAAGGTGATGGAAATTGTTTTTCTCTCCTCTCACATGAGGACCAGAAATGGGAAGACAATAAAAAACAAAGCAGATTGCTCCCTGGAATATTTTAATGTGGTATGTGGATAATTTTACTCTTTCCTTCAGATAAGTAGGATTGTTTATTTTTTCTAAAATCAAAGACAATCGCATTAAGCATAGTAACAACATATATTGTGCCAGTCTTCTGTTCACTGTAACCAGAAACTGTTTAATCCAAACCCCATGTAGGAGTAGTAGCTGCACAGAGGCAGGGAGGGCAGGTCCTCACAGTGAGCTGCAGCATCCTGCTCTGCTCACCACCCCTGTGTGTCCTTTGGTGAGTGTTGGTGTAGCTTCAAAGAAAGGCATATGCTCCACTCAGATAAGCATATCTGCTTTTTGGTTAGGGCAATCTCCCAGGAGGGAGAGGCAAAAAAATACAATTATAAACATCTGAATCTGACAAAAAGTTGAAACTCTGTCTTTTCATGTCCTAGATAAGAACTGTCTGCCATGCTGCTTAACTGGGCAGCACTACAATTGTTTCCAGCCAGGCTCCAGAAGTGAGCCTGGCTCATTCTCTGAAAGAAGAGAATTACATGGAAAAATGGCTGGGAGGGTTTTAGTCTATGACTCAGTCTGTGATCAGAGAGAGTCCCTGAATCTGTGTTCCCAAAAGGGATGGTTTTAGTTACCCTCCTGTCTAGGAATCTTTATGGGTTAACAATTGGTTTGTCTTTATTCTGTGTGCTAACTGGTCTGGATCCCATTCTGGGATAGCCAAGTCTGTGCCTCTGGAAATTCTGTTCCTTTTTCATGAACATAACTTTGTTGCTGCTGTTTTTGAACACATAGATCCTTTATTGTGTTCAGATCTAAGTGTCTGGTGATAAAAATGGAAGTACTGAGACACAGAGAATATTAAATATGTATTATGAAAAAATATGTATTATGAAATTTTCTAATATATGAGGAGAGGAACGTTGTTGGATTCCAAGTCAAATTACATTTTCTCTCATTTGCATCAAGAAAACAGAAGCCCTAATAATATATGTGTCAAATCAGTGATGGAAATAGCTATGCAATCAAATGATATAATGATGGTATATAAGTGAAGGTGACCTACTAATGAATAATGTGGGAAGGAAAGACTGACAAAGTGTTAATTGGTATGTCAAGCCAGTAATGTCAATCAGTTGCATGGAAGAAGAGAAATTAGTCAGTGTAAATTGAGTAGTGACCATCAAAACATGCCAAAAACAATTGCACTTTCTGT
Source organism: Catharus ustulatus (assembly GCF_009819885.2). Taxonomy (NCBI): domain Eukaryota; kingdom Metazoa; phylum Chordata; class Aves; order Passeriformes; family Turdidae; genus Catharus; species Catharus ustulatus. The sequence continues at coordinate 62,262,408 of NC_046225.1, read as the reverse complement.
AAAAAACTTGACAGATAAAACATAAGAACAAACGGAACAAAAAAAAAAAGAAAGGAAATATACCATATCTGATTTACTGCTCCAGGTAGCCAGCATTGGTTCACTCAGTAAAGCCTTTTAATGTCTAAGAAAAAAATATTTGCGGCATCTATGTACCACAATAATCCTCAATTCAGCTTGTGAAGCTTTCACAGCTCCTCCTTAGAGAACTCCAATAAAATCTACAATGTCTGATCTGTATCTGCTTACATTGAATGGGTAGCTGAAGTGATACAAAAAATATGTATGTTTAAATCTGAGTTGAGCAGAAACTAAAATTAAAAAAAAAGGGTTTAAATGTTAACCTCACTTTGTGCTTCCTTATGAAATATATTACAAAAAGTAAATGGCAGTTTCCTAAGCTGAGGTTTTTTTCACTTATCTTGCATTTTAAATGGACTTTTGGGTTTTTTTCTGCTAGAACTCTACAAACCCAAAACCATTACTTTGGGGCTAAACAGTCAGATCAATGACATGAAATCCCAGTAGATCAATCCAGACAGTGAGAGAGAAAAGAAATCTGTTATATGGCTTTTTCACATGATTTAATCTAGAAGAAAAGTGAAATATTAAATACATGTATATTTATATTATATATTTGTGGATCAGAGCTGCCAGAGAAAAAAAGTATTTTTTTCTTAACTTGAAGCCATTTTTGGATAACATAAGAAGTTATAAATTACTTTGTCCACTAGAGGGTATCAAACATATTTCCAATCTTGCAGTAGAAACCCTCACAAGCTCAGAAAAGAAATAAAATCAGGTGAGATTAATGTTACCATATTTTGAAGAAATACCAGTGTCTATGTTTAATACAATAGTTTGTGAAGGAGAAGCACGAAACTTTCTCCTGTTATACAAAATCCTATTTTTCATTATGAACTATCACAACACAATCTTGACTCCTCTTAATGTTATCATGAGAGAGAGGCCATGTTACAGTGAAATATTTAGTGATGTTTCTTGTGATGTAAAATTTCTACTCCTTCTCAATTGGAGCTGAAATTAAGATCTAGTTTGGGACTTAATCTCCAAAGACTTATGATGTAGGATTAAATATAATTTTAATATCCTGGCTTTGAATTTGCACAGGCTTGTGTTTCAATTTATAATTTGTGATGATCCCTAAAGAGAAGGAAAAAAAAAACCTTATAACAAAAAAATACTTATATTTTATATTCGTTCTATATGTTATAGTTTTCTTACTCCATAGATCAGTTTTAAGGTGTTTACTTTTGTTTACAAGAGAGAGAATGGAAAAGGATCTCTCAAACTCAAGGCCTTTTTATATTCCAGGATAATTATCAGTGCTGCTTATCAGCACTGCTAAAACAAAGTCTGTCCTTCTTGTGAGACTCGAAGTGGAAGAATTATGAAACAGAAATGTTTTCAAAATCCATTGTTCTTGTCAGTTTTGAGTTGAAATAAGACTGAAATTCACGCATGACCTGAAGCACACCTCCTTTAACATTTATATAGTTACTAGTACGATCAGTCAAGGGAAGGTGTGAATTCATCAGCACGTGCAAACTTTATCCAAATGGGGCTTGAAGAGATGGCTACGTGTTTTTGTTCAACAGAGAGATAGCCAGTATGATGCAGGAGTTAGTGGGTGAGAGTGGAACTCTCTAGTGTATGTCATCATGGTCAGGGTGGTCTCTTGGGGCTGCAATATTCACTGCATTGATCCATGCTAACGAGGTTTGCATTGTCCTGGATAAACTAGTTTGAGGCATCCCAGGGAATATATCACACCTTGCACTCATTCTCTTTGGGGAAAATTAAAAAGCTCAACAAAACAAAACCAAATAGACTTCTTTGAAAGTAGTTAATTCTTTTTTCTTAAATGCAGAAATCCACAGTTGACTCTCCTGTAAAGTTTTCATATTTGCACTAATAAGATTTTTTGATGCTTATTTATGATTTGTCTATATTAAAAGCAGCTGAATTGGAGACCCTTCATCATCTGGCCCTCTTGATCTGTCAGTTCTCCAGAAAACAGGTCTTCTTTATTTTAATTTGTCACTGGGTTTTATCCCTAACAGTACTGTAGAAAACCTGGGTCTTTGGAGTAAAAGCAGTAATGAATTTACAGCAGGTTTTCTCTTGTTTCTGCATTTATTATGTAACTCCTGAAAAGACATATAATGATAATTGCCCTATGAAAATTAAGAGGTCCAAAAAAAATCTCAACCGTTAAGCTTCATGTGAAAAAACAAGTCTCCAATGAACTGAAAGTATAGTCCAGATGAGGCTGGCAGGAAATTCCTGTTGAGTTTAAGATTCTCAAGTGTTCAAAGTACCTTCTTGCCTAGGAATAGAGGAGTCACTACTACTACTTTCAGACTTCACTACTATCAAGGAAACAGCAGCTAGACATCTAGGACACACTTTCCTGTCTTTTAGTCTTGCAATGTACTGAATATACATGCATATGAGAATGTACTCTGTTATACTTCATCTAAAAAGAAAGTTACTCACCCCTCTTGTTCTAGTGAATGCCATGATGTCCTCTCATTTCCAAATAACTTGACTGAATTGACCTTTAGTAATTCAGTCTGCCTACACGCAAAACATTAGCACACTGCATTCAGATTATCGTTTGAAAAATACACATTAGAAAATAAGCTTGGCATTTACGTTATCACATAAGTGCAATTAGTCTTACAATGAGGGTTCATTTTGAATGTACCATTTACATCAAAGAAACAGACCCTTGTATTCCTTATAAGATGATCAGTGATGAAAGACCAGAAGGCAACAAGTAGGTTGTCTTTGCCTTCTGTGAAAATTGGATTAAGATTTTAGGTTCTATTGAATAAAGGAAGTTGTTAATTCTTGTAATTCACTGCCTCCTTGGCAAATATTACTGAGCTTTAAATTTCTATCCTATAGTCTTTATTCAGGTTGTGTATCCATGAAATCAAAGCTAGGGTCAAACCCCAGATCATGTATTTCCACCCACTTACTGTCATCTTTATGCAGAGGCATTTGTGTAACACGATTTTAAAATTATGTTGGCTTAGTTAAAATTTACTAAAATCTTCGTAATTAAAGATATAAAATGTTACTTTTCTTGCTTTCTAACCTGCTTTTAAGTCATTAAAATCAGAGAGATATTTCTAAAATTCATAAGAATAAGTTTAAGGTGTTCTTGCAGCAAGAGAAAATTGCACATAGATTTTTGCACATAGATATTTTATGTCAGCATGCTTATGCACACATTTTGATGCTCTACTTTTTGAGCATAATGATGATATCTGAGATCCAAATTATTCCCTGTAAATACTTGGTGCTCCATCCCTTCTGGGTACTTGTTAGTGTTCATATTCAAAGAGGATCATATTCCACTGCAACAAAAAATACCAAGAGTTGGTTCTGAGTAGCACTCATCTAGGCACATTGTGAGGATTTGAGAAATGCAATCTTCTTGTTTTTATGTTCATGAAGTTATTTTCCCAAAATGTTGGTCTCACTGCAGTAGATAAATGTATTTGCACTATGTCAATGTGTATACATTTTCTCTCAGCTTGGTTCCTAACAAATAATTTCTTTGGGTTACTGGGTAACATTCTGTTCTCCTGTCCGTTTATTGATTTGTGAGCCAAATCACAGAGCTGCTGATCTGATACTCACTTCCTGGAGGGAGAAAATTTGTTTTTAATCCAAGCACTCTGCCCTTTCACGGATATGCCTGGAATTTCTGCTTTTTGCATTACCAAACTCCACCCAAAGTTACTTTCCTTTCAGGAAGAGTCCTGAAGGGTGCATCCTGTGAGATTTCCTGGCAGCTGGCATGGAACCAGCAAAAAAGTTTGGCTTGGTTTTTTTTTGTATTTTTTTTTTCTGTAGAAATCCTTCTAATTTCACCTTCAAAATTTCTTTATTTGCACATTAACCTCTTGTTGTTGATGGAAGCATTACTTGTTAAGGTAGTGGGGGATGACAGTTCATTTGGACATGTTTTTCTTCTTGTAGGAAATCGACTTCCTGCAGTTTAGTACTTTAATATGCATATCTTAGAATGGCAAACTTTATTCTATCTTAAACCTTGAATGTCATTTATGGGTATAAATCTAAACACTACTGTTCAACAGTAGCAGATTAGCCTTGACTGGCTGCCAGACACCCACCAAACTGTGTCTCTCACTCCCCTCACTCAGAAGGACATAAAGATAAAATAGGAAGAAAAAACTCATGGGGTGAGATAAGGCTAGGGTAATTACTCACCAGTTACCATCATGGGCAAAACAGACTTGACTTTGAGATTAATTTAATTTGCTAATAATTAAAATAGAACAGAATAGTGAGAAAAGAAAACAAACTGAAACTACTTTCTCTCCATTACTTCTCCCCATCCTGCTCAGGCTCCTTGTCTTCACTCTCAAATCCTCTTCAAGCCCCTCTCAAAGGCATGGAGGGGATAGGGAGCGGGGGTTGCAGCTGGTTCATACCCTGTCTCTGTCACTCCTTCCTTCTCACCCTGCTCCCCTGCTGCAACCTGGGGTCCCTCCCATGGAATACAGTCCTTCACAATCTGCTCCAACATGGGTCCCCTCCATGGTGCACACTCCTGCAGGAGCAGATGCTCCAGTATGAGCTGCCCATGGATCACAGATCCTACCAGCAAACCTGCTCATGCATGGTCATCTCCATGGGCTGCAGCTCCCTTCAGGAGCTCACTGCAGCATGAATTCCCCCATGGTCTAGCTGCTTGAAAATCTCTGCTCCACCCTGGACCTCCACAGGCTGCAGGGGCACAGTAGCTTCACCATGAACTGCACCAGGGGCTGCAGGGGAACCTCTGCTCTGGCGTCTGCAGCACCTCCTCCTCTTCCTCCTGCACTGACCTTGGTGACTGCACAGTTTTCCTCTGAAACCTCTTCTTACTCCACTCTCCCACAGCTTCTGCACAGCATTTTTTTCCCTCTTTCTTAAATGTACTGCTGTGTGGGCTCTGCTTTGGCCTGTGGCTCCATTTCAGAGCTGGCTAGCACAGAATCTGTCCAATATGAGGGTGACCCCAAGTCTCTTCTCACAGAAGTGACCCCTGCAGTGCCTATCCAACTCCCATTATGTTTACTTGCCATGTAAACATAATGCATCAATTCATACCCATTTTTTACTGTCATACCTTAAAATATGTATATGCCACTGACGTGCATATGCAACTCGAAAATTGTATTTGCTACAGTAATTCTCCAATATGTTGTGTTTCTTCACGTGGTTCACACAGGTGTGGGTTCAAGCTTTTTCAGTGTTCATAATTGCTATTCCTTGGAACATAAAAAAACTATTTGGTGATTCTGCTTTAATTATTCTTTCCTGATTATTTTTTTCTATCCTTTCCCATCTCATCCCAACCCACTTCATCCCATTTTGCCTCATCCCATGTTTGCCCTGAAGGTTTCTGCTTCTGCAGATTAGTTTTATCTCATATATTTTCATTCTCCTTGGCTTTCTGCCTTTAACTTCTGAAATTTTCTTTTCCTGAGTCTCATAAGATCTTCCCCTTATCCATCTCCTTTGTTATAACCCTGAGTTCCACTTGATCTTCCAGTATATTTTTATAAATAAAACAATGCTTGTTCAAATAGATATTTGGAGAACCTTTACTGTGTTTTTTTTTAAATTATAGCTTGTGTATATTTCCTCTTGTTTTTCTAATTTGAATTGCTAGACAAAGTGAAACATTTATGGCCCAGCTCTTATAATGACTTATGAAACATACATGTAATTGATGATATAAAAAATTGGGAGAAATTGCAATGTTTTCCCTTGATGTGGCTGATGCCAGTCTCTTCTATTGCTTCATATTGTTGAACTTTCTGTTCTTTCTGTTGGCTTTTTTTTTAAATCTTTTTTAATCTGGTCATTAAGAATGTTTGAGCAGAGCAAAACAAATTCAATAATATATGATCTTCCAAATCTGCTATCTTTGTTTTAACAGAACATCCTTTCAAATTAAAAATATCCTGACTGGTGTTGGTCCATTATCCATGAGATAAGCCTATTTCTTAACTGATCTCATACACAAAGTATGTGCAAATACTTGCATGGCTTAGTATATCACTGTTTAGAGTGAGATTTTTAGATTTAGAGCTTCTCATGATTTCATGGCAAGGAAATATGAGTTCATTTATCTTCTGATTACAAGTAAATAAATACAGAGTTATCTTCATCATCTTTTTTTTTCATGAAAGTTCTCTTAAATGCTGCAGATTAAGTCAGAAACTACATAGCAGTACAGTGCCACAGCATGGAGATAATTCATCAAATTAAAATTTTACCAGTGAAATGGATATTCCTTATTTAGTCTGCATGCTTATAAGTGAGGAAAACAATTCATTAGCACTATCTATTAAGAGAAGATGAATGGAACCATAGCATAGAAGTAATGGCCAAACTCTTTGGAAGGGTTAAAAAAATAAGCATTCTCTACTTTTCAAAATACTGTGTATGTCTGGAGACATGAATTTCACAAAAGGTGCTAAGTGCTTTAAGTGGTTTAATATATTCTAATGGAGATAGTGAATTGTGAAAAAAACTTTTCTCTCAAATGAAAAACTAGTGTATTCATTTTCACAGATGTTGCTAAAAACATCTGCTACTTAAAGCTGCACCAGCTTTAATTGGATACTATTCTTAACTCTCTCCCACTCTTCATTTTTCTAATAGTTGATTTCACTAGGTATTGATTTCTGTGTGTAGAAACTCTGTAATATATGACATTGCCATACACTGCTAAGTTTTTAGAAATGTGTGGGTGTTTATGACTCATAGCTTGCAAAACAAAATCTATACATGCACAAGAGGGTTCTGGTCAAATGTGTTCGCACAGATGATCTCTTGGAAATTTGAGTGCTTAACCCCTTAGTAAGGGTCATATGGAGGCTAAGTCAGAAGCCTGAGCTCTTTAACAGAATCCCCACCCACTCTGATGGCTAATGAGAAATGCATAATTATCTTCTCTTTTTTGCTACCTGGTATGGGAAGCGATGCAACAAATCTCCTCATTTCTTTTACAGTTTGGGACAATATTTTGTTTCCAGATGGCATGTTCACAGGTCTGGTACCAGCTGATCAGTGAGCTAGGATTCATGAAGAACTGTGTCATCTGTGTCAAGGCAGGAGACCAAAGAAGCCAATCCCTGAGGAAGACCAAGTAAAATAAGATAGTTCATAAAATGAAATTAAGGGAATATCTGACTGGGTATAGTTTCCTACCTTTCCAGAGAGAAAATACTACATATATTTGTGCTTTCTAAGGTCGGATTACTAGTAGAGCCTTATCTCTGAATTTTGATTTTTCTCCTTTCCCCCCCATATTCTAGCTTCAAGAAAACCTGCAGTGTTTATAAGGGAATGAATTGTCCGGCTTTTAATGTTTGTGATGATCTCTATGACCAACAGGTTTCATTCAGCTACACTTTGCAAGGGCTCACTGCCTCTTAATGTTTCACAGTGTAAGCTGTAACTCAACAGCTTTATTTTCCTCTTGACTGCATTTCATGTCCCTTCAGTTCTACATGCCCACCTCTTTTCTTTTGGAAACCCTACATTCTCATCAGCAGTTGTAAGGTAGCTGAAGTGATGGCCATAGATTTCATTTGATTTGTCCTGTTTGCCCCTTTGCAAAGTATAGCTTTTCTGATACACCACTAAACTACTTTTGTGTTTCAGGAGTGGGGCAACATCATCTGATGCAGCTGCTGCCTTCAACTCTCTACAGATTAAATCACATTAATTTACTGCAGGATCATTATAAAGCCATTCACGGATGCTTGTGTACTCAGAAATCACATTTACCAGCTAACTGAATGGATGAATGTAGAGGAAATTACAACTTTCTTCTCTGAAATCATAGGCCTCTTCCACTTAAACAAGAGAATTTTTACTGGCTGAGGGCTATTAGAAGGCATACACTAGAGCTCCACATCATGTCTATAATGCCTCAAACCATGTAAAGTACACTGTTATAAGATTTTATTAAAAATCTCATTCTTTCCTATGGAAAATTACAAAACACTATCACATTATCACAAAGAATGGAGTACAATGAAAACCAGAAACAAACAATAGAGGTTAAAGATGAGGATTGAAGGAAGATTAAAATGGTCCAACACATGAGATTTCAGTAAAATGAGATTGCAGGACCACGTGATTGTTCTCTACATTTATGTGAAGGACTTCAGGAGTAGAAAATTTTTTCTATGTAATACAGGTGGAAATACATATGAGAACAGTCAGATAAAATAAAACAAACCCACAATACCACCAAAATGGAGTTCAAACATTGTGAAGCTTTTTCAAGCAGCAAACTTTTTAACAGGAAAAGATCCACTACAATGCATCTAATGAGCTATATACGCTGCAAAAATTCAGGAAACATCTGTTTTTCTACTCATAATTATATTTTATTCAGTAATTTTTAAGAAATATTGAAACATTTTTCCAATTGTTATGTAGGACTTTGAAAACAAATCTGAACAGAGCACCAAAAATAATAGGGATACATAGCATAGTGTCAGTGGACTAGGCTATATGATTCAATAAATCTATTCCATAATTGATTTCCATTGAGCTATGAATTCTCACAGAATTTGAGTTGTTTTGTAGGTTTGAAGTCTCATATGACTTCAATGGAACCCAGCTGAAATTTGCAATTAGAATTTTTCTGTTTTTTTGTTGGGTTTTTTTTTGCCTGTATTTGGATTCAAATAATAAACTCTGATGATAACAGCACGGGGATGTTTAGATAAATTCTGTAAAATACTATGTACATTTTTCATCTTGTTTTCCTTCCTGGTCAGCTGAAAGAACCAGAAGCAATTAAAAGTCTCATTGTTCCAGTGCAGTAACTCTCCAAGACAGGGAGTGCTTGACTCTTGAAGGAACACTTCACAGGAGGTTTGAGCTGTCTGCAGCTGTCCTCAGGAACCAGTTAACTGGTAGAAATCTGTTAAATCATTGATTGAGTGTTATAAATAAATATATGGGATGGTTTGTACTGTATTTTTTTCAGGACTTTCTTTCATTGTCTACACAACACACAAATATGTGTCCTTAAGTATTTTACTGCCTAATATTATAGAATGGTTTGGATTGGAAAGGATCTCTTAAGATCATCCAGTTAAACTACCCTGCAGTGACCAGGGACACCTTCAATGAGATCACATTGTTCAGAGCTCTGTCCAACCTAGCCTTGAATGTCTCCAGTGATGGGGCATCCACCACCTCTCTGGGCACCCTCTTTCAGTGTTTCACCACCCTCATCACAAAAAAAAAAAAATTCCTATATGCAATCTAAATCTACCTACCCCCTTTTCATTTAAAGCCATCACTCCTTGACCCATTGCTGGAGGGTCTACTACAAAATCCATTCCCACCTCTTTTATGAGCCCCTGTAAGTACTGAAAGGTGAAAATAAGGTTTCCTTGGAGTCTTCTCTTTTTCAGGATGAGCAACTCCAATTCTCCCAGTCTTTCTTCCTAGCACAGGTGCGCCATCCCTCCTATTACAGTAATTTCACGATTATAAACTGCACCATTTTGACTAAAATTTTGCTCCCATCCTGAAACTGCGGCTTACACTCAGGAGCGGCTAATATGTGAATAATTTTCTGACATTTACAACCCCAGAAGTGCCAGCCAGGGTGCCGAGCCGAGCACCTGCCAGTAAAACCCAGGATTTTGTGATTGTTACAAATTGGTTACTGTGTTGCACGGGCGGGTGGGGCCAGCTCAGTGCCGGCAGTGCGGGGTGGGGAGGGAGGCGGGGGAGCTCCCCCCTTCAGGGAGGGAGAGGCGAGGGGCTCTGTGCTGACATCCCCATGGTTTGGGGAGGAGGCGGGGGCTCCGTGCTGCCATCCCCGCGGCCCGTGGGGTAAGCGGGGGGGCTCCTGCCCCCGCCTGCCGCGGCAGGAGCAGGCAGGGTCCGCCCCCTCCTGCCTTCGCTGTTGCGGGAGCGGGGGTCTCCATCCCTGCCTGCCACCACGGGGCAGCGCTGGGCCGGGGTGAGCGAGCCCGGCAGCAGCGGCGGCCGGCCCCGAGTGGCCCCACTGAGCTGGGCCACCATGGCCCCATCGGCAGCCCCGAGCGGGCCGAGCCTGCACAGCCCAAACCGAGCCAGTAAATGCCCCGGCCTGCTGCGATTCTGTTACTATTTGGCAACTTTGTTGTATGCAGGTCCTCGCTGCGAACGACAGAGCGGCTTATAATCAGGTGCGGCTTATTTATGGACAAAGAACGAAATGTTTGCCAACGCCCGGAGATGCGGCCTATAGTCCGTGCGGCTTGTAATCGTGAAATTACTGTTATTTCTTGTCCCTCCTCTGGCACTAACACTTCCTTGTCCTTCTTGTGCTGGGATCCCCAGGGCTGGATGCAGCACTGCAGGTGGGGTCTCACCAGAGCAGAACAGAGGGGCAGAATCCCCTCCCTCACCCTACTGGTCACAGGGTGGATGTAGCCCAGGATGTGTTTTTCTTTCTGGGCTGCAAACACACACTACCAGCTCATGTCCAGCTTTTCATCCACCAGCAGCCTCAAGTTTTTCTCAGCAGGTCTACTCCTGATCCCTTCAGCCTCCAGCTTATATTGATACTGGGGGCTGCCCTGACCCAGGTTCAGGACTTTGAACACGTCTTTGTTGGCTCTCATGAAGTTCACATGGTCCCACTTCTCAAGTTTGTCCAGATCCCTCTGGATGGTATCCTGCCCCTCACATGTGTCAACCCCACCACTCTGCTTGGTGTAATCTGCAACTTACTGAGGTCCACTCATTGCTACTCTCTATGTCTTTGATGAGGGTATTAAACTGTACAGGTCCCATCTTGGGCTCCTGGGGGTTGCTACTCACCATTGATCGTCATTTGGGCATTGAGACACTGACCTCAATCCTCTGGATGTGATCGTGCAACACATTTCCTATCCACTGAATGGTCCACCCATCAATACCATACTTTTCCAATTTAGAGAGAACGATGCTGTGGGACACTGAATCCAGACACGTGACCTATGTAGCTCTACCCTCTTCCACTGAAGCAGTAACTACATCATTACTTGTATTGCAGTGGCTGACAGGAGAGGCACTCAAGGATACATTATACAACCACCACATAAAAAACCCACAAACATCTCTTTCCAAGGAATAGGATATAATTGGTTTCCAGCATGTAAAAGGTTGAAGAAGTGTGAAGCAGTCTGGGATGAGGAGATAATTTTAAAAGATGGAGAGGTTGGCAGAAATGTAGGAGACACAGATCAGCAGTTGTCTAATACAAAAGAGGAGTGAACTATTGACTCACAACAGTGACAGGGATTGCAAAGGAACCCAGCTTGGAAAGTTGACGCTGGTCTTTTTCCATACCAAGAGGGTAGAATGGGAAAATTGACTGAATTTGAAGTAGTTGACAGAGCAAAATTGGGAATAAGAAAAGTAATAGGCACACCCCCTAATCCAAACAGGAAGAAGAATAATTAGAATATAGCATTACAGAACCAGCTGTGGATCAGCAAGGAAATTCTGTCTTTCTGTATTTCTCTTAGTCATAAAACCACCAGACACAGGTAATTGATTTCATAGAAATATTGCTAAGAAAGCTACTGAAGAAGGAAGCTTCTTTTTATATGTATGAGTAGTTTTATTAAAAATCCTATAGGATTTTTGAGATTCATTAAAAGTGAGGATCTCTAGATCTTTTAAAGACCATCTGTTTTGATTTTGGGATCATCACCTTGTCAGGTTATGAGGAACACTGTGTTCAGTAGAAAATAACAAATACAGTATTAAAATTCGTAGGATGTATTTTTCTGATTAATAATGCAGATGCCTTACTTTCCTCATTTTAAAATCTGTTTCAGGGAACAATTGAAGTCTTTCATTCTATTTTAAAGATTTTTTTTTTCCTTTGAAGAAAGCTGTCTTGAAACCAAGAATAGTTTTTCTGCAGTTCTAAGCTCTGATTATTTTTTTCCTGCAAATCAGGGATCCTGCCTGCTTCTATTTGATTTGTCTGTTTAGAAATCTGATTTGAACACCTTACAATGCAGTATTTACAGAACTGTCCAACTTTGTGATTTATGCAATGTAGGCTATATGATTTGTGCAAAATACATCAATGTTATTTTTGAGATTTCTTTCAAACTGCAGAAACATAAAAGACTTTGATGTTTTTGCAAAACATTACTGAAGCAATTATACTTTGTTGCTATTAATTTTTATTAAGGCAGAATAAACATTAAACTTTGAAACTTTTCAAGTAAAAAATGCTTTAAATGTAACAGTTCAATATTTAAATTATACAAAAGAATCTTGGAGGGGCAGTAGGGAATCTCAGCTCATGGTTTGCATATGGGCACAACACATTTCTCATTAATGTTAATTGGATTTATAAGCCTGCATCAAAGCAAGAATATAGGCTTAAAAGTAACTTTCAGTCATGCTCAGATCTAACTCCTTTGGCATTTTGCACATTTTTCTAGTTTCTCAAACTCTGTTTTAAACTAAACAGAAGATTACTGTGATCATAATGCTCCATTGTTTAATTGATTTATAAAGGCCAGCATAACAAGTCTACTTACATAGAGACCTCTGTTCTTTTCTAACAATACTCCACATGTTCTCACCTGAAGGAATTTTCTGAATTACATTAAGAAATAAAAAGATTTTTGGACATTTTCCCTGAAACCTCTGCCACTCTAGTTTGATCAGAAGGAGAAGAAAACAGGTAGGTGGCTTCCTCAGCACCCTGTAGCCCAATTTCCTATCCCTCGCACATTTCTTCTTACAGTATTGGGAATAGGTTTCAGTAATTAGTTTTTCTACCACAATAACTTGGTTATTTTAATGCATATTTCTTCAAACAAATGATGTAAACCAGCAGTGCATCTCACTGGGACTGTAGTCAAGGCTCCACTTTATACATTTCTATACATAACTACATGAGTGCATTATGAATCTGCAGTAGTCAGGATTGCATCAGTATTGATAATACTGAAATCTATTTATATGCCTTGGGCAAGGAGAAACTGATTGTTCTCTTGATCCCAGAAGGAGAGTGAAACAATGGCACTAGCTGATGATCCCTTCAGCTATCAGCAAACAGCTTCCCAAAAGGAATCTGTTGTACCATGGCAGAGAGGATTCTTTGCTGGCAACTGCTGACCCACAGCTGCAGTTAGAGCTTTGTAAGCATCAGACAATCCTGAAATTAGGGTAGGATATTGAGAAATAAACCCACACCCTAGCCCCTCCTAATCCCCCTTCTTCCCAGGCTCATCTTCATTCCTGAATTCTCTGCCTTCTTCCCCCCAGTGGTGCAGGAGGACAGGGAGTGGAGTCTGTGGTCAGTCCATCACATGTTGTCTCTTCCACTCCTTCCTCCTTAGGGGCAGAACCCCTCACATCCTTACCCAGCTCCAGTGTGGGACTCCCTCCAACATGAGACAATTTCTCCTGAGTACTTCCACAGGCTGAAGTTCTTTATGAACTTCTCCAGCATGGATTCATTTCCAGAGGGTGTAGTCCTTCAGGAACAAGCAACCAGAACCTGTGTCCCCCATGGGGTCACAGGTCCATGAGGCCATAGGTTCTGCTAGGAGACTGTTCTAGCATGGTCTTCTCATAGCATCACAGCGTCCTTTGGGCATGCACCTGCTCTGGCACAGGGTCCTCCATGGGCTGTACATGGATCTCCCTTTCGCCATGGGCGTTCATGAGCAGCACAGCTGCCTCACCATGGTCTTCAATACAGGCTGCAGGGAAATCTCAGCTTTGGCTCCTGGAACAGCTCCTGCCCTTTCTTCTGGTTTGACCTTGGTGTCTGTAGGGCTGTTCCTCCCTCATCTCCGTCCTTCTTTCTCTGGCTCCATTGTCTCCTGAATAATAACTTTTTTTCCTTATATATGCCTAATCCAGAGGCTCTGCCACTGTCACTGATGGGTTCAGTCTGGGCCAGCATCAGGTCTATCTTGGAGCCAGCTGCATTGGCTTGATTGGACATAGGGGAAGCTTCTGGCAGCTGCTCACTGAAACAGCTCCTGTAGCCTCTTTGGGAGAAGCATCCCCAGAAAACACTTATGCTAGTGGGCTATCTGGGTCTCTAATGTTTGATAAGATCTTTTAATGTGGTTCCTTCTTCATTTATTTTTATAAAACACAAACTAGTACTCCAATGTCTTTCTTGCAAAATATTTTTCTGAACTACAGACATTTGTTCAAAGAGAATAAGAAGAGAGTGTATATAATGAATGAGGTTTGTTGTAGAATGCAGCACAATTATGCAAGTAGACATTACAATAGTTACTGCATCATACAGTACTCTATCCCTTTGTTGGGGATTAGTGAAAAGATTAGACCTTCTTCCTTTCTACTGTAGATTTAGTTTTGATTAATTTATGCTTTCAGCATATCTGGAATGTAGTCCATCAAGGACTAAATACAAAGTCAGTATTTATTCGATTAATCCTGCATCCTTTATGTACCATAATCAAATGAATACATGTCATACTTCTTTCTGACAATCCTCCAAATTGCTAAGCACCTTCTCTTGTTCTGATAACAATTGATCCTTGAGTCTTTAAAGACTTCGGGTCTCAGCCTTCATCATAGCTTGTGCTTTAAAAGCTGAGTTGGTGGGACAACAGATTAAATTCACAGTTCGTGTTTGGGCAACATCTTGGCAAACTTCAATGTAATTGTAATTAATAATTCTCAAGTCTTGCTATATTAAATGCTCAGTTGGCAGAAGAGTTTCTATGGAATTGAATTTCTTTTCTGCATTGGTGAGACTTTCAATTTTTACTTATCATCCTAGTTCACAGGAATTAAAAAAAAATTAAAATAAAGGTCTTCCATGCTAATCTGGCTGACTAATAGATATAGTTTCCTGCTTCCCCCTCCTCTTATAATTTCATGAAAATTTTTTTCACTTAAATTTTAAAAAGAAGCATAATTTAGACACTGTGCAAAAGAATTTTCACAGCTAGGACTGTAAGGAAGGGATTAGCTAGGATAAGACCCTTTGGATAAAGGTGAAGTACAGTGTTATAGTAAATATGGCAGAGATGTGCACCTCAAGATCAAAAAGAAAAAACTGTGGTGGGAAAAGGAGAATTGTTGGTTCAAAGTCCATGAAGAATCCTTCCCAAGTTACACTGGTGCGTTGGTTGTAGATTTGCCTATATTTGTACTGACAGCTTTAGAGATATTTACACAGGTGAGCATCTGTAGATAAGATTCTAGCAGGCAACTATGAGGTGAAACAAGGTGGTGAGATACTGGTATAATTGCTACACATTTAACATAGTAATAAATAATGTAGAAAGTTTGTCAGATATTAGACAGGGGGATCTCCTCTCTCCCATAGAGGAGATAGCATTTAGCTGACAACATTTACTTCCCAAACATCCCAATTTTTGCAGTAGCCTGAAAAACAACCATTGGCAAGATTCTGTCCATCTGTGAAGAAAATATCAATGACAATATTTGTTTTCTTTTTTAAATGTTGTAATCAATTTTATTGGTGAAATACTAAAAACACACTAAGTTATGAAATATCTTCCTAACATTAAGATTCAGGCAGACATGATATTATTTTTATTTTCAGCTGATGAAGATAAATAACAAGGTATCATTCTTTTGCTATGATCTTCCATCTTGTCTTGTGGGAAAGGACAGGGAATCATTTAAACCACAGAATGGAAGTTCATTCAGCTCCTTTTCTCTTTTTAAAGGATGACAGAAACTTATATATAATTTCATCACATACTTCTGCAGTCAACAGCACCTTCACTGCTGAAAACTGACCTTCATTTCTCTCACAGAACACCATCATAAATCCATTTCAGTGCTTGATATGGTTGGTTGAATTACAAATTATTACCTTATTGCCTCTGATTTCAGGCAATGCTATGGTTGGCCTAGGTGCCATATCTGGACATTTCTGTCTCACGGGTGGTTGTCACAATAAATCCAGAATGATTAAATAGGTTATTTAAGGTATATAGCCCATTTTATGCGTATTGACCTACAATATAGTAATAAGGTAATAAAATGTAGTACAAGTTAAGTTTTAGACCTGTTTTCATATCATGACATTTTTTAATGTGAACACATGTAAATGTTGTAAGAACATGCCCTACAGGTCTAGCTCAACAAAATCACTCCAAGAGCCAGTGTTGTGCTGCTGTCCTTGCTGTACTTTCTGAAGCATGCCTACTGTTTGGGGTAGGGGTAATAATTTAAATTTTAAGAGCCTTTAATATCTTGAGTAGAATTCTATGTCACCGTTTCAAAAATAATGACATAATTATTTCCTTCTATTAAATTCTGTGTATTTTTAGATTGACTTCTGATCAGCATTTTCAATCCATGAGCTTTCCTCTGCTTTTTTTTTTTAAATTTTAGGTGTTCTTGTTTCAATGAGAGAAATCTTCCTAGTAGGAAAATCATAAAGCCTCTGACTTTGAAGATCAAAATTTATCGCAATATGCTGTAAATATGATTTAGGTAAGCTTTTTCTTTGATTTATTTCCCAAAAACATTCAGTATATCAGTATTATTACACTTTACATGACTGTTGCTTATAGATACTAATTTTGCACATTCATTCAGAAACCATCATATAGAAATGGTAGGACTATTTAAGATAAAAATGCTTTTCTGTGTCAAAATTACAATAACTAACCATACATGTAAAAGCATTTATTATAGAAGGACTATTTGGGCTTACCCAGATGGTGAAGGCTGTTTTTGGCAGGCCAAGAAATACCCTTACTCTTGCTCTTTTTCTCATTAATTCTTCTCAGAGGCATACAGACTGGAAGACCTCTGCCTGCAGTATTTGCATTGCTTTGGCACACAGGAACTGCAAAATAAGACTAAAATCCTACTGAAAAAGGCTCTGAAACATTGGAAAAGAATGTCCTGAGATTGTCTGGCCCTTATCTTGTGATTATCTAGTGCATTTCACAGAAATTCTATGAATGTTCAGTTAGAGTCTTTACAATCCTGTGATATTGGTTACAAAGAAGCATCGAATGGAGATGTTTTGAACATTTTTATTCAGATTTTTCATCTGAGTGAACCTTGCATTTCAATGACCCTGAATAAAAAAATCAAGATTTCATGTGCTGACAACCTGTCTTTGTGTGAACAATCCTTTCTTTTTAAAGCCCTCTTAATTGTGCTGAAGATAACACCTGACAAACTGCTGCCAGGAAATGCAGAAAGACTTTTGTTGGTTATTTGTTATTGTTGTTTTTTTCCTTAAATTATTTCTAAATCGGTAATGTACATAAATTTCACAGACTTCTCGCAAGAGATTTTTATGTAATCTTAAGACATAAATGAAATAGCACAATCTTGTCTTTCAAATGCTTGCTGAGCATTTTTAAAACCAGTCATTGCACTTCCAATATTATATTGATCTTGGAGGAAAAAAACCTGGGTTCAAGTTTATGAACTAAACTGTTATACTACTAAACATCTGTTCAATAGTCAAAAAGATTTTTGCTTAAGTGTGGAAATTTTTTTACCCTTAATTGCACAGAGCCTCCCTCTGGACCTCGATGGGCTGCAGGGGCACAGCTGCCCCACCCTGTGCCACAGGCTGCTCTGCTCCTGCACCTCGAGCACCTCTCCTTCATCAGTGTCTGCTGGGACGTTTCTCTCAGGTACTCACTCTCTCTGCTCCCTTCACCTGCAGTTGTGGATTATTCTCCTCCACCCTGCCCTTATCCCACAGGTGCCACCACTGTCTCTGGTGGGTTCAGCCTCAGCCATGGCAGGTTTGTCTTAGAGTTCTCTCAGACATGGGGGAATTTCCTCACAGCTTGTCACAGAATCCAGCCCATGCAAACCTAACACATTAACATCTGACAAATTTAATATCAAAGTATTTAGTATCTGATGATTAAAGAAAAAAAAAATTCACAGTTCTAAACTTTATAATATATTTAAATAGAAGCTGTAAAAAACCTCCCACTTTTCACTTTCCTATCTCTGTCCAATACAAATTCCACAGTTCCTTACAACTTTTGAATGTTCTCCCTGTTTGTTTGGGGTTTAAAATTAATTTTCTAAATTTTAGATAAACCAGCAGATCTCTGATTAAATAAACAACTATTTAATGAAAGCAGAAAGAATAGGGCTGCTTCAGACCAATGAATCACAACCACCAAAAATACAAGCAAGCTTTATGGATTAATATCTGGGATATGTTAATTGATGCACTCTCTAGTGAATTTTAAGAACATGCAGATAATTCTATCTAAAATGAAAGCATGTGTCATTATCTCCAAGAGTTCCCAGAAGCCCAGTAATAGTGCTAAATGACAGCACAGTGTGAATGGGAAGCAGCTGTGAATAGCTGTTTAATACTATAACTATAGGCAAACAACATAACAAGAACCAGCTCGACTCAAAAAATGTCCGTTGCATTTTCTCTTTATTTTTCTGCATCATTAAGAAAAAAAAGGTAGTAAAAACTCCAATCTCTTCACCTCTCTTCTTGCATCGTGGCATTGCAAGGCTTTTGTCATGTGCAGTTTTTATGTTGCAGAAATAATTCATCTTCCTCTTTTACGTCTTGCTGACACAAGCATCAATGTGTGCTACATTATTAAACCAGTTGTCTCACTTGACTGGACTTTAAGACAGAATTCCCTTGTAGTCAAGTGAAAAATACTTCTCAGAGGAGAAGACCTGTCCACTTGGCTGTGTGTGAAATACATATATATGCTGGATTATGTGTAGATGCTGAGCCTACCTTGCTGATGTTTCTTTGTGCTGCTGTGTGGTGCTTGTGATGTCTACCAAAGTAGTAGAGACCTTCCTAAGGTCAAACAAGTCCCATGGAAAGCAGAAAAGAGTAAGATTAGATGCCTGTCCGACAGATGCTTCTCTCTGAACTGACTTTCAAAGACACTATCTATCTAAAAGTTCTCTTTTGTTGGCTGCTTTATGCCACTTAAATGCTTTAAGTGGTTATGCTCAATGAAATATGGTGACAGGAGAAGGATGGAGCTCACCAGAGAGCTAAGGAAGGGCCAAGGAGATTGCCTAGAGCTAAGAATCATCCCTCAGATGACTGAAACTCTCAGAAGGATAGGTAGCGGAGAGAGGACGTGGTGTCATCTTACTTAGGGCATATGGGGTACTCACCCTCTATTTCCAGCAAGTTATATATTTTTTTAACATTAGTTGAGTGTTTCAGAGACAGATAAAGATTTTGGAGTCATATAAATTATTAATTTATATAATTCCCTTGACCACCATAAGTTTTACATCTACTTGTTTGGGAAGGGTCACCCTTTGTCGACCTACCAAGTTCTTGCTCTTGAGTTTACTCAGAAGTTGCATAAATATTTACAAGCTGACTTCTGTGCCCTCTTCATTTCATGGAGCGTAGAAAAATAAAAGGAAGAATAAAATCTATTTTGTTTCATAATAAGTGCACTAAAAGAAAATGAGGAGACACACTGTGCACATGGAATAGTAAATGTTCCTTCAGGACATCTTATGGCTAGATAACACGAAAGATAAAAATAAAGACTGAAGTATGACTTTTCTCTATTTTAATGAAAAGCTGGAGAAATGTTAATCTATTAGTATTGACAGACAGATGAGCCTTTTCCTATATGTAAGGATTTGAGTAGTTTCTTTTGATTTTGGATGGCAAATTGTATGCATTCCTATGCTGCTTCATTGTTGCTGCCCCACTGCTCCAGATGTGGTGTGTGGGTGTGTAGGAGCAGGTATGGTCCTGCTGTGACAAGAACCGCAGAGAAAACAAAGCCTAAATCACAGGTTCCCTACTTGTCTGTACTTCATCCTGCAACCCATGTGGAAGATAGACAAGATTCCTGCTCTCTGTTTTAGTGATAAGCTAATGTTACATATCTTCTGGTGAAAAACCTGTTCAACAGAAGGCAGATATTCTGCATATGTGTGTCAAGATTTATACTGTCTCTGGAACTTAGAATTTTTATTGGGAAACAGGTCCTTGGTCTTATGCAGAAAAAGAGAAGCTCAAGCCTGTCCTGCTTTGAAAAACACTGCACTGAAGTTCATTTTTGGGTCAATGTGGAACTCATTGGATTTTGGTTGTCAAGTGTTAGTAAAACTAGCACTAAAAACTCTTGCCAATGATTCCAAATTATGCTTTGAGGAGTAAAGAACCAAACAGCACTGTACCATTCAAACAGACTTGATAACACCGCACTACTGGGACAAGTAAGGACAAGAGTACACTTGGATGCCCCTCTGAAAACTGTTCTTGTGGACAGGAATTGGCATTGTTTTCCACACAAGTGGCTTCCTTAGTCTGTGGAGTTTCTGGTGTTTCCCAGATTTGGGATAGGATTTACTGGACTTGCTGATGAGCTATTAAAAAGGGTTTTTTTCCTTTTCCTTAATAGGTTGTTAAATATGAGATGGAATGTTACATTGCCTCCAAGAGTGGAGATATGTTTAGGGCCCTCAATCCCTTATTGTTATCCCTCTTTTTGATTATTCTGCGTGTATTGATGGGAGGTAAAAGCAAATGTTAATTCAATTGATCTGCCAAGAATTTAGCATGTGAACATAGATAAAGCAAACAAATAGCTCTGCTAATCTGGGCAGAAGTGAATTTCTCCATTGTTATTCCAAAACCTTGATTACTTTGCTGTGTGGAAGTGCTGGGCATAAAGCTGATGGAATTAGCTTTCTTAGATCTACCCTCCAAGACAATGAAGAGTGAAATACTGCAAATAACAGGGCATGTTTCGGCCCTGCAAAATAATCTTCATCAAGATTATGTCCTGGGTCCAACCCATCACTGGGATCTGTGTTGATTCTCAAGAAAAACTGGAAATTACAAACTGGCAATAAAATCTAAAATAAGGGAGTTCCCACTGCAAGAAACTATGGAAAATAGCACCAAGTCTGGCAGTGTTTTCCAGGAGCACTTGGACCATGCTCTCAGCCCCATGGTGTGATTTTTGGGGTGTTCTGTGCAGGTCCAGGAGTTGGACTCAATGATCCTGATCAGTCACTTCTAACTCAGCATATCCTATGATTCTTCTATCTCTTCCTTCTTTCTCTGTATCCTAATTATTTGATCTTTTTTTTCCTACTTGCTTTCTTACATCTCATAACCTATCTTCTAAATTAATTTCAGCCAACAGTATTTTCTTACATTCCCAAATGTCTCTGTGGATGATCTGTGGGCTCTGCTCTGAGTGTTGGCAGTAAAGAATTTACTCAAATTTTGCTCACTGAGCAGCAGCTCCACACAACTATTAGAATCTGAGTCAGTTTCTACTCTTGACTCCCTCCTGGTCTTATGGACAGTGTTCATATCGTGTAGACAACCAGAATATACTAGAAAAATCCTGAACTCTTAAGCTGCTGAAAGATCAAACTCTTCATTTCCCAAAAACATTTAATTGAATGAATTTAGTCCTTCTTAGGGCCATTTTCACACTTATTCAGTCCTCAGAGCAGCAGGCATCAGTTCAGTCTGCATTGTAAATTAGAACAGTTTCACAGCATATGATCACTTGGAGGAAATAAACTCTTCATTGATAGCCCTACAGTTCAGTTGAGCTAAATATGTTAAATTTGACCTTGGTTAGCATTCTGCAAATGGCTACAAAGAATGAATAACTTAAAAAAAAGACTGGACTCAAAAGTTAGTAGTCAATAGTTTCTACTCTACTTGAAGGTTAGAGGTGAAGTTCCCCACTGTCTATTCTGGGACCTTGTTTGCTTTATAAATTCGCTGGAAACAGAATGGAACCTCATCAAATGTGCAGATGACACTGAAATAGAAGGTGCAGTTCATAAGCTTGAGGGCCGAGACGCTTTTCAGAACCAGACTAGACAAAATTCCAAGTATGTTCTGAATTCAATTATCATCTTACTTTGCCAGGGCATCCCAAGGTCCTCTTCAGCCTGAATCATTCTGGAATTCCAACGGCATTTTCCCCAAAAGATGTTGATTTTAACTCTATAAAGGGAAATCAGCAGTGTTGTGAGCTGTATATCTCACACAGTTCTTTGCAGCTTCGTCTCAGGATGATGAGAATGGGACCTTCAGCCTAAGAAACTGACTGTGATTTCTTAACAGATTTCCTAAGGAGCTGGAGACACAGGCACCCCTGAACTGAACTTACAGCTTTGGTAAGGTGCCTCACTTGATTTTTTAAAAATTGTGTTAGAGTTGGGATTGATTATGATGACTAGAAAGTTAATGTCAAATAATTTTAACATGTTGACAAATACGTGTCTTTAAATTGTTACTTCATTTAATAAATGTGGGCAGGTTTTTGGCCTATGACAAAGACAGAGTATCTCTGAGAACACTGCCAGTTGGTAGCCCTTTCTGAATATTTTCAGAATGAGTTTAATAATAGAAAATGAAATAATTCACGTGCAGCTTATGACACTGTACAATCATTTGGGTAAACGGATGCTGACATAAATGACAGACCAGCTATGAGTTCCCCTCTGTCTACCTGTGATTACAATTGAGTGAGTAGCAGAAGTTTCAAAAAATATTGATTTGATAATATTCATTGCTATGTTGTATTCCCTGGATCAGAAGAGTGGAAAGTTCTTTGTGTACTTACTAGCCTGAATAATTTAAAAATAATGCATCTTTTCTATAATAATAAGCACACATATTTGCATCTCAGATCCTATTAGAGGGTACTTAGCATATAGAGGAATAACTTATAATAATTAGGAGAAACACTGATGTGAATCTAAAAGAAAAATAATATTGACAGACAAAATGTTTAATTTAGTTTCCCTACCCACTTAGGAGGGAATTTGATTGTGATGTGTGTGTCTGGGGGCTGAACTTTTGATAGCTAAGGCACTTAACTAATGGAACAATTTACATGAGTGTGAAGAATGATTGCCTGTTATCCCAAGACCTACAAAATAAAAAGACATTCTGAAAAGTGCTGTACCATAGAATGCATTATAAAATGGTCCAAGTAGAGAATGGCTGAGATTCTGCAGGGTCAGATGGACAGCTTTGTGCTTTCTATCCTTCGTACTTTTCAAATACTTTTGAAAAATAAATGTACCAGTACAATGTTCGATAGAAGTTAATTCTATAGTGAGGTATTCCCCATGGCTACATCTAAAGGAAGAACCAGCAGACATTGAGTTAACATGAGTAAGAAAATATTACTGAAACATTATAACTCTCACCAAGTTCTATCCAGCCAGTGGATACTAATCAGGGAAATACCACGTGCTTTTCAAAAGGAAGACAGCCTGAACATTAGGAAGACTTTTATAAACTTAGGTCAAGAATAATTTACAATGTGTTACTAGCCTGACTGATGTACAGTAGTTTCACGAATACAAGCCGCATGGATTATAAGCCGCACCCCCGGTGCCTCGACAATGTTGCTGTCTTTGTCAATAGATAAGCCGCACCCCGAATATTAGCCGCACTTTCGTTCGTCGCGAGAATCCGTGCGCAGCTTTCACAAATTGGCCAATTAGTAACAGGATCGCGGCATAGCGGGCTTTACTGGCTCGGGGCGGGGCCAGGAAGGCTCGGCCCGCTCATGGTTGCCGACGGGGCCGGGTGGCCCAGCTCAGCGCCACGGCTCGGCGGGGCTGGCCGGGTGGTGCTGCCGCCGCCGCCGGGCTCGCTGGCCCCCCTCTCCCGTCAGCACCGCCCCGCTGCCGCGTTCGCTCGCCCGGCTGGCAGGGCTGCCGCCGCCGGGCTCGCCGCCCGCCCCGCTGCCGCTTTCGCTCGCCCCGCTGCCGCTTTCGCTCGCCCTGCGCCGTGCCTCGCGAGCGCCGCGCCCGCCCCCGCCCTGCGCCGCTTTCGCGAGCGGCGCTTTCGCTCGCCGAGCACCGCTTTCGCTCGCGCCGCTTTCGCAAGCGCCGCTTTCGCTCGCCCCGCCGGCAGGGCTGCCGCCGCCGCCACCAGGCTCGCCGGCCGCCCCCTCCCGTCTGCACCGCCGCCGCGTTTCCTCGCCCTGGCCGGCACTGCAGGCCCCCGCACCGCCGGGCTCCCCCACGCTGCTGGCCCCAATTCTGCTGGGCTTCCCCCGCTGCCAGGCAGCCCCACCCGCCGGCCTTCCTGCTTCTGCCATGCTCCCCTGCACTGCTAGCCCCAGTTCTCCCAGGCTCCCCCGCCATGCTGGCTCAGGCTCTGCCGCCCTCCCTGCCCCGCCCTGCTGGCTCGGGCTCTGCCGCCCGCCCCCCACACTGCTGGCCCCGCCTCTGCCAGGCTTTCCCACCTCTGCCGGGGCCGGCCGGGCTCCAGCTTGGCTTGGGGCTGCCGCGGGCTCTCACTTCCGTGTTGGCAGCTTTTAGAATTTTGTTAATAGATTAACCGCCCCGGAATATTAGCCGCACTTCCGGGTTTCCACCAAAATTTTGGTCAAATTGGTGCGGCTTGTATTCGTGAAATTACTGTATATTATATGAAGCTATGGTCTGAGCCTACTCCTGTTGTATCAGTATTCTGATTGCAGAAAATTGTTGTCTTGCATTTGATAAGCGTTCCACTTAAATTTACATCAGAGGTCCTTAGCACTGGGCCTATGTTGTACACAATACTGCCGAAAAGTGTTGGTTCAAATTAGGATGTGTCTTATCCCTGTTTAACACTGGTTTTCAGTATGACACTGATGGAAATGTTATGCAGATACTCATGTCAGAAAAATAAACTGGTTATAGTGAGCTCAATGGCAAATCGTCTCCAACATAGAGTGGCTCTGAGCCATTACTTTTTTGTTTACAAGCTCATCCCACACGACTATTTTGACAGAGAAAGCATGATGAGGTGTAGGACAAAAGGAGGTCAGGAGTGTGGTTATGTACTCCCAGGAGTTCAGTTTTATTGCATTTGGGAAGTCTCTTGGTCTCTGTTGAAATGTCTGTCCTGCCTGTGTTGAAGTAATGGAGTATCATGGTGAGCAGAGGTGCAGCCCAAGCAAGGTCTAGTCTACTAAATCTGGCTGTTTTCCTAGGTGTTTTTTACAGGTTTGACCTGCAGTTCTGGTTAACAATCTAATTTCTGATTTTTGGTACCATAGAGAAGGAGACTTTTGTGAAATAATGTATTTTGAGCTATATGTCAGGTTTTGTTAATTTTGTTGTGGTACTATTTTGGGTGTTTTAGTTTGGTTTTGATTTTGTTTCTTCCTCCAGTGGTCTTGGATGACAGAAGATCTTGTGGTCTGAATGGATGTCCAGTCCAGTATTTCATATCTGTTTGACACAATTGAGGCACTTCAGATTTAGATCTTTCTAGTACAGGGATACTTAACAGACCTATGTGGAAAAGGATTTTAAACTTAATTTAAAAAAACAAATTTAAGAAGTTATAATGCAAAGAAAGAGGTTTTCTGTTTCCATATAGCTATAGGAAAAACACCTGTAGGGAGTTACTAAGTTATATACAGGCATGTGTCAAGACATCACTTTGCATAATGAAATGCAGAGTGATGCATCCATACACACCATGGATGTTTATTTCTAAGTTTCTTAGTTTAGCTCTTTGTTTTGCCTGTGTTGCATGCATACAGGATCTACTAATGGTTTCTGATATAAAACTACAGGGATAGTGACATTCCACTACATTTCAGAAGAATTTCAAGGGTCTAAAGAATACAATTTTTCGCCTTCTAAAATGTTCTGCTCGTTTATTACATATTTAAGTGACTGAAGTTGGTAGTATTAGCTCAGTATGAAACTAGGAAAAGTGACTTTAGCACTTAGATGAGTATAGTTACATGCAGTTGCTGAGACTATAAAAATTATAATATGGGAAAATTTTGAATTTTTTTTTCAATACATTCTTTATCTTCCTACTAAAGACCAAATATTCAACAAAAAAAAAATTTGGATGGTTTCTGCAAGTTGAGACAGTAAATACTGGAGAGGGTACAAATCCCATCATACATTTATGCGAATAATAAATAAAAAGTAATGGTCCATTATCACAAACACACTTTGAGAACAAAGAATATTTTATTAGGTTTACCTTGTTATGTTATGTTATTATAGCTTTCTTTTGTGAGGGCCATTCAAGCATGTAACCATTGCTGGCTTTATAAAAGATAATAAAGTTTATTAGTATAATAATGGGCAATGAATAATACTTTAGAAATAGCAAATAGGCTGTAAAAAATTGGATAAGGTCAAAACTGTATTATCAAAAGCTATTGTGTCTTCTTTAAAAGAAAAGGGGATTAGCAGTCAATTATTCTAATGTGTTTAATGAGTGAAAAAAGCAAAAAAGTTATACAAATTACACTTAATAAAAAAATAAAGAAATGACATTTGGGTTATTATTCTGTAGGGGTTTTCTGGTGACTTTGTATCTGTATTTAATGACTTTTTCTCATATCCCTGAAAATAGTCTAGAACTTTTGTTTTATGGGGACCAGACAAACAACATTTTTGACACACTGAAAAAATGTTAGCTGCTTTCCTCTTGAGTGTTTTGCATTCTCTCATTGATTCCTTGCTCAATATGAAGCAAGCACACCATACAACAGAATGTTGTTCATTCTGTAAGAACGGAGTCTGCAATTTAATTTTTTTGTCGTGGTGAGATGACTTTGAAGCTAGTGTTAACTCCATCCAGGAGAGAACTCCATGATTTTTGAAAAAGTGCCAGGTGTCACAAAGAATTAATTATCTCTCAATTTCTTTTTTTTCCCTGTATGTGGGAAAGCTTTCATGAGATATGAAACAGATCTACAATGGCCACACTTAGTAAATGAGTATGAGGGGGCAGTAGCAGAATGCATCTTCACGTCTCTGATTCTTGTGAAGTCTCACCTTAGTGACCTGTTCTCAGTAGCTGATCTTGTCCTGTACTATGGCATCCTACCAGATTTCACATATAGACTAACTGTACTTACTCCACTTCCCCTTCCTCTGACATGTCATACTGTGGATGCTTTTTGTAAAAGGCTGTTTAAAGGATTTCTTGCATCAGAGGTTTTGCTGTTCTTATTATGGGCTGTCACTTTGCTGTTGCCTACATTGTCCTCTTTTAAAGCCGTCAGTTTATAAAAACTCTATCCTGTACATAAATAGGAACAGTGATAACTGAAACAGTAGCAACAGATGAATACCAAAATCATTATTTTGTTAAAACCGTAAAACGGATTCTATGCACTTTGGAAAACAGAGGGAAGAACACGGTAACAGTTCCCAACTTCTATCCAAGCTCCACTATGAAATCAGAAAATATTGTAATGGGGAGCCCTGGGTGAGATACCAAGAGCAAGTTCAGCAGTTTCTCTTGGCTCAGTTCTTCTCCCAGTATTTAAGTATCTAAAAGTTTATGCCAGAAGTGCAGGTGTCCTTAGAGTAGGAGCCTCTTTTACCCTGTTACCATTGTTCAATGCAGCATGTTGACAGTTTAAGACCTGTTTTCTCTTTTTTATTACCTAAGGTAGTAGGAGCAAAGTGAGAATTATGCAACTAGGATGTGTTGCACCCTTTTAGGAAGAAGATATTTTAATATATTCCAGAACAATTCAGCTACCACGATTGTATTGAGACTTGATGGTTCCTGTTACATGAGGTACTATATAAAGTATCATTAGCAATGTCGACAGTTTCAGGGGAATGGTAGTAGAATTCTGTGGTAAAACAATTTTTTTTGATTACATTTTTTTTCCTGATAAGTTTCTCAGCACCAAAAAATAAGCCTGTACTTCAGCTCCCAGCTTGGATAGCACATCTGCCCCCTTTACTGACCTGTTGTATAAATACATTAGATACTATGAGGCACTCAAACAGCGCTGTTTGAAAAATAAGTAGCTGGATGGCTTGTTGGCTTTGGTTTTTTTCTTTACTGTTTTCTTCCCCTTGTCCAAACAAGGGGCTGAGATCTTTTTGGTTTCTTGGAGCACTGTTCTGCAATGCCTTGAGATGGAATATCCTGCAGTAGAAGACACTAGCAAGTAAGACAGATGGACATTTGCCTCTGAAGCACCTGAAAGTTGTGGTGGAACAGAGAGCTGACCTCAATAAAGATATAATGGAAACAATGCAATATATTTTCATGCTGTAAGCTTTATTTAAATGGGGAAAAAATAAACAAACCCAAAAAGTTCAGTGATACAGTAAATTAAAACTAACTTAATCCCATGTTTTAATCTCATTTTGATGAGTACTTCTATTAAAAAGACTGTGTCGGGTTTTCTACTGGTCATGTACAAGCTTTCATAAAAAATTTATGGAAATTATAATGAAAACACAACTAGATTTCAACCTGTTTCATTAGCAGCCCAGCTCTTGGGAATATTTGACCTAGATCTGCCTACTAATACACAAACTTCATAATGATTCAAGACAAATTTTCATAATGAATGATGTTCACTTTTGCACTGAGGCCTTAACACCACCTGTATCCATCTTAAATTCTGTCTTTCCAGACTTAAATAGTATTTGATTCAACTGCTGGTGCCTGCAGTTGATTCTTTTATACAGAGCTGAATTTTTTTTTAATGTGAGGAAAGCTGGTGGAATTTTTTTGTTTAGTTGTGGCATTCCTTTTGTTGTTTTTGTTTGTTTATTTTTGTTTTTATTTCTCTTTCCTATTTGATAAAGATGCAGTAAACTTTCCGTGGTGTGTACCTAGAATTTCTAATAGATGGGGGTTGGGAATGAGAAAAACTTGAACAGATGTTTAGAGATTTGTGTGAGCTAAGCTTTTTCAGCCAAACCACATTCACAACTGGAGACAAAAAATCAGTTGTGTGGACCTGAATGAATAAACACATATGAATGAATAAACATGCATGGAAACACATGGCAAGGCTGTTAATCACCTATGGAGAGACACTTGTCCTGATGGAAATTCCCTCCTGAGTACAAAATTGGGTAGGTGGATGCACTCTAGCTATCCACAGTAGCACTTTGGGAATTAAGTTTAGATAGTAAACAGTTTAAAAAGAGCTTATTTAAAATTCTTCTGACTTTCTCATCTGTGGGAGTAGCACACTGTCTACATGCATGCTGACTGACTGGCAGTCAGGGATAGGGTTGGTAATAAAAACAAATTATAATGAAAAATGCACGGGTAACTGGCACAAAACATTGACCTGGGGGAGGGTCTCTGTTGTGTGTACTGGCACCAGAATGCTGCTTCATTGCTGCAGTTTCTGCAAGTGGAGAGTAATTTCAGTACTGGCATCTTAAAAATGTTTTTAATGCATGCCCATGAAAAAAGTGAGTCCAGAGTTAGCGTTCATCTCTCTTCCTGTCTCAAAGACTACTTTAAAATTTGATGTCAGTTTCATGGCAGTAGAACTAAGGAATTTCCTAAAAGTAATGAGTTCCAAATCAGGAATTTTTGAGGGAGATCTGAAGGAAGGCTGAGTATTGTGTGCAGCAGTGTTCACTCTGCAGATCTTTGGTTTAGGGAAAATGGCCCTACAGGACTATTATTGTGACAATTTCATGAACCACAGAATCCATGATTTATGTTGAATGCTATCATGGGGGATAAATAAGCAAACAAAAACCTGTATCTCAAATATATGTACATGTCATCAGGGAGAAGAATGCAGATTTAAATAAGGAAAGGTGGTGAATTATAAGTAAATGTAGAAATAGCTGGAGAGTTGGAGGGATGGAAAGATATGAAGGCTATCTTGGAAATGTGATATACACAATATAGCTTTAATTCCAAAAAATGTATCAGACAGTTCTAAGTCCAAACAGTAGAGAAGTGGTAAGCTTGTGCACACAGAAGTGCAATCTTATTAAACAAGAAAACTGGAGATAAATTAATTTTTCTTCATGTGTATGTTGTATCACAGATAGTGAGTAGTTTTGCAGTTTAATTTGCTGTTGTCTTCACTGTGTTTTCATGGAGGAAAAAGACCACACTAAACCCCCTAAAATGGCCTACCAACCAATCAATTTACATTACAGGACTGTGCTTGCTCACTCTCAAAACATCATATCTGTTCTTGTATTATAAACCCTCAAGCATATGCTAAAAGCCATTTTCTCCGAAGCTCCAGGTCTTTATTAAGAGTGGACCTAGAAAGTTTTGTTTCTTTTGTTAGAATTGTAAAATAATTGGACAATCTGGGCTGAAAAGGATCCCTGGCAGTCACCTAGCTTTGTAGGAAACAGATTAATCTAGGTCAGACTTCTTTTAGGCTGGTTTATTCATTTTCTGAGTAGTATCTTCAAGGATGGAGATTATTAATCCTTTGGGGACAACCTGGTATAGTATTTGACCACAATTCTGCTGGAAGTGGTTCTCCTTACATGTAAATAGAATTTCCAGTCTGTTTCCTTTGTGTCTTTTTCTATCACTGGGTACTTCAAACAGATTTTGCCTCTGTCCTTTCTGTATTCTCCTATTCAATATTTATTGGTGGTTAAGAGCTCCCTTTATCCTTCTCAAGGCTAAACAAACCCAGTTCTCTTGGCCTCTCCTCATAATTATTGCAAGTGTTTGTCCAGGTTCATGAATTTTGGACAGATAAGGTGTGACAAAGATCGAGCGCACTACAGCCCAAGATGCCAGATTTGTCCTGAATTCAACTTTTCCTAAGTGTAGCAGAGTTAATTTCCAGCCAAAGCTCAATAAAAGTAAACAGGACCATGAACAGTAGTCTATTCCTTGACTCTTTTCCTTGTTGTTATGACATTTCTTTGTCACTGTTTAATTTAATTATATAGACATGTCTGAGGCCGGTCTCCAGAACTACAACTTAAATGCATGAACTGTTATATTGCCAGAACATTCCCTAGAAGGCCCAGATCAACCTTCATACTCTCAAATATTTGCCATGAACTGACTGTTCAGAAGTTAGCCTGGGTCAAGAACCATTATCAATAGCTAGTCAAGACATCATTACACATCTTGGAATAGTGTTTCACAGGAACATGGGCTCTTCCATGCCAGTTGGCCACAGGGCTAGTGAATGCACCCACACACAGATAATTTGTGGATGGAGCTGTAGTTCTCGACACTGCTACAGAACTTGAAGGTAGCTTCAGCCCAGTGTATTACATCTCTGCTAAAAAGGCATTGAAAGAGGGTAGCGAACCGTAGCATGCGGGAATTGAGTGAAATTTAATGGGTAATACCAGGAAAGTATGCTTTGAAGAGAAGCTCATTAATCATTCTTCAGGATTCTTTTAATGTCCATTTTTTTTCCCACCAGAAAACTCTTTTAAGCTGAGCAGGATGCAAGCAGAGGAAAGATAGGAACAGTTGAACTTTTCAGAGAATTCATGTTTCAGGGGATTTACTTTACTTTATTTGAACTTTCAACTCAAACTTTTTCTCTGCAATTGACTCATTGTCCACTAGGTTATGTTGTTTTCGCATTTCAATGCAACTTTATGAAAAACCATGCACATCAGACCAAGGCCTGTAGAGCCACTCACTCACTCCCCTACCAGCAATATCGGGGAGAAAATTGGAAGGGTAAAAGCTGGAAAAGGCGTGAGTTGAGATAAAGACAGTTTAATAAGGAAAACAAAAGCCATACTCAACAAAGCAAACCAAGAAATTATGTCATTGCTTCCCATGAACAGGCAGGTGCTCAGCCCTGTCCAGGAGAGCAGGGTCACATCACACACAACCATAACTTGAGAAAACAAAGGACACCACTCCAAATATCCCCCAGTTCCTTTTTCTTCCTCCCACTTTACATACTGAGGATGATGTCACATGGCTTGGCCCTTTGGTCAGTCTGGGTCACCTGTCCTGGCTGTGTCTCCTCCCACCCCCAGCTTCCTCACCAGTGCAGCAGTGCAAAAAGCAGAAAAGGCCTGGCTCTGTGAGAGCCCTGCTCAACAAGAACAAAAACATCTCTATACTATCAGCTCTGTGTACAGCACAAATCCACACACAGCCCCATACCAGCCACTGTGAAGACAATTAATTCCACCCCAGCTGAAACCAGCAGAAAGCTGAACCACAGAAAAGCTATACAAAACATCCTGGTTAGTATACATGTCAAAAATAGCAATTTAAATTAATAATATATATTGATTGCAGGAATAAATAAAACAGAGTTCAGTGGCTGGAGGAGTGTCACACAAAGCTGCTCTCACAGAGACTGTAGGCTGACAGCATTTCATTCAGTGGTGCCAGAGTCCACTTTTTATCTTCAGGTTAATTATTCCTGACACTCTTCTTTCTCTTTCTGCTTTTGTACCTACCACAATTTCTGCAGCTGGAGTGAACTGTATCAGATGATGATCAGTTAAAACCTTTTTCTGGGTTATTCTTAACTTGGCCAGGTCTCTGAATCACTGCTCAGCTGCACAGATACTGGTATAACTGAGTGGGCAGTGCTGAGATAAGGTATGAGCGTGATCAGAGCGGGGAAGGTGAAGTCACTAAAGAAGAGATACTATTACAGCAAAAAAATCTGGTCGAATGGCAGCCTAAAAATGTGGTTCAATGGCAGTTTAAAGCAATCTGAAGCAGAGCTTACTTGGCATAAGTGTCATAAATTTATTCTGGTGGCTCATGGTGCGGTCATGCAAGGGAGGAAGAGGAATGCTCTGCTTTGGAACAGATGTTATCAGGATATACTGCCCTGGAACCCTGTCTTTTGTCATCAAAATCATCAGGAGGATTTTCCAACTGATGAAGTACTGGATATATCACTTTTCCAATACAAAGGGTTGATACACTCCTAACTTAAAAGGGGGAAATAAAAAATTATCTCCTGTTTAAGACTGAGGGAAGTGTAACCTCTGATTAGATAGATCTAGATCAGTAAAAGGTATTTCAACTACTGAACAAATTTCTTGTCTCCTCAGCATATTGGTCGAGTTTGTCCTCAGGAGAAATGGAGCCGCATAAGAAATTGCATGTGCAGTTTTAAAAGCTGGTATCACAGATGCTAGACAAGAATGTAGCATCTTTCAGTGATCACCCATCGCCAGTGCAGGAGAGATAGCAAATCTGATTATGCAGGTAAATAAACCAAGGTACACATCCCAAAAAACTTCTGGCACTTAGTTGGGTCCAGCTGGAAACTAATAGCCTGAGAAAATGAGAAGCCTCATTTCCTTCCAAGAAATAAAACTGAGCTGTCTCATCTGTTATCACTGAGCAGGAAGTTTTGAATGAATTTGAGGCTACAGTTCATTTTGCCACTAAAAAATTATGAATGTTTGAGGTGGTGGTATCAGAAGTCCATAGGTTCTGATTCTGCAGCAGCCAGCAAACAACCACACAGGGAAAATTAGATTTTTTTTGAAAGAATTGACACACCAGATGCATTACTACTGTGGTTTGGTTTCAGCAAATTAGCATTCTTTAAAGGAAAACCATTGATTCAGAACATTGCCAGCTACCACCAATTAATGGAAGACTGTCTTCAAAGTTAATATTTGCACCTTTAAAGGGAGGTTATCATACCTGAAAGGGTTCAGGAAAGAGCTATACAAATTAAGTCAGTCTGAAGTATTCTACTCATCACAAGAGATTTAAACTCAGACTGACTTGGAACAAAGGGGTCAGAAGTTTTGCTATAAAAGTATGTACATAAGGAAGAAGTCTGAAGTAAACGCTTTTTTAAATTTAGCAGACCAAGCAAGTTATTGGACACTGAAGTGAGATAAATTCAAACTATGAACATGATGTGACTTTTTTTTTAATAGACTGAATAATAAATCACTTAGCAGCCTAATTTTCTCCATCATTTATGTCCTATTAAGACTGGATCTGTTCTTGATAGATGTTCTTGCACATCCACTAATGCACTGGAAATACCTCAAAATGAAGGAAGATGTCTCCCTTACCCCACTCCCTGTCCCCACATCCAGCACTGTTCCTAGAATGGGCTGCTTGCTGTGGCAGGATGTTTTTTTGCTGGGCCTGCTTTATCACAGCTGAGAGCTTTGGGTTGGGAATTGAACAGAACTGCTGCTGTTTTGCTGGCACAAGAGACTGGGCTTGCTCCTCAGCAGTGCTGGGCTGGCTGTGGTAGCATGCTGTGTAGCATGTGCTGAGTACCAAACTGGAACTCTTTGCATGTTCATTCACTTTCTAGGATAAAAATCAAAGGAAGAGAGTGACTTTGGGTGACTTCTTATCCCAAATATTATCATTGTATACTACAGCCTAGCCTTAAAAGCTGGTAGAGATGAAAAGTATTAAGACAGAGGTGAAACAGAGAACAGAATCAAACTTGACTTCTTGCATCACAAATGATGTTTTGTTGTATACAAAATTTCTAGATGTTGGAAATCTGTCACATTAAGTAACTTTTGCTAACTGACCATAGATGAGGAACTGTCATTTTTATTTGTGTGTGTTTGCTTCTGTGATGTGCCATCTCACTAGAAAAAAAAATTGGAAAAGCAACATGCATGAAAAGTACATTTACAGCTGCATATCAAGTTAGGTGAAAAGATTGAATGGTTGAGAAATGAGAGACCAATGGAAGGAAACTAGTCTTACTTAAACCTCTATTAATATTTTCAGAACTTGCAGCCTCTTAATGAAACATCCAGGGAATAAATTAAAATCAATAAGAGAAAGACCACAACGTAGCAATAGTCTTTCTAGAATAACATTCATTCAGGACACTGCTGCCTGAAACTTGCAGGAACACATGGGAATATATTTAGTCAGTGAAAGTGTATTGAAAAACAATAAAGATCCTCAACCGACTGCAAAAGAGAATGGATTGCCAATTAGATTCAACTTTTCAAATAGCTTGTAGAATCATAGTCTCATTTAGGTTGAAAGAGACCTTTAAGACCATTAAGTCTAACCATTAACCCAGCCCTGCCAAGTCCATGCTGGGACTAAACCATGTTCCAAAGCATCACACTTTTTGAACACTTAGAGGGATGGTGATTTCCCCACTTCTCTGTGCAGCCAGTTCCAAAGCTTGAGAACCCTTTCTGTGAAGACAAATTTCCTAATATCCAATCTAAACCTACCCTGCTATTTTCTGTCATCCAGTTACTTGCTAACTGGGAGAAGAGACCCACCCCCACCTCACTACAGGTTTCAGGTAGTTCTAGACAGGGACAAGGTCTCCCTTGAACCTACTTTTTTTCCAGGCTGAACACCCCCAGCTCCCTCAGCTGCTCCTCACAGGACTTGTGCTCCAGACCCTTCAACAGCTCTGTTCCCTTCTCTGGACTCACCCCATCACTTCAATGTCCTTCCTGAATTGAGGGGCACAGAACTGGACAAAGGATTCAAGGTGAGGCCTCACCAATGCTGAGTGCGGGGCGACAATCACTGCCCTTGTCCTGCTAGCCACACTATTGCTGATATAAAACAGCCTTCTTAGCCACCTGGGCACACTCTGGCTCATGTTCAGCCACTCTCAAGCAGAACCCCCAAGTACTTTTTCACTGGGCAGCTTTCCAGCCATTCTGCCTCCAGGCTGTAGCACTGCCTCCAGGCTGTAGCACTGCCTGGGGTTGCTGTGACCCAAGGGCAGGGCCTGGCACTTGGACTGTGTGAACATCATAAACTTGGCCTTGGCCTGTCAATCCAGCCTGTCCAGATCACTTTGCAGAGTCTTTCCACTCCTCAGCAGATCAACATTTCTGCCCAACTTACTGTCATCTGCACACTGACAGAGGGTGCAGTCAATATTCTTGTCCAGGCTGTCAGTATTAAGCAGGCCTGGCCCCGGTACTGAGGCCTGGGGAGCAGCACTGGTGACAGGCCCCAGCTGGACGTAGCTCCATCCACCACCACTCGCTGAGCTTGGACATCCAGCCAGTTTATTACCCAGTGAACAGAGCGGCTCTCCAAGTCATAACTAGCCTGTTACTCCAGAATGTTGTGGACAACTGAGTCAAAGACTTTACTAAAGTCCATGTAGACACATTCACAGCCTTTTCCTCATCCACTAAGTGGGTCACCTGGTCATAGGAGATCAAGTTGCTCAAGAAGGACATTACCAACCATAAACCAATGATGGCTGGATCTGATCTCTTTTGCCCTGTTATGGCACTCAAGCTAATCTCTTCCCTGCCCTTCCCTGGCACTGAGGTCAGGATGACAGGGCTGTAATTGCTCAGATCTTCCTTCTTCTCTTATCTCTTTTCCTGACCTCCAGTCATCTTCGACCCTCACAGTTAACCAGAACTGCTGGTAAATGATGGGAAGTGTCTTGGTGAGCACTGCAGCTGCTGCATGCGCTGCACCCACACGTGTGGGTGTGTGCCTTCCAGCCCCATGGACTAGTCCAGGCCTAAATGGCAAAGCAGGTCACTCGGATTATGGGGATTTCATTCTGCTCCCTGTCCCTGTCTTCCAGATCAGAGGGCTGGACACAGGAGAACAACTGGCCTTGCTATTAAGGACTGAGGAAAAGAAAGCATTAGATACCTCACTGTTTTCCTCATTCTTTGTCATTTCCCTGTGCATCCAGTAAAGGATGAGAGTGTCCTTAGCCCTCCTTTTGTTGCCAAGGCATTTATAGGAACTTTTGTATTACCTTTTACAGTAGTTGCTGGATTTAATTCTGTTTGTTTTCGTCCTTGTAATTTTCTCTCTGCATAACCTCACAACATCCCTGTAGTTCTCCTGAGTTCTCTTCCTTCTTCCAAAGGTCAGAAAAATTTTTTCCCCCTGAGTTCCAGCCAAAGCTCCGTTCAACCAGAGCTTGTTCTTCTGATCCAGAAGATCAATCAGATCTTCTTCTGGTCTATCTCCTTCTCCAAAGCTCATCTTTTGGCACAAGGCAATGAACTGATACTGCAACTTTAAGATTTCCTTCTTGAAGAGTGTCAGCTTTAAGATTTCCTTCTTGAAGACTGTCCAGAATTCCTAGACCACTTTAACCCACAGGACTCCCTCCTGATGGAGCCTCTCAACCAGTCAACAGGCCAAAATCTGCCCTCAGGAAGTCCAATGTGGCAGTTCTGCTGATCCCCCCTCCTTGCTTCTCCAAGGATCAAAAACTATAATTTCGTGATTGCTATAGGGGGTTTTTTTGCTTTCAGATTGTCAGATTGAGTTATTTTATGTATAATTCCAATAACGATTATTTTATTTTTTCTCCTTCACTCTCCATTCCTCTTTTGACAAAGATAAGACACTTTTCAGAGCCTTGAATTTCAGGCAGATTTTTCACTGGCCATTATGTCTTTCATTTTGTTCTTTCCATATTGTCAGGATAGTATATCTGAATTTGTAATGTTGCATGTGCTATTTTGTTTGCTGAAGGCGATCATTCTCATGATGAATTTGTATGTGTGGGATGAAAATGTGCACATCAGCTTCATCAAGTATTCCATTAAAATTGGACTACAGAACTCAGTGACACACAGCAAGATGCGGTGGTGAATTTATGTTGAATTGAAAAAATATCTGGATTTAGATGCAAAATATGTTTGCAAGCAATCAATTAATTTGATAACTAAAAACCTCTCTGTACTAAAGAAATAAGAAAAGGTCTTTCAATATACTTGGAGAAAAATTATACAGTGAACCTGTTAAAGTGAAAATATTTTTTCAAATAATCCAAAGAATATGAGAGGTGGCTGAGGAATAGTAGTGCTGTTTTATAGAAGTTTCTTGGATTTCAAAATTTGGTTTTATTCCATGTTAGAATTAAAAAGCTTTCAATTCTTTTGAGAAGGAAATGGCACTTAAAATGGCATTTAAAAACTGCTTTTTTAGAGTAAGGCAGATCAGGTTTGTCTCATTTTCTCAGAAGTTGAATCACAGAAACATACAGCTCACAACTTTGTTGAAGCAGATTTGTCAGCTTTCCATATTCCTAAAATATTCTAGCGGCTCTACTATGTAGGTGTTTAGTTAAATGTACCTTTTCTACATGGATATTCCAAGGAGACTTCAAAAGTCAAAAATTCAGTTTAAAGGAGAGGCCTCTCTTCAGCTGTGTGTTTTTCAGAGATTGTCAAGTTGAGAAAAACAACTAGATTTACGAAGACAAATAGAATGGAAATAAGATGCAGTGATGACCTAAGGCATCAAATTGAAAATTGATTCTTCAGTTATAACTATCTTTTCCACTTTGTATTTAGAAGTTGTTTGTTCATCTGGAGTTGATAGAAAGGTAACTGGACTGTAATATGCAGAACTGTTCTTATTTACACTGATTGAAGTTCGCTACACTTCTATGTCCTGGCTAGTTTTGCCTCTTCTTTTTTTCTCTGGGCTCCAATTTTCTTTTTGCTTCATTTCTTCCTCTGCATAACCCAGCTTTTAAGTTGCCTTTGGCCATCTGTATTTTCTTGCATTCCCAAATGTGGCATTCTCCCTGGAAATACTGTATGTTCTGCTTTGACTGCTGGCAGCAAAGAAGACTTTAGTCAAATTCTGCTCACTGAAGCACCAGCTCCACACAGCCATCAGGATGTGAGTAAATTTTACTTTGGCTGCCAGCACTCAGAGCAAAAAGCTGCATCAAGAGAAAACAACAAAAGCTGTAAGTTCTGAAAGGATTTTCTGGAAAGAATTAGTTCATTTATATGATGTACCTTACATAATATCAAAAGAAACAGTATAGCTCTTAGGCTATTTGGTTCATGATTCTTCTTATTCTTCATCAGTATTGTTGAAGTTACTGCCCTCACTGACTCATGCCATTTTAGTGGCATGGAACAATGCAGTTTATAATACTAGGGCTTTAAAACCTTTTTCCACTATGGTCTGTCTGTGTTACTACATAAGTTAATTAGTGACTTTGCTTCATTTTTCCTCATGTAAATAAACATTCATAAATTTAAACATTGATGATATTCAAAATATGTTTAAAGGTTTTGCTGTGCTGGGGAACATGACAGCAGCTTGTATGGATGTGTCAGAAGTGGAACACCCTGCTCTATTGGCAACAAAGATCTGTGGTGACAGCATAGGTGGCAGTCTTATGAGTCTTTTGGAGCCCTGGGAAATATTTGATGGTGGAAATCTACCTAAGATAGCTACAGGGCTTTCAGTGTAGGACTGAATTATACAGGTATTTCTGGCACAAATATGGAACCTCTTTGGCTTAATAGGAAATTTTCTGCCCTCACACACCTAAGAGCCTTCTTCAACCTAGTCTCCATACAGAATTTGCATAAATTGCAACTGGAAGGTAAACCATAGCCAAAGCAAATTCTTTTCCCAAATGAAATGAAAATTAATGTAAATATTTTTGTGATGTTTGCTGTTCCTGTCATATTAGTGACTCCCTAATGGAGGATGCAGTCTGCAACAGGACACTTTGGGAACTGAAGTCATATAGATAGAATAAAAAAGTAGTTGGCAGAAAGATTCTCTGCAGACTTATGCACAACTTTGGCAGCAGCTGCTTCAATTTTCAGCTCCCTTTCCCATTCGTTGTTTCAAAGCAACAGAAGAAATAACCTCTACTCTTGTGTACTTTCAGTGATATAATTCTGCCATGGTGATGGAAAAGAAGAAAAATCAGAGTAGTCAAGCCTAGGAAATGCAATTCCTGAATTACTTAATAACTGAATGTGTGGGATGTACAGTGTATTTAAATATACTTCTTTTTTAACTGAGTAATCCACAAAATCAAATTTCTAGAATTTTGAAACTGACTCTCTTCAGGATCAGTAGCACACAAATACATTCCTATGTGTGAAGATGGTGAGCCTTAAGAATTAATTGATGGTGTTAATTACTGTTACTATTCCTAGTACAATAGGTTTTAGAAGACCCTTGCTCTGTCCTCCTGTAGGATACCACTTAGTAAGTCACTGCAATCAAGGAAAAAGCCTTCTAGCAAAATCTAAATTGCTAAAATAAGTAAGTTTTGAATGAAAAGAAAAAGGACTATCCCTATTTATTTGCAGGGATAGGAGGCACAAGTTCTGCTGAACATTTTAATAAAAAATGCCTAAAACCTCTTCCTTCCCTGTATGTAACTCATTGCAGGCATTTAAGCATCTCTGTTGTCTACAGTCTCACAGTTTTTTGGCTGAGGGAAGTATCAGAGTGGCTATGCAGCATCTAATAAAGCTTAGGATCTATAAGGAGGATGGATCCTAACCTGTGGTCATGTTACTAAGAACATTAGGAGTCCAAAAGGAACAAAGTGAGTCTTTTGAGTAATTGTGTTTTGTGAATTTGCCTCATATTCAGGGTACCTGAACTGATACTCCAAGCAGTCCTTCAAGCAGCAAGCTTCACTGAGGTTAGAGAAGTCAGAAGCTCTGCTCTAAAGTGCTGAGGAAGTGGAGTATGCTTAAGAAAGGTACACTTTACCATGCTGTGTGACTGACATACAGTATTGTTCTATTGTTGATGAGTTATATTTGGACTCATAAATCAGTGCTTAGCCCTGGTCAAGAAAAGAATCTTTTTCACAAAGGATGTTGAAATAGATTCACTTGCACAAGGATTTGTTTGTGGAATCCGTAGCATTAATTGAAATGGTGAAAGAAAAGAAAAAGCCCAAAACCAAACAAAAGAGGACTGAGAGGTAATAAAGCTTCCCATCCATTCCTAGGGCATCTAAAATGAGACAAAGAAGGAAAGAGGGCTGTTCCCAGATATACATCCTCTCTGGGTCTTTCACAGTGCAGCAGGGGCCCTCCACAGTACTTTCCCCATGGTGATTATGTAGCTGTCATTAAACACAGACCTTCTTTCAGCAGTGCCTGCTCCAACGAGGGCACCTGCTGAACCCTGCTTAATAGTTCAGGGTTGCACAGGCAATGTAATGTGGATCAAAAGCTATAATAAAATGGTAGGAAAAGTGGGAGGAAGAAGAAACGAATCTCAGTGTTTGCCAGTTCCTGGCCCAAGGAATCTGAACATCAGGTTTCAGAGTTTAGCATCCAGCTGCCTGTGCTGACTCCAGACACCTGAAAGGTTCTGCTGTAGAAAATTTGTCTCAGAGTCACTGGAACATAGAAGAAGCTGCCATTTAGGAATATCTAAAGGAATCGTGGTCTTTTGGCCTTGTTAAATTAATTTATTCCATGTGTGCCATGCAAGGTCTCTTTTGCAAAAAATAGCACTGAAATCTTTGCACATGAGTCTAAATAAGCAGTGGGTGGACAAGGTACATGCGAGCATTAAGCCACATGAATTGCAAAGAAAGGCACCCATAAATGTATCCAAAAAAGTGATAAATTAGGTGGGAACTATTTATTTTCTTTATAAATTAATTGTGAAAATAGTGCTTTTAGCAGTCCTTATGACATTAACTTTCTACTAAATTTCCCTTGAGACTGATCCCTTCTCTTCTCAGAACCAAATTTGTTTAGAACTTTTGGTGCCTGATGTTTTAAGCTTCCAGTCTTTTGTTCAGCTAGTGGGAAATAAAATCCTTTCTACTGTAAAAGCCTCAAAAAATGTGGATAGGGAATCAGAGAAAAATAAAATATTGAATTATTAAACAGGGAAAGTAGTTTACATCACCTATTAGAGGCAGTGGAAAACACTGAAAAACAAAGAATTTTGTTCCATGCAAAATGGTATCTGTGTTTTTAGTCTAAGCATTCAAAGATACTGTTTTTAGAATGCTAAATGGAGTGTGAAAACTGCATTTTTTAAAGGGATATAATTTTTGGAAAGACTTATTAAGCCATGTCTAATATATCTTGTCAAATGCCTAATCTTTAGCATCCCATCCTTTACTCAATGTCATAAACAGGAACACTTTCACCTATGCAGTTGATTAATGAATCTTCAAGGGAGAGATTTTTCCTTGAGACTCAAGCTAAACTTTATTTTTACTGTTTCCTCTCTCTTTTCATGTCCCCAAACCCATCTCTTTACATATTTCCTGTATTATTATGCTAAATAATTCCTGTTCATCCTCATTACATACTTTTCATATTGAAATGCTTTCCTAAACTACACTGAAAATTGTGATTGTGTCATTAAAAATTGTAATAATGCTATTCTGCCTCCCCTAAAGTCTACTTAACACCAAGAGGGATCAAAAGCACTCAACCAATAGGTAGGAGAGCAGAGCCTTTCCAATAGGCAGCCTAATGTCTGATGTGAACAATTGTCAGGAAAGAGGTGTTTTGGAGCCTTCTCTTTCCTCTCAGAGACACTTCCCAGCCCTATGCCAACTGCTGCTTTATGCTGTGAGTTTCTCCCAACCCTTACCTTGACCCTAATCCTTACCCTAGTGCCACCAGGATCCTGAGAGAAGGTTTTCAGTCACACAGAGGAAGAAATAATCAGTTAAGAATTGTGTTTACAGTCCAGTGCTTCTTACAGTTTTTCCCTGCTCCAGCTGCAGTTGTGTTTGTGTTCTCTTTCCCAGCTTTAGCACTACACACCAACACTATAACTTTATTTTGAGCCCATGTCACAAATCCCTATTTCATTCCAGCTGCACCTCTAGGTTGTGTCTCTATCACACCTCCTGAGATTACAGGTTAAGGTAACTTGTGTATTTATTGCTGGGTGAAGGAAAGAGCCTAGAGTTGCAATGAAAATGGGGCTGGGAAGTGACTGCCAAAGCAAGTACGGGATTTCAGGGCTCTCCTGAGAACCTTTTCTTCTCGCCATGCATTGTGTCTTGAGCTAAGGCCAAGCCTCACCCCCTGCACTAGTTGGGGGTTTGGATTAAGATTGGAATTTGGACAGAAGGAAAAGTCCATAGCAACACCAAATGGCAGTATGAAGGAGCTTCCAGGGGACAGGCACATGGAGGGAGGCAGAAACGGTATGAAAACCATGAAGATGGAAGTTTAATTGAAATCTTTATAGTTATTTGTACCCCAAACATTTGGGCTTGCTTTTGAATTTAGCAAGACATTTGTGTAACTGAAAGATGAACCTTAAATTACGAGGCATTCCTGCTTGTGTTTTTTTTTGACTGACAGGTATTCCTGTCTCACTAGGAGTCTCATAATAAAACAAACAGGGTGTATATCAATACATATGCTCCTGATAGAAAAATATCAATGTAATGGAACTAGTTTATATCCCAGAAGAGGTTTCTCTGTCTGAGGAATTCTAGAACATGGCAATGGACATTTTTTAGCTTTGTAGAATCTTTTAAATCTTTCTTGTTGCAGTCATCTTTTTCCCCCCCGCTTTTTTCCCTTTATAATCATCTCTCCTATTGAATGTGCATCTAACCAGGAAGAGGTTTTGCAATATAACGAACTGCAGCACCACCAATAATTAATGCCATTCAACTTTACAGCCATGATTTTCTATTTTCTTTCATCTTTGGTAGCTATTTACCCCTGTGCAAAGTGAGTACAACACTAACAAATCAGATTGCTTCTCAATTTACATATATACAATGTCATTGCTTAGGAAAACAGTACTTACATGAGTAAATGAACAGTTAAACAGCTGACTTACCATTTGCATCTGCAATCATAATAATGGCTTGCATAAACTAACTGTGCAATTGTACATCTCTTTGTGTGCATGCACCTGCCTTATAGTTCTCTTTACCTCTGTTGCACATATATTTATGAAAATTTAGCAACTAATGCATTTTGGTCCCCGTTTTTGTTTTTATGTCAAAGACAGCACCTCTATCAACACTAATTTTGCAATTACCTTGGGTCATTTATTCAATCAATATATAGTTTGA
This sequence comes from Catharus ustulatus, assembly GCF_009819885.2. NCBI lineage: Eukaryota > Metazoa > Chordata > Aves > Passeriformes > Turdidae > Catharus > Catharus ustulatus. Next base: position 62,218,861 of record NC_046225.1, on the reverse strand, counting down.
AATAAAGATACCAAATAAAAGTTTATCATATCTTTTCTCACCATATTAAAAAAAATAATAAAAGGAAAAAGAAAATGAAAATATTTGTTTGGATTTCTCTCGGCCAGTTACTGAAAAAGATCAATGTATCAGAGTAAAGCATAACTAACTGGCAAAATTATACAGTATTGATGGTAAAAGCATACTCATGAGTGATTTTAAACAGTCAAGATCTTAAACATGCACATTACTGTGCAAAGCACTTACATAGCTGGCTAAATGCTGTTTCTTTATTTGAACTTAACAAACATTGTCAGTGGAAGAAGTTGACCCTTTAAGGGGTCTTCAATGTCTCATCTGGGTCTGTTATGCATTGCAAAGCAATTGTCAGGGTGAGTGCTGTGTGCTTACTCTGACTCTAAGCATGCTAAATCAATTCAAAGAGATAAATTATTTTTTTTCCAAAAGCAGTATCCTTGCTTTTGCCTCCTGTCTGAAAAACAACTAAAATAACACAGCTTTCTGGACTTATGTGGGGATTGTACAGTACATTAACTTTGTTCTTATCCTCTGCAGCAAGGTGAATTTAATTCTTTTAGGGTGCATATAGGGCATGCTATTAAATCTACTGTATGTTGCATCATTATTGTTGCTAATAATAATGCTGTCTATAGTAGGTAGATACTAGTTTTATGTCTTCTGCATCTCATCTGTCTTTCTCTGTAGAAAAGAAATTTGAAGATCTGTCTCAGATATTTTAATTCCCACAAAAAATGCACCAAATTAATCATATTCTGATACTATTGTGATTCCAGCCATGTGAGGCACTTTACTAATTAAGTTTACATTTTAATAGTTCTGGACTTGTAGCACAATTCTTCAAAGAGAAGTCAAATGTAATACCTGTCAGTCTTCTCTGTTTTTCACATTACTGTTCCAGTAATTTCAGTCAGTGCTGATGTCATCAGTCAACGGCAAAACATAAAGCACTAGTGAGCTGAATCACAAAATTTCTTGCATATGATAGCATTCCTTTGAACTGCATCTAATTATCTTAACTGTGGAAACAAGATATTACATTTTTCATAAAAAGATTTCAAAACTGAATGCTAATACAATGTATTTTCTTTTTGCAGATGATACTGAATCTGAATCCTACTTGAATGACATCACATACTGCATTCACATTCTGAATAAACTAATTCCATATAGAGTACACTTACTGCAGATGCCTTCCCATTGAAACTGAGATACTCTGCATTTACAGTTTTGTGAAATGTTCTAGTTTCAAATTAATTATAAAGGGGAACAAAGAAGTCCATCTACAGGAAAAGCAGCCCATTGTTACAGACTCTCACCAATATAGCAGCAGCTCCATTTGAACAAGTAATCACTGATTCCTTTAGGAAAACAGCAACTCTTGCCAAGATATGTAGCAGGACTCAAGGAAGCTGGCAGGACAAACTGAAATGTGGTTGTTGCTTATACAGATAGAAGAGAATTATACAAATGCTAGCAGACATTAAATAGAGTCACGATCAGCCAAATTGCTAACACCTCAGAAAACAAGCTGACCACACTTGTTCGGGTTTTTTGCCCCAAGAAAGAAAACCCATAAGGCTCATTACCATACACACAAAATCTATGAAGTTATACTGGCATGCTCAGAATATACTGCCAGGAATCAGTGTTGATTAGTGACTCAGTCAGTGGACTGATATTCCGAGAATCCAGGTCTAAGTCCAAGAGAAATTGGTGTCTTGTCCTGTCATTTAGCATAGTTGGCTCAGTTTCTTCTGTTTCAAGGAGGGAAATAATACTGTTTGTCTTGTACAGAACTTAAAGTACTCTGGATCCATATCAGAAATCAAGCTATCTATGAGACTTATTACTTTTTATTGAATCTTTCCATGCATTTTAAAGTATTTTTATTTATTTATTTATTTATTTAGTTAGTTAGTTAGTTAGTTAGTTATTTTTTAAATCACAAGCACAACATGGCAAAATGCTCACTCAGTAAGAAAGTATTTTTAAAGCAGGGAGATTTCACCCTCCCCAAGATCCCATCAATACAAATTGGTTATTAACATTAGACTGAGACTGTTATTTGGCATCTGATTTTCTAGATCTCAATTTGTGTAGCTTTCAGCAGGGAAATTCTTCCCTCCTAGGACAGGGATATTTCTTCAAAGTGAGGCTTTGCAACTTCTCCTCTTTTGGATCTTGTGTCTTTTTATTGTCCAATTGATATTTGAAAATTTATGCTTGTCAACAATCATTAATCACTTGTAACTTAAAATCTCTCATGTCCACATAAGGATTTTTTTTGTGCTAAAGCATGATGTGCATCTCTCAGCATGAAAATGAGAATTCTAGAAGAGTGTAGTAACAATATTAGTAAAAACAAGTTAGTTCTTAATTTTTTTTATTTTTATTAAAAACAGTTCAGAATTTTAGAGAACTTTCCTGGTCCTGCTATGAGAGTCTGAGAATGGAAGATTCTAACTGAGGTAAGAAAGTGTTTCTTGACTCTTTACATGCCTTTGCAAAGGGATTGCATCTTCTCTAAATCCTTGCATTAGGCAGTAGTCGTGCACAGCAAGATGTCCCCTAAGCTTTCTCTCTGTAATGCTGAACAAACACAGCTTTTCCAGCTTCTCATAAATCCTGTGTTCCAACTCCCTGTCTATTTTCGTGTCTTATCTCCTGTACTAGTTGCAGCGCGACAACATCTTTCTTATCACAAGTAACCCAAAACTCAATTGCAGTACCACAGATGCAGTCTCACAAGTGTCAGCTAAACAAGAATTGTCAATTCCCAGGACCTGTTGTCCACACTTGATAACACAATCTGGTATGCAACTGAGTGTCTTTTCTGCAAGGGTAAATTTTTGTTCCATTTTCATGTTCATGTTGTTTGTTACGGAACTGAAGTTTAATGAGCCAAACTCACATGAACTGCAGATTCATTTCAGCATTTAAAAAACCAACAAAACCAACTCCATGACAAAAAAACCCCTGCACAACAATCTTTGATAAACTGTAGACTGCTGGGTGGCTACTGTATAGGGATTACATGTTACCTTACTATTTGCAGACCTTTTGAGATGAATGGGAAATAGATGCTGTATTTTAAAAACAACAGATGAAATTTGAAGTAACTGAGAGGCTGTGTTTCACGATTCATGTACTGGTAATCTCAAGATAAAATGTCATCTGTTTGTTCATGTCAGCTACTCAAGAATAACTGAATCAGAATCTCTGGGTTAGTCAGTCCAACATGGTATTCTATTCCTGACCAGAGCACTAACAAGTTCAATCGAGATGAAAACTGAAACAGAAAACCTGAGGTGCTACAACACTATACAAATATTTTTAGCCCTGGATTTTACAGAACTGCTCAAGCACTTACAACATGAAAATGTCAATTTTTAAGTCAAGCCTGAAGCTGAGAGTTGGTCTTGACATAACTCAAGAAACTTGACAACCAGCAATAAATTCAGTTTATAGAATGCTGAACTCTACTTAATATATTTAAATTCAGTATTTTACTGACCTCAGAATTTATTGCTCAACTTCCAGTCTAATTAACAATTAGGATAACTCACAAGCTTTTTTATCACAAAGGACTGATTCACATGACAACTCTAGTTTACTCTTTAATACATCTCTGATTATATTCTTGCCCTCATTTTGCTTATTATTTAAAATTTGTGCAGTGTGACAGTACAACCCTATAATTTCCCCTGTTCTTGTTTGGCAACTTCCCATTCATTTTGTCAACAACAATGTGTTAGGTTGTTTTTGGCTGGGCTCCAGTTGCTCACCAAAGCCCCTCTATCACTGCCTTCATCAGCTAGACAGAGGAGAGAAAATGCAACCAAAAACCTCTTTTGAGGTCAAGATAAAGACAGGGAGGTTTCACTCACCAGGTACTGTCATGGAAAAATAGGCTTGACTTGGGGAAAAAAAATGATTTAAATTTTTGCTAATAAAGTTAGAATGGAATAATTCTACTTCCTTCCTGGGCTCAGCTGTGCTCTTGCATTCTCTCTCTGCCTCATCCCCTCAGTGGTGCAGGTGGATGGGGAATAGGGACTGTGGTCACCTATGCTGTCTGTGCTGCTTCTTCCTCCACAGGGACAGGACTTCTCACACTTCCCCTTCTCTGCCATGGGGTCCTTTCCACAGGAGACAGTCCACCATGGGTTTCTCCAACATGAGTCCTTTCCATGGCTGCAGTTCTTGAGGAGCTGCTGCAGTGTGGGTCACTTCCATGGGGTGCAGTCCTTCAGGAACAGGCTGCTCCAGGGGGTCCCCCACATGGTCACAAGTCCAGCCACACAACCTGCTCCAGCATGGGCTCCTCTTTCCAAGTGGCCACAGGTCATGTCAGGAGCTGCCTCCAGCACAGGCTTGCCATGGCATCACAGCCTCCTTCAGGCACCCACCGGCCACAGCGTGGCCTCCATGGACTGCAGGGCTTCACCAGGCTCATCATTGGCTCCAGTATTCAGAGCACCTCCTGCCCCTTCTTCTTCACTTCCAGGATGTTGGTAGGGCTACTCCTCTCCCATATTCTCACTCCTCTCCACAGTTTCAGTTGTGCAGCATTTCTCCCTTCTGAACTCTGCTGTCCCAGGGGAGTTACCACCATTCCCAATGGGCTCAGTCTTGGCCACTGGTGGGTCCATCCTTGAGCCAGCTGGCAACTGGAAACTTCTGCCAGCTCCTCACACAAGTCTCTCCTGTAGCCCTCCTGCTACCAAAACCTAATAATACAAATACAATAAACCCCAAATGTTATTACATTTATTTGAGTAAGAAATGGCAATTTTTCCCTAAATATTTATTTCTTATATCGACATATATATTTCATTTCTTATATTAGTGTATATACTGGAATGTATTTGTAAAACTGGACCAGAAATCCATTTCATCAAGTATATTTTCCCTACTTGACTACATATTGCATCGAGAGGTGTAAAAATAAATTGTATAGGACATTGTTCTGGTCAAGTTTTAGTCCTAAATCTGGGAAGGTAGCTATGGGAAAGTTTTTATAGAATCAAGAATTATATAAATGCCATCAAAATTTGAGGTAATTTGGCTCTGAATCCCTATTGTCTTTTGTGCATTTAAATTTTCTTCAGTTTTAACTTGTCTAAATCCAATTAACGCAAATTTTGTTTTCTACAAGTTTTGTTATTTATTTCTTTTTTTACACTATTTTAAAATAAACTGCAGCATTGAATCTTTCCCAAACTGTTAAAACCTACTGTGCTAACAACTAACCCTTTCTGCACATAATTTGTCATTAAAGTCCCATGGGAAAATGATTCCATCAGTTTAATTTTCTGAGTATCTTCTCCTAGGCTTTTAAAATATTCAAGTAGATTTTTTTCCATTCCTTTTTGTAGTTTCAACTGATAATTCTTCAAAAGTTCTAAATAATTTAGAGGGACATGAGTTTCCACTAGCAAAGCCATCTGACTTCAGGAGAAGTTATCTTATTCTACATATTTAATACTTAGAAACATGATTTTAAAAATGTATACAACACTGAAGTAACAGACACAGTTCTGTTATTCTACATATCAGCCACATGTCAGGAGTAAGAGAAATGTGATATACTTATGCTTTGGCACTCTGAAGTGGTTACAGATTTTCAAAACAGCTCTGACAGTAGGTTTGTGTGTATCACTTAATCCTGTTACATTTAGGGTTCATATATTCCCAGTGACAGACAATAGGTTGCCCACTGTCTGCAGCAAGGCACAGTGTTTGTACCTACCCTTCTCTTGGGCTGTATTCAAGCATCTACTTGCCTTAATCATAGATGCAGCCCAGTAAAAATAATTCTTTTCATTACTAGTAAATGGTCTAGGAATGTGGGAATCTTAGAACTTGTCTGGGCTTGTCTCAGCCTGATCTGATTTTAGCTTGTTTTAGAAGCTTGTAGATTTATTTGGTAACAAACATCATCCTTTTCTATTAGTTGGGAAAAAGAAATAAAATTTCCTGCAAGCTCCTTTAAGTAAGGCCCTCATATGGCCCCATGTCTTACAGAAGCCTCTAATGTTGACTCAGGACCTGGAGGAGCATTATAAAAGTGCAAGTAACATTAAAGAAAGAGGGTAGGTACTAGGAAGACAGTATCTAATTTCCAATAGTATTATCCTGTAATACTTATAACTAGATGCAGTATTTTGATTACACACTGAAATACAATTGGATGAACTGTGTGAATTATATATAAAGCATGGTTTCTTTTCTGATATAAATGTTTTAGTATAAAACTTGAACAAGCTTGCCAAAAGCTCACTATGTACAGTAATTTCAGGACTATAAGGTGCACCCTTTAGACTAAAATTTTTGCCCGAACCCGGAAGTGCACCTTATAGTCTAGTGTGCCTTATATATGAGCAAAAGTTCGGAAATTTGCCAACCCGGAAGTGTGAGCCGCGAGTCGCAGGGGGAGCCGGCGGGGCCACAGCTGCAGGTGGAGGCGGGGCCGTGGGGCCGGGGCTGCCAGGTGGAGGCGGGGCCATGGGCCTGCGGCGCCCTGGCAGGCATGCCCCGGCCCTGTGGAGCGGCACGGAGCGGCGGCAGGCATGCCCTGGCCCCAGGGAGGCTGCATGGAGCGACGACGGGCATGCCCCGCCCCTGGGGAGGCAGGGCCGAGCATCGGCAGGCATGGCCCTGTCCCACCAAGTACAGGCGGGCCCAGGGGCCCATGGCTGCTGGGTTGAGGCGGGGCCTCCGCAGCAACCACACGGGGGGAACTGGGGGTGGATCCTCGCTGCAAAAAAAAAAAGTGCGCCTTATAGTCTGGTGCGCCTTATATGATCTACAAAGTTGCGAATTTTGCCGACTCCCGGGGGGTGTGCCTTATAGTCTGGTGTGCCTTATGGTCATGAAATTACTGTACATGCTAAACTTTGAAACATTAAACATTTGCATTGACACTAAAAGGGACAATCCATGTTCAGTTACTCAGGTGCTGAAGTTTGGATTTTAAGTACAGAATCCTAAAGGATATATCTTTATTCTTGATGTAACTATTTATGGAAAATACACTTTAACTTGTTGCCAATGCTAAATGTTATTGTTCAGAATTCTGGAGTCACTCTAATGAATAGTATCTGAGCTTAATCATTTGACAAATTGCAAGTGCTATTTTTCTACTAATGTCCTAACAACTCTATCAATGTTATTGGCTCTTTTTATCTTTATTTCTTTATTCTTCTGTCTTTGTTTCAGTTATTGTAGTCTCATTTGCACTCCTACCCTGACATTCTTTGATATACAATCATTAAAAATCATGAGCAGTTTTGTATAGTTCTGAAGTTTTTTTTCCATTATACTGCAGTTAATATCTCATTACAAATATTATGTCAGATCCCTTGTGTTTGCAAAGGGCAGTTTCATTTAATGCTGTGGAAATGGTAGGAACAGAAGGGACTTTTCATCATCAGTCAGAAGGAGTGAGCTGAGACTGCACCGTGGTATTGAACCAATAAGCAAAACCTGCCTTGCTGTTGTTATTACTGTGATATTTATTTTGTTGTGGTTACTGACCCCTAGTTGAGGATCAACAGGGGTCAACGAAAATCAACAGTTACCTGAAGCACCACCAGATTACAGCAGATGTTTAGAAAGCTCATATGATGCACTGTGACCCAACAGCAAAATACGTGGAATTTTCCTCTGAAATTGAGAGGAAGGAGAAGTTGCAAACATCACTTCTCCATTTTTTCTTTGTTAAAGGGATATCTTTTGCTACAGAGAGGAATTCCATCAGTGAGTATTTTTCATCCTAAGGACGTGAAATGTTTTACATATGCCCAGTTTCTTCCTTGTTCATGGATTCTTTCCCAGTGAGGTTATTTGCCAGGCAGAGGTAACTACTCAAAAGAGACGAGCAGGAAATATAGTGATGAAATTGAGGGTAACTTACAAAGGCAATGAGTATCTGCACATTGAATTCAGAATTTTTGCACAATGAGAATGCTGTGGTTGTAGAGGCCTTCTGATTCTAATGCTGCTGTTGTAAGGAAATCCAGTGATGCTGCTGAATATAATGGCTCCGTTTATCAGTATTATGTGCATGTTGTGTTTACACAATGCACAGAGATCATATTGAACTGAAACACAGAAAATATGGCAGCATGCAGAGCGTTGGATCTAGAAGACTTCTGAATGCAGCATCATTATCAGAAGCAATCCATGTATGCTCTTCAACCTGGATGTTAAATCCCACATCTTCATCCTGTGGTGAAGATTTCTCATCTTGTTTGGTTTTGGGTTGTCTCAGCTTGACTAGTTGGTACTTCTGCTGTATTCAGTGTCTGTTATTGTCATATAGTTTAGTTAGTAATTTCTCCTTAGACAGAGTTTCTGGATTCTAAAAGCCTATGCTCTGCAGTATACCTTTTTTTATCTTTTTTTTAAAAATTGTTGACAGAAGACAACAAATGAGTCAAAATATCTTTTAAAATGTCACTGATGTATTTGCCAAACAAACTCTAGGAATTGTCATATTAGATTTGCACTAACTAGGCCCCCAGGGGAATTCTATAACAGAAAGTAAATTGTGAGGAGTAAGCACCTTCTAAGTATGTATTTTTATATAATGGAAAACATTAGTGGATCAGGTTTTTTGGTCAATTGAGGTAATGGCAGAGCTTGAGTAGGTGTTGGGCTGGCTAGTTGTATCTGCTTCAGAATTGAAAATGACGTTTAAAAGAAAATCAGTGAAGCAGATTGTATACCTACTCTCCAGGACCTTTCTCTTTTTTTAATGTTCTTCCTAACTTGAGCAGAAATAAGAAATATGAGAGTTTCTGTACAGTGAAAGTATTTGAAATATTGTACCTTAGGAAACTCCAACATGGAGCTCTTAAAAAATTTATGAGCACTCTCTGTCAGCCTTACTGTGGTTTTCTCTGTAGCCTGGCTGGCGTGTGCAGGCAGCTCCCACTGGAGCCATGGGAAGCAGAGCTTGGAAGCCTGCAGCACACTTAAGGGTACAGGTAAAATCATAGTTAAAGACAGCGCCGGTTTTTTGGTGGGTTGCCAAAGGAATGGGGAAGTGACATTACAGCAGTGCAAACTCCTGGGCTGTCTGCTATCTGGAATGATGTGAGATGGAGTTCTTAGTAGTAGAATGACTTGAACATCTGCAGCAAGTTTTTCTCTAGGAGAATGACAATTTACTTCAAAGAACCCCAGTTCTTGAAGGAGGTGTGCAACCTCCAGCAACTTACTTCCTTCTCCCTCTCTGTTTCCCAGCAATATTTTTATTCTCCAAGATAAAATTAGGTATTAAAAAGTCATATATGTTCTCCTCTGTACTCTCAGGTGTGTGACCTACATGATGATCTATTTAGTCTAATGTATAATAAATATTTGATTATTTTTGTAAAGTGGAAGATCTTCACATGGAGGTAAAAAGAAATAGCACCTCTTGAAATTCCAGTTCCCAGAGAGCTGGAAGGAGACAGAAGTTCCATGTATGACTGGAAGAATAAGCAGATCATATATTTGGAAGGAAGTATTTTCTGTTCTGTGTAGGCCCTGTGGCTTTAATGACCTAAGCAGTTCTAAAAAAGTCTTGTTCAATTCCATAAGTTTATTGTGTTCAGAGGTTTGGAGGTTTTCTCCTTTTTTTTCTAGATTTTTTTTCCCCCAGGACTTGCTGTTCCTAGCTAACTATAGGCTGCAGAACACACAGATGTTAATGAGAGAGGTTGATGTTCTGCCTCATGGGCAGTCCCAGCACCTTGATCCAGTCCTAGAACTTAGTTGCACAAAAGTTCCTGTTGAAACAGCAAAGTTGAATATACATATTAAATTCTCTAGGTTAATAATTTGCCTACTTGAACTTTCCGTGTTTTCTACAGACCTTTCTCCAACAAAAAGTTAATTTTCTGAAGTCATTGTCAGGCCCAAACTAGCAAAGACATTGAAGCTTCACAGATACTCTGGATATTTTATGTTATGGTTGGGTGCCCATGTACTGAGGCTCATTGCAATGCGTAATTACCTTCAGTAGGAAACAGAAGATTTAAAAAATCTTTCTGCATTTGAACAAATGAAACTCATTTCTCTTAGAAAGGAATGCATTGAACTTTTGTCTTTCGGATTAAATAAAACCACTAAGAATCATATATAGATTTCTGAAAAGCAAAATATTGATGAACTTCCTTAATCTCTCCGGACACCACAGCAGTGGAGGTTACAAATCCCTGGGTACATCAAGCCAGCCCAGCCATCTTGGCTTCACTCAATTTCCATGACCAAAATGTTTCCAACTCCCTTGCAGGGAGCTGTGAAGAGCTGCCACTTGTGGCTTCTTCAGTTGTTATTCTGTGGTTGCCAGAATTGTGGCTATGTTTAGCTTTTCTGACACACTGCTGAGAAACTGGGTGACCTGCCAGTAAATGTGCTCTCCTCTGTGGGAAACCTACCTGCTTCTGTCCACATCCTGCTCCTCTAGAACACTTCTACACTGAAGTAACACTCCAGTGACTAACTTCTTAACTCTACCAGGAATGGGAAGATTAGTAAAGGCTGGTTTGTCAGTGGGATGGTCAGAGCTTAAGCCCAGCTCACACTCCCAGTAATTTACAGGAATAGACACTCAGTCAGGGTCCCTCTCTTTTGGCCAATCCAGAAGAACAGAAATAAATCTTCTGGACCGAAGGGCCATCCCTTTTCAGGTTTGAACAGAGATTAAACCTCTCACACCTGGAGTTCCAAGGACACACAGCACCAGTCACCATGAATTCAACCAGCGGGAATTAGATGAGACTGGAGAAATTTATGTAATTGTTGTTTTAAGATCTTAAAGAAAATTTTGTCCTTCCTTCCTATGTTTGTTTTCCTCAGAGTTCCAGACAGGACTGGTCATTTGTATTTATACTCATTGTATGCATGTGAAAACTCCAGTGGGATTATTAGCACTGGTGTTGCTTTTGCATGGAGAATGGAGAGCTGTTTCTCATAAAAATGAACTTTCTTCAACTGCTCTTGTTTCATCTTACACTTTCTGAGCTGCAACAGTCAGAGTTATTTTAAGCTTGTCACAAATTAGCAGAGAATTGTGTAACCCCTTGTTAGTATGGGAACTAATGGGTCAGACCACGTTTGGTACTGATGTTAATTGCTCCATCTCTATTTGAAGTCAATGGCACTGAATTATTTCCTGATAACAGAGGACTCAACCTTTCATTTTTCTTTTGACACACAAGCATTGGTTTTGCTGAGTGGAAATCTCATTTGTGAAGTTTTATAGACCTGGGCTGAGACACTTTGTATGCTAACACTAGAGATCTTATCGTGAATCCTTTTCTGGGGCTTTAAATGCAAAGTATAACCTCCGATTTCTATTACAGCCTCCCACCATTTTTTGAAAAAGAAATTTAACAAATATTTTAGAAAGGAGAGGGCATCTCTTTCCCTCATCTCGTCTCCAATCTTCACATGTAGTTTTCCTCATCACACCTCTATTTCTAGTGTACAATCTTTTGTACTCCTAGTTGAATTTTCCATCTTCTTTATTTTTCTCTTTTATTCTGTTTCTAGACTCTTACCAGCAACCAGTAACTCTGCTTTGCTGCTCTGTGATCAGAGTTTTATTTCTAGTTATTACCTTGCTATGTGAATTTTCTGAAAATATCTATCATCTGGAATTGCATCTAGTAATTTAAAATATTTCCATTTATGTGCCTTCCCTTCTACCCTCTCTCTGTCCACCTTTGTCATAAAGATTAAGAAATACTTGTTGACAGGAACTGAATTTTTCTTGTACTTTCACACACCCAGTTATTTGCTTTATATAGGTCAGGAATTTCACTGATAACTGATTCTTGAAGTAATACTTTTTACTTATTATACAGCAATAAATTAATGAAGAATGTATTATTCTGTTTAGCACTTACATGTGAATTTTTTCTGCCATTAAAACTGAGGTTTAATTGAAATTCAATTTTGTCTGCCAAATTCTTGTAACTTCTTTGAGTCTTCTTTGAAGATTAATAACTGTCTAATTACAATAATGGTGTTAACACAAGCAGTTTTCTGATGGAAGTAAAGAACAGCATTTCTGTAAGAGTTTGGTAAGGGCAGTTTCATCTGGAACACCTCCTTCATGAAAATATTCTATGTTTAAAAAACATGATAGAAAAAAAATTTCCAAGGGGACATAAAAAACTTTAGATAATTTTAGTGATCGAATTCACAGAAATGGTCTGCAACCAATGTTATTGGCACATCCTATGTAAGGATAAAGGAGAAGGTCCCGGAAGGGACAGTAAACTTCAGTGCAGAGGTAGGGACAAGAGGCTTAAGTGGCACAGAGCAGCATAGGCATGGAAATTCCTTAAGTTCACATTATTTTTAACACAAAAAATAAACACATCTTGAATATGTAGATCTACTCCCAGCATGTCTGCACCCTCTAGAGCATGTGGTGCTTGGCATGCTTAGGTCCTGCTTGGGACACCACAGGCATATCCAGACTGCATGGCAGCAGTGAGGTCCCACATCCACACACAGGTTTTCAGTTCTGCTTGGTGCTTAAGCCTCAGCTGCTGTGTAATATCCATCTTTGATGATGTGTTCACTACTGAATGAGGATAAGGACAAAGACAACCAAGTGCTTACAGTCTTCCAGTACCTTCCTGTAATGGCCACTCAGAGATACAGTTCACTGCAAGAGTTATGGGGGAGTTCAGGCTATAAAACTGTGGGAAAATTATGGACTTGTATATGCCTATACTTACATGATTATGATCACATAAACTTAAGCAACTTCAGTGAAATAAATTTCTTTTATTGTGGCTTCTTGCATTTTAACAATGTTTAAATAATAGCTGACCCAGATGAACTAAACATCAAAAATTATCACTGCCTAGAAATCTAACCAGAAAAATGATCTGTTCCTAATAACTAGGATTTCTTCAAAGAAAATACTAGTCCATAATCTTTTTATTTGCAAGTCTCTTCTAAATTTGTACAAAGAGTTTGGAAAACATGCAGGCAAATGCAAACATACTTTTGGAGGTAAATGTGAGGGAACTGTCTTCGGTACTTGACAGCCATGGTTACAGGAAGAGGCTAAAATGTGACAGATCATAGAGAAGAAATAGCACAGTGCATGAAAGAGAGGTAGCCCAGTCCCAGTAATAACAGCCTCATCCTCAGATAAGCACATCTTACTGAAGAAATCATGCTTGTTTTCCCCCTATATTTTCAAATGTATGAATGTATGAACTGCTTGTTTATCTGCAAGTAATTGTCACCCAGATTCCTGCTTGAAGCATCACCTTGTCACTTATGTTCTAATTTTAGAAGGGGAACCAGTTTTTTAACAGTGAATGAAAACTAATTCTTCTTCCAGTTTTTATTTTTTCATAGGTTTTGATCCAGGAAAGCTGCACATCCATAGAATTAGTTCTGGATCCCCAATAGGAGAGATGAATACCTCCTATTTTGTAATCCTAGAAAGGAGATGGACTTGCAAGTAGAGCAGTGAGTTTCTAGAAAGTGAGTTCTATCTGCTGCAGAATGTTGAGAATGGGACAGTCTTTAGTAGTAGAAAAAATAAGTTTATGTTTGAAAAAGTTATACTTCTGCTCCATTTAAATCCCTCCTTTTCTTTTTAAATTTCATGTGTCTGAGTGGTGGCTAGACTTCTTTTCTTCTCTCTTGACTGTTTTTTATTGTTCACTCTCTTTTTTCTGTTATTTTCCCTCTCTGAAATTCAGCCAGTTTAGAGTAGAGGTAATGGAAATAGGTCGTAATGAAGTGAATTTGGTCAATGGCTGTGGTATGTCATACACTGTTTAATACAGAAGTAATAAAAGGTGGCCAATGTGATACTAAACTTTCTGAAGAAACAAAAAGGACCTGAAGAAACCAAGGGTCAATTAACCTGGCTTTTTTACTAGGTAGATGAGTAGATTCATCCAGCCTTTTGTCTACTTAGCTTAATAACCATGTAAATGCCAATTTCCTTTTGAATATTAAAGCTATGTTAAGAGTTCTCTCAGAGAAAATGTAGAAATATAAAATTATTATGTAACCAGGTAAATACACTTTATAGTGAGCGATGAGAATCCTGCGTGTTAGAGTTAATGGAGAAATGGTGAGAGGTTCTCTGAGGGAAGAGCTGCTCTGTAGGGGGAACTCCTAATTCACACATCTGCTAGGGGTCTTCTGAAGTCAACAGCATATCAGTAGGGATGATCAAACCAATATTGCTGGAGAAATTAAACTGTCACAGGAAATAAAGAAAAGTCCCCTTATAGATCAGCAACCGTGTAAAAGTTAGGAAATAAAAGGCAGAGTATCTACTTGGTTGTGACAGTAGAAGACTGAACTGAGATCCAATGCTATGTAGCACAATTTTTAAAAATCTGGAAAAAGTATTAATAGGGAAATAAGAGAGTTTGTATATGATTTTTATTATATCATATTTGAATCAGAAATATTTAGGGTGGCTGTCAATATTTACAAAAAATTCTAATTTTTGTAATGCTACAGTGACAAAAATGCAGTGACATTGACTGTCATAGATGCAAAACAATGTAAATGAATAATAATAGTCTCTAAAAGTATCCAGGTAACTATGGCTAAAGCTATTATGAATAAAAAACAAAGGGAAAGGTTCTTCATATTTTTAAAAAAACCTAGAAGAGGGATGAAGTGAAGCACAGATGTGTCATTAAAACTTTCAGTGCTTAAGAGAATCTCAAGTGAAACTCAAATTTTGACTTCATTTTTTTGGCTAATCCGGTTACTCTTCACCTGTACAGTCATAAAGCCAGAGAGAAGTTTTCTCTTTAATAAGAGTTCAACTCCAAGGACAGACAAGAAGCTTTTCAAAGCTGCATAAGCAGAAGCTGGGCTCCAAATTCACTGACTTCCAGCAGAGATGAATGCATGTGTCTTTATTTAGCTCCTCCCCATAGCCACCTACACACAAACTAGCCTAGTTTCTTATCCACACCGTGTGGGCAGAGAATGGGAAAATAGCTCCTGGAAGATGTTCCTGCTCTCTCCTTGCAGGAAAGAGGGAAGTCTAGGTTGTTCCTAAGGTGCTTTCACTGTAACTGCTCAGTGACAAATCAAGACTCTGTCCTGGCAAGAGAATTACACATCCCACTCCTGTGAAAACGTGGGTCAAATGTCTGGGTACCAGCACAGCCACAAATACCAGCCTGTCCTGACAAGACCTGTTATCTTTACTTAGCTAAAGAATATAGCTGAGGTTTAGCACTTTCTCTCTTCCCTCTCTACCCCACACCCAGACTGTCAGACTTCAGATGGCTGAATTAGCTTCCCCGAGTTACAAAACTCACAGTTTTGAGTTAAGCATTATTGAAATCCTCTTCAAAGATATTCCCTAGCTTTCCATAACAGGAAAATATGGTTTTATTCATCAAAATGTATTTATACCTTTCCAAAGCTGAATAACAATTTTCTTTAGTTATCTAGAGTCCATGGGAAAGAAACACTTCATTTACTATGAAACAATTGTGTTGAAGAGCTAATACTTTATTTCAAGTATTTTTTAAATGAGGAAATAGTATCAGTAGGATCGAAGGATGTTATAATACGAAAACATGGAAATCAGTGATTTCATTTTGAAATTATTTTGCAAGTTTATTCCAGATATTTTTAGAGTGCAAAATTTGAATGACTACCCAATGTTATCAAATATTTAGCCCAGGAAAAGAAAGCAGTGGTTGTAAAATCTCACTATATTTCAAACAGTCTCTCATCCTTCGAATCTACCATTAATAATAATTTTAAGAAGATGAGATTTTATTCCAAGTTTCCACCTTGGGGGAGTTTTCTTTTTATCTTGGCATTGCAAACCTTTGAAAAGAAGCATTTCGAATGGAAGGCATGACAGATCTTTTAAATGGAATATGCAGCTACTGAGCTCCACACTATAATTACTGTCATACTGAAGAAGGTTAAATATTTATGAAGAATGTGCTTTTTATCAGTCAGTCTAATTTTTAAACCTGAATTATGTAATTGTATTGAAATGCCAATAATCAAAGTGGGGTTCTTTCTTGGCAGGCATAAGATTTTCACCAGCCTCATTTATTTGTGATGTTGGCCAATATAAACAAATTCTGTGTAGTTTTTTCATTTTGAATCAAAATTAAATTGAAACCAATTATGCCAAATAACTTCTTATGCAATTCCTGACTGATTTTTGGCTTGTTTTATTTTTTTCCTCCAGAAATCAGAAATTTGACTTAATGTATATTGAGGTTTTTTTCAGTCACTTTGTGAATGTCTTTCTCCCCCAAATTTGGTTAGGCTAAATAGCAATTTAATCTTAGAGACTTAGTAGCATGTTTTGCTGTATTGAAATAATGCAGGAAAGTTCTGAATATTTTCCTGCCAAAAATTACTTAATGACCCAAATTTCCCTGTTGCTTGCACTTTAATAAGTTTGTTGAAAGTATGTTCCAAATTCTGGTTTTACTAAGGTTATTACAGGAACCTTTTACCTCATACTGCAATCCTATAATCAAAATACTAATAAAATAAAGAGGTGAAAATATTTATTTAATAATTTGATTGATTCACATCAAATCCCTCTATTTTTATATGACTCTTTCATGTGAATTAATCTAGAAGACTGGTCTGAAGAGGCATACTAGAAAAAATACCCTAAAGGATGTACAGACTTTTATAGTTAATCAGGCTTTTAAAACTTCTGATGGGGGTTCTCCATCTGGAGAAGCAATGCACAGTGTTGAACCCACTCAGTCTAGAGAGGGTCCTCATGAGGTACTCAGTAACTGGGAGGAGGTGAGGGGTGCCTGCTTTAGTGGTGGAAAGTACATCAACTACTTAATCAGTACCTTCAGGATGTGATTAATAGATTAACAACTGTCTACAGAATGTCAGGTCAGTCAACCCTCCATGTTTCCTTCTTTCTGTGAACTAGAAAGGAACAGCCATTTGAAGTATGAAAAGAATCCTACCCCTTTGTATTCACAGGAATCCTGCCATGGCACCACTTTTTCTAAAAGAAAACAAGTCCTCAGTTGTGCGAAATGTATGGTCTTGTCCTTTGGAGGAGGTCCTGGATCCTTGCAGGAGAGTGCAAGGACCGTCCCCAGAGTAGTAGAAGTGAGCCCTGTGTTTTCTGATGGGTACTCAGAGTAACTTTCCATTAGCAGTGCAGGATCTTTTGTGGGATGTCTCATTGTGCACAAGACAGGGAAGGTAGGGGACAAAATTCTGGTGTGAGCTCCATGCAGTGGAGCATTTTTCCTTCTAAGGAGGCCTGGTTTTTCACAACTTCCAAAAAATATTGTAAGGGCTAAAAGTGCCAGTAAAGCTGAGTCATGAAGCATCTTAAAATTAATTTGCTCTTTTTAATTTCATTGCAATTTCAGTAACAACTTAGAATTTTAAAAAAAAATTGGCATTTAAAGAATTAATTTTCTTCTATTCGAGCTATAAACCTTGGAACACATACTTTCAGAAATTGTTATGAATTTATATTGACTATTTCTGACTCTTTCAGAGTTCAGTTTTGTTTAGTTGCCAATCTGAACGCAAAGAGTTAAATCCTGGGAAATGGCAACAAGGTTGTTAAAGGAGTGCCTTAGAAGGTATAACAATGACACAGATAAGCCAGCCTAAGGTACAGAACTTCAAAGAATTTTAGATATGAGTGGCTTCTGGGCTGTTGGGATACAAACTGGCTCTGTGTAGGCTGCAATGGGGTACTCTTCCTAGGGCTATGCCTGGGTTCTGCAGAGATCTGAAACTTCAAAGACTTTAGGAAAGGGGAGGGGGCATTAATAGATTAGGAAAGGCTAAGAGGGATGAATCAATGGAAGGCTGACAGTCAAGCTGCAAGAGACACAGGAAAATATTGAGTGTGGTGAGCTGATGGGGGGTTGAGGTTTTTTGCTTTGTTTTGTTTTGCTTTACTTCCTGAAATGAGGTTAGTTCAGCTCTTGAGAAAAGTTTCACACAGTTCTGTGTATGTTCCTACTTTTCCAGAATTCATGTTTCACTTCTTGTAACCCAGGTGCAATCATATAACTGTGACTCTCTATGTATGTTTAAGAAATAGTTACCTGCAATGTGTTATTGGTACTCAGATAAATCCTGGGAGAGGTTAAGCTGCAAATCCCACTAAAGAGAGATGGAATAAAGGTCTAGCATCTCTGATTTACATTCTTGAAGATCCAAAAGAAAGATATTTTCATATATCTATTAGCTGTGGCAGTGATGCTCATAATTATTTCTCCAACATTACATTAAAAGAATTGTACAAATCTGAATCTGCTTCTCAATAAAGGCAGACTGAGGACAGTCAAGATCATCATAGACCATTAAGATTATGACTGTTTTATCCAGAGTGACCTTGTACAGAAATTATCTGTGTTGGTAATATAGAAAATGAAAATGTTACATCATTTAATCTTTGTTATCTATTCCATTAATTTTTTAATCTATTCTCTATTAAGTAAAAATGTTTTTTACAAAACTATTCTTCTTCATCCTTGCTGCTTAATATTCACAGATGCATAAAGGATTAACTTTTAACTCCTTTATATTGTGTTAATAGAATTGCATTATATGTCTTGCTGATCAGCTTCTAGCAGGTGCAAATCCCTTTAGGTGTTCTCTTGTGAATTTTTTTAAAATTCCTTTAGTTTTTAGTTGAAGATGATTTGAAAGGGCAATAAATGTTGAACCAGGTTTCTGCATTCAGAAAACTATAATCAGATTGAAGGGTTTGGAAGGAAAGCTTTATGAGGAGTGGCTGATGTCACTTGGTCTGTTCAGCCTGGAGGAGACTGAGAGGAGACCTCACTGCAGTCAAAACTTCCTTAGAAGGGGAAGAGGAGGGGCAGGCACTGATCTCTGCTCTGTGACAGTGACAGAACTTGAGGAAATGTCCTGAAGTTGTGTCAGAAGATCTTTAGGGTTGGATATCAGGAAAAAAATTTCACCAGAGGATGATTGGGCACTGGAACAGGTTCCTCAGGGAAATGGTCACAGCACTAAACCTGATAGAGTCCCAAAAGCATTTGGACAATATTCTCAGGCCCATGATGTGATTTTTGGGAGTCCTGTGCAGGTCCAGGAGTTGGACTCAATGATCTTGATGGATCCCTTCCAACTCATTGCATTCTGTGATTCTAGGATTCCACCATATTAATTCTAAGACAATATTGGTTTTGCTTAAAATGTACTAACCTGATCTTTTTGTTCTTCAAAACAATTTCAGTGTCCTTGAAAATGTAGGGATTATATGAAAACTATATAATATTTGAGGAAATCTGAACAGATAAATCATTACATACAAGTTTTAGCATTTGAATGGAGTCTCTGTTACACTTCTGGCAAGTAGCTCATCTGTCTTAAACTTCAGTAACATTCATTCAAGTATCAGTGATTTGAAAGGCACTGGGAGTCAGGGGCACATTGCAGTAACGATAAATGCTAGAATTACATGATTTAAGGGGTATAATTTACAAGATCTGAAGAAAAGCTGTTTGTTTGTAAAAATATCTCCATATGCATCCTTAGGGGAAATTCTGTTGTTCCCTTTCCAGAATCCCAATCCCATTTCATACTTAAATACTTGCACAATTTTAAAGGATGCTGGTGAGGTACCTGTGGGTTTTTAAATTCTGTTTTGGAATCTTGCCTGACAACGTTCATGCAAGGATGTTCTAAATTACACTTAGCAGAAAACATAGCACAAAAAAATTCAGTTTTATGGGACTGATTTTGCAAGTAAAGCTGTAAAGGTTTTTGTTGTGCATCATCTGGATATCTGAGATAATGTTGTTACAGACATTCAGATGTTGTTTAAATCCTGTTCATGATTTTTACAGCCAATCAGGCAGAGCCACAGTAGAACATAATTTTTGCGAACAGTACTGTAAATGGTTTAACGCACTGCATTGCAAACTTTTTGAAAGAAGACATGAGGTAGCAGGTGTATAAATTTTTAAACAATTTGCTGCCAGTTTATTTATGTGAAAAATTAACTTCCATTCTGATATTCACCTAAAAAAGTCAATCAGAAAAAGGCATTGTTTATTTTATAGGACTATTAATTATAGAATGGCAATTTACATTTCCTGTTTTAGTCTGCAGAACAGCAAACAATCTGCAGCCAGATATATCCAATTACTCTCAATGATTTAAGGAAATGTTGTTGCCTCCTGCAAATGAAATATCTGTATGGAGACTTCAAAAATATTGAAAAGCTTGAGTCTATCGGCAGTTTATTAGTTTTTTAACAAACATTTTAAATTTTAAATTTGTTATGTTTTATGTATTTTTTTGCTTTCATTGTTGTGTTTATGAGAAAAGAACATAGTCCTATATTTAGCTTACCTTAGGTAAGTCTATAAATCTAATAGTCATTGACCTCATTGCTGCAGCACCTTTTTTCTTCCTGCTTGCTATTTTCTTCTCCTTTTCAAAAATTATACAGAAGTAGGGCAATATAACCCTTTTTTAGTGACACTAAAGTTCACCTAAACCTACACTTTCTTTCATTAATCTTATTTTTTTTTCAGATTAAAATCAAGACAAGTGACCTTAGCATATGCTCAGCAAAACACTACACAAACACTAAACAACATACAAACAGCACCACTGTGTCTCAGTAAGACTGTATTCTAATGATTTTGAGGCAAGGCATCTATTGGAGTATGCACTCAATAAAGTCATCTCAAGAAAGAAATTACAGTAATTTCATGACTATAAGGCACACCCTTTTGACTGAAATTTTGGTCCGAACCCAGAAGTGATCCCTATAATCCGGATGCGCCTTATATATGGACAAAGTTCGGAAATTTGGCAACTCGGAAGTGTGAGCTGTGAGTTGAGCCAGAACCCGTGGGAGCTGCAGCCGTGCGGGGGGAGCTGGGAACTGTGGAAGCCGCGGTCGCCAGCCGGGGGGATGCTGGGACCCGGCGCAGCTGCTGGCTGAGGGGAAGCCGGGACACGGTGCAGCTACCGGCCGGGGGGACGTTGCGACGTGGCGCGGCTGCACGGTGGGAGCTGGGAGCCGCAAGCCGTGCCAGCTGGTGCCGGGGACGGGTGGGAGTGCCAGGGTCCATGGCACGGGGATGGCACCTGGGGCTGCGTTTAAAGGCTACACTGATCTGTGAAAAATGTTTGCAAATTGAGCACACGCCAGTAATTCATTACTTTTTTGTGTGCGGAGCAGCTCCTCGCTGCAAAAAACAGTGCGCCTTATAGTCTGGTGTGCCTTATATAATGTACAAAGTTGCGAAATTTGCCGACTCCCGGAGGTGTGCCTTATAATCCGGTGCACCTTATAGTCGTGAAATTACTGTAATTAAAATGTCAGTTTGTTCTTGGAGAGCTACTAACGAACATATATGAAGCTTGTACTTTCACTGTTTCTTCCTAATCTAATTTCAATTTGATGGGAACATCGTGCTCTTTTGAGGCCACCTCTTGATCTAGACCAAATTGAGGGAAAATAGTGAGAGATTCCACAGTATTCCTCTGGGTGTGTTGTAGGCAGAGCTGGTTGTCTTTCTTCTGTGAACATGTACATGAATTATATAATTTAAAAAAGGAAGAAAAATGCTGAGCAACTTCACATTTCTCTGACATCTTAGCTAAATTACAGCTGACATCTGAGCATAGTCATGACCTTGCTTTGCAGTTCATAGAAGTCTTTTTTCACCAAGTTCATAGTGTGAGGCGTCTCTTACCAGATCAGCACGATCCTGCAGACGTTTCATTTAATAAAGGGCAGTGGTTGTGGCTTTTCCTGCTTTTCAAACTAGCATTTTAGCCTGCACACTTAGATTGCAAGGTTTGATTGTCTGTGGAGACTAATAAATTGTTAGGAGACGAATAATGATTAATGATTTCCAGGGAATAATGACTGTCCTTATGATCCGCATCTGATAAACCAATCTGCACTTGCCTGCTTTATCTTGTCTGCTTATCTTGCCTTCATGAGCAAGTTGGCATCTGCCTTGGTAACCACTTCTGCATATTCTTTTGGTTTTATTTTGAAGTATTAAATGGAGAGAAAGAAACTGGCATTTCCTTTTCCTGAGGCATTCACTAAACATACTAGAAAAGGCAAAGAAGCCTGGTAACTTCTTTACTGCCATACAAGCTCCAAGAAAGCCAGAAGAAAAATCTGTTTTCATTCTCTCCCTTATACTTGAATTACAGGTGTCAAAATAAGGGTAATTTAGTAGAATTTTCCAGGGATATAAAAGAAAAATGGCTTGATCCACCATAAATCTTTCGTTTGAGCTGCAGAATATACTATCAATGAACCATAACTTCTGGGACTGTCTGCATCCTTCTGCTGCATTTAACTTAATTGTCTGTTTTGAGATAAATTGTAAAGCAACATATCAAGTTAGCAGCTTATTGACTGTCCTGCTGGAAAATATGCAGAGCAGGCACAGTTTTAAATTAACTGTAAAAGAGTGAACAAGTCAAGTCTGTACAAGACAAGTTTACATAGCAAGCAATGCACTGATAGGCAGTAACAAACATAGATTGTTCTTATTTGGGTGGAGGGGATTTTATTAGACATGGGTTGTTTTCAGGAACACTTCGATTATAGATAATTTCTACGTGATTTCTCGTTATTTGAAAGATTCTGGCTCTATACAACTCTGCTTGTAAAGATAGTTTTTTTCTCTCATGCTGTTTCGATGGTTTAAGAAGGATAGCTAAATAACCTTGGTATTCCTTTGTGGGACCAGAGAGGGAGGAATTTAGTTTCATTTTAATAAAGTCATTTTCACTATTTTATAAATGAAGAGGCACTATGGAACAACTACAGATATTTTTTGTTTTCTTCATCTCTCTTCCAATGGTAAAAATTTTATGATATCAAAGTGTGTAGGGTTTAATGAACCTATGTTAATTTAAACAATATGACAGTTTGGCTTAGCATCTGGGAAAGTCTAGTGCATGTCTAATGTTTGTGTATTTTATTTGATTATTTGGGTTTCTTCCATTATTTAACTTACTATAATGCTAAATTCCTGTGATATATTTGCAACTGTTCCATAGAAAGTAGAGCTGAGGTAGGTCTCCCTTGCCTTCTGGTTGGTTCTTTTTAACTTTTGCCTATGCAGAAAGAAAAGCTTCAGAAAAGATAGCTAAGCTAAGGGGGATTTATAACTGGAGATGGCATCAACAGAAAAGTGGTACTACCTAACTGGAATGGTTTTTAGTGCCTTTAAAGATGAGAAGATTTTATTTTAATCCCATCAGTTTATAAATATTTACAATGTAGTATTTTTTGTTCAGTTGTGGACTCCTTGTATTGGTTTTTGGGGTTTTTTGTGTGTGTGGTTTTGGGTTGGTGGGGTTTTTTAGAAAGTAGAGGCTATTTCCCTGGGACAATATTCACAAAGCCTTCAGGAGGCTCTCAGAGCTGCAGTCCATAAAACAACCCAGTACTTTTTGAAGTTGCTTTTGAAAATGCCAAAGGTTACCTTTCTGCATTTTCTGCATAAACTGTATGAAGTTTATGTCTATGGACCTGCAGAATTGTCTCACTTTCCTCAGATGACTGTATGGAGAACAGCATGTTTAATCCCTCCATCTGAGAGCAGAGCAAGGTAACAATCCTGATGATTAGAGTAAAGGTTTTCCCACTTCTTGATATTTTGCTTAAAAGTAATCAATAATTGTATATTTTAGAAAAGGAAAGACTTTTTCTTGTCATTCTTGTCATTCTGATGGGTTGCACACATCAAATATTCAGTTATAAATATACAAAATTGTGGCACAATACCCTTGTGAAATTGGCTAAGAATTGTACTAAATGGGTCCCCTTCAAGAACCAGAATTATCTTGCTGGCAGACAGACATTTAGAATCGAATGGAAAGGCAAAAATTCAATGGAAAACACAACCTCTTGAAAGAAGAACATTTGAAGAGATGTGGGGAATTCTGCACTTCCACTGTTGCAGTGACCTCACAGGCAGGTTTGGGGGTCATTTACCAGCACCTCCTCTTCACCCAGAGTCTTTGAACACTATTATATCTAACATCAGTCAAGAGGAGACAACGAGCCCTGGGCATCCATTCAACACAAATGTTTTCATCAAAAGCATTTGTCAGTTCATGGACTGGTCTGAACAGGAGGAGTCAGTGGGTATATCTCTATAAAGAGAAGGGTCATGCTGAAATGTATGTACAAAGGCTGTGGTGTCACACCACAAACTGTTCCATGGAACAATTCCTAGCAATCTCCACAATGGCCACTGCATGCCACTTCTCTACTCCTCTTTGCATGACCAGTGCTTTAAAGCAAATGTATAAAAAAAGACACATCATTTCCCTGATCCAATTTAAAGAATAACTGCCCACAAAATGGTATCAGTCCTAAGACAGTAAAAATAGAGAGAAGGGATATCTCCAGGTGCTGTAATACCTGAAGACTTTTGTGGTTTAATGAGCTAATTTTTGGTGGCAGTGTTGGAATCAAAGGCTCTCTCACATTCAGGTCTGCTCAGGGATGCTTCTGTTTGCAGAACTGTGATGACCTGATCCAGGGACCCATTGCAGCTGAAAAAACAGGTTTTGTTTGGGTTCCTTTTCAGCTGAATTCACTCCTGTTCTGGCACAGCTCTGAACAGCTTTGGCCAGAATAAGCAATATCTCTGAGTGTTCAACCATGGCTTGTATCTGCTGAAATCACATTCTGAATTACTGGTTTGGGGAATAGGAAATTCAGGGGCATCATTCCCAGCAAGTATTTATTACTAGACAATCAAACACAGGACAGAATGGCCTGTGTGCCAAAGAAATGGATGCAATTCTAAATGCTGAGGTCCTTCACTTAGTAGGAACAACAACAAAGCTGTCTCCTGAATTAGGCAATGAAAAGTTTAGCAGCAATACCAGTGAAATGTGTTCCTTCTGTCTGCACTGGGCACACTGTCCTCCCAGCTGGTTCAGCTGACTGTTTATAAGGCAAGCAGTTATGTAGGTGGAGTAGAGAGCTGCTTCTACTAAGCCACTTTCTCCTTTATGTTTATACTGTTATTTCCAGTATACTCACAGCTAAACAGACCAATTTAAGGCTGGTAATCTGGAGCACAGGAAAAGAAAAGGCATTTTGTCAGGTGACAGATGAGAGGCAGTAAAACTCTCATGGTTTTGCTAAGGTGGAGGGAACATTCCAGAACTCTGCAAGTCCCCACAGAGGCTCTGACATCCATTTTACCCTTGCTGTGAGAACAAGAAAGGATTTCCTTTTCACTTTCCTGAGCTGTCAATCACTGTTCAATGACATGAACAGTTAATTCGCTTGCTCAAATCCATTTTTCATGCACTGCCATCTTTTTAAGGGAGAGGAAATCCTTTCCTTTACTTACCATGCTTGAAATTTAACTTTTTTTGCATAAAACTGTAGAAAAAAAGTTTTCTGTGAGTCACAAAAAGGAGCATTAGAGGCAGTTCAACTTTTACTTTTTTTCCAGATTATGAATGTCTGAGAATTAAATTACTCAAGTTTATTATGAAAAAATGGCACTAGGATTTTAATATCATTTGATGCTAAATAATTTACTTAGAAAACTAATGCCAACATCATAAACCATCATATGCATAATATTCAATATATAGTTACACTCAATAATAAATATCTTATGGAATTCATATAACTGAAGCCCACACAAGAATAAGGAAGCTGCCAAAATACTATCATATCCAGTTGGCTTAGTCAGCAAGAAACAAACTGGTCCACAGATGCTCTTTTTTCTATGAGAAAATATCCTCTTTTGCAAGTCTCCTGTCTGCAAAATGTTTCATATGAACTCTTCTCCTCCTGCAGGCTGTAAATAATTTATTCATCAAACCTTTTTATTTGTAGCAGATGGAAAACTCAGGACAAATTTAAAAACAAAAAAGGGGAAGATTAGAAACGGAGGTGAATAATTGCATTATAGCGCACTAACTTGTAAGAAAGGCCTTAAGGTATGGGAATCAATGGACACCCAGTTGGATTTGGATGCCTTTTCTCTGGCACAGACAAGAAGTGGAATAGAATTTGTTTTGAGAATTGAGAGTTGAGAGTGCTTGTTCATCATATGTAAGGATTTGAACAGAAGTAATGAGGTTATGACAAGATGTTCACCTGTATCCAGTGTTCCCTTTCTATCCACTTCCAGTGTCCTTTATTCATGCAGCTGCCTAGCTGAGGTCCAGCCAGTGTCACAATAAAATAGAGTAGGTGCTCTGTTTCTGCACCATGTGTCCCGTTTTTCCCTCTATTATTCCCTTTGCAGAGGAACACATATATGTTGGCAAGAAAATTATAAGACATTAAAATAAAAACCACCTAGAATGGTTCCAAATCCTTTTCTTGCACACTCTTGCTTTGGTTTAGCAAAACTTCACCAACGGTTGTTAATTGACTATAGAACTTCATACACATTCCTGCCCTTGGTATTTTATGTAAAGTCACAGAGGGTACAAAGACCCTGTACCTGCAGGTATTGAGACAATGGATCTCAAAATGCTTCTGTCACTTCCAAAGAAACACTGCTACCATTTGCATTATGGGTCAAAGACTCATAATATGGGCAATATAGTTGTTACTGTAGCAACAAGAAAGTTTTGTTACTTTGATCATACATTTATATTTATAAAATATCACTTAACATTAGATATTATGATGGTGTGACAATAGGTTGTCCTGTAATGCAATGACACAGACCAAATAAGCTGAATTTTGTTTGATTAAAGTTTAAAGCGTATCAGAGCAAACACATATAAAGTATTTTTTGAGCTCCATAATACTGTGATTTCCCATATTCAAATATATATTCGATGTATTATATAAAAACAACATCAGATAATGGATCTATTTCTTACAGGGTGATAATAATAGCATAGATGTGACAGGACAGCAACATACAGGGGAGGAAAAGAATTACAAAAATTTCAGTAATAGGAGATGCCCTGAAAAGTCTGTTTGGTTAAGAATTACTGCAAGAACTCCCCTCTTGAGTGTTATCTGGACTGAACTGTGTTGGATCCTGGAAGCTGGCCTGATCTTTATTGATGAAATACTGCTGACTGATTGATTGTAAACCAAGGAGGGGAGGGCATGTTCTGTTTTCTGTGAATGTATAAATGCTCCTGTTTCTATAATCTTCATCCAAATTAAGAAAAATTTTGCTATCAGTTTCAGAATACTTCTTTGTGCAAGGCAATGAACCTTTGTAATTGAAGCTATGTGTCAGAGTTGTATTACAATTTTTTTTCTTATACTAAGGGATGCACCTGCTATCTGGGGTTTGACTCTTAAAATGTGTTTTGGCAAAGAATAATATCAGTATTAGCTATAAAGATTATGTAATTATGATAGGATTATTGACTTGGAAGTTAACTGAAGACATGGCTTTCATAGACAACACAAAGTTATCCCCAAGCCAAAAATTTCATGTTCCTTACCATTAAAAAAAAAAAAAGTTATCTCAGACCAATGAGATCAGATGTTCCTATGCATCCAGCTGCTCCCCACCCTGACTTGCATATTTTATACTTCCCAGAAGGCATTTAAAATCTGCAGCATCACGGTTGAGTTTATTGCACTATTATCTTAAAAACTGCATCAACTGTTGTGTGGTATTTAAGTAGAAAATTTACTGTGGAAGGGTTATTGTTGCAGGAAAAGAGTATTGTTCTCTGCTGAAATTCTAGGAGACATAAATGCAATTTCATTTATTTTTGCAAGCTTTTAAATCATTAAATTATTAATGAGAGTTTTTTCCATTCATAAGATATTTGCATGGCCTCCACCCATAACTGGCCTTTTCAATCAATCGAAAAATGAAGGAATTAACATTGACTATACAATTTTTTGAGCACAATTTAGCATTGAGGCAGTCATATAAACAAAAGTTGCTGAGCTAAGAACGAGAAAATATTACAGATGTACAGGCACATACTTGCAACTATTTCATCAGGTACCTAGTACCAAGTTCAACATGCTGTTGACTTAGTTTAGTTTTATGCTTTTGCCGTATTTTAGTTTTATTACTTTTTTATTGTATTAGAGAATATCTACTAATATATTCCTTCAAAATTTAATTCAGAATGTGGTCTTAATTAGGGCTGTCAAGTCATAGACTTCAGAAAAAAGAAAGGAGAACAAATATTCCTATGAAAAGCAGTTTTGATGTACAGTCTCTTACTTATAGAGTATGTGTGATATTTTTAAAATACCTAGCCATGCTAGATAAAGCAGAAGATAAATGAAAATATGCCATATGCCATATTCCATAATCCATATTTCTCTTTGGCATTTAAAATCTGTTTGAATGACAACAGGGAATGAAATCCTGGCTTTCTGTAGAAGCTAACTCTGAAAATGGGAGCATACAAGGAAATGTAAAATTATCAGCTTTGAGAACCAAACTTTAAAAAGTTTTTGTCTAAAATATTCTCTAGTGTTAAGTTTCACACACTCATCAATGAATGTAGCAAGAATTAAAAATGGAATTTTTTTTTTCTGGTATGTTTCAAAGAAATGTTGATTTATTCAAACACAGTAGATGTTTTTTCACCTGTAACAGCAGGAAAAATACACAAGGAAGAGCAAAGCACAGGAACAGATCATGCACCATCACCAGTACATGTAGCAATACTCTATCTTGATAAAGTAACAGCTTTGGTGTTCTTTTCCCTTTCCATAATCTTCTAGCCGTGTTTCTGGGATAATCATTACAGTTTAATTTTTGTCCTCTGCAGGTACAATATCTGGCTTTCAAAGTCTCACACTAATCTATGTTGTGAGGCAAAGGGCAAGACTTAGTCCTGCAGTGCCACCCTGAATAATTATCTGGTTGCCATTCCTCTTTGTACTCAAGGGGAGTTCCAGGCTTTCAATTCTCAAAGTTTTGTATTTACTTTGTTTGCAAGAGTGATCACAAGCTTGGCTAGGTGCCCTGAGAAAACAGGTCTCTGGAGCAACACCCAAATGGTTGTACTTTAAACCTGAGGTAGTAGAGCTTTACAGAAATAAATACCTGTATTGCATCATAGGGGAAGGTATTTCAGGGACTTTTTTCTTTTATGAACAGATATGACTTGCCTTCAAAGGTCATTATTAATTTTTCTAGAGTCCCAAATGGAATGTGCCTCAGCCTTCTTCTTTCATTCTCTCTTCACTTTCTGATGGCTTTTTTTATTGTTTAACACTTCTTTGGAAACAGCTTAGCAAATATATTTAAGTGCAGTAACTAGTATGGAAAATGGATGTTGCTCTGGTTAAACAGAACATTACACTCAGAGTAGTTTTGAGAACTTTTATTCTTGAACTTTTGAACCTATGGTAGGTAAACATTGCTGTTGTTATTAATGTGGGTGTGATTTATTGTTCATGACCTAACAGAGGTCACAGCTAACAGAGAGCTAATCTCCAGGATAAGGTGCCGTAAAATCATACCCTGCACAAATTGTAAGCATTGGGTATAATATACAGTAATTTCACGATTACAAGCCGCATTGACTACAAGCTGCATCTCCGGGTGTTGGCAACATTTCGTTCTTTGTCCATACATAAGCTGCACCTGATTATAAGCCGCTCTGTGGTTCGCGGCGAGGACCCGCGTGCAACAAAGTTGCCAATTAGTAACAGAATCGTGGGATTGTGGGGTTTACTGGCTCGGCTCGGGCCGTGCGGGCTCGGCCTGCTCAGGGCTGCCTATGGGGCCGGGTGGCCCAGCTCGGTGCTACTGCCGCTCGGGGCCGGCTGCCACTGCCGCTGGGCTCGCTCGCCCCGGCCTGGCGCTGCACTGTGGCGGCAGGCAGTGATGGAGCCCGCTGGCATCCATGGCGGTGGCGGCAGGAGGGGAAGGAACTCCCCCCCTCCCACAGTGGCAGGCGGGGGCAGAGCCTGCAGGTGGGGGTGGGAGCCCCCGCTTCCCCCCCGGGCCATGGGGATGGCAGCACAGAGCCCCCGCCTCCCCCCTGCGCTGCACTGCCTGAAGGAGGGAGTCGCCGCCTCCCCCCCACTCCACGCTGCTGGCACCGAGCCCGCCTGCACCCGCCATGCAACAGAGTAACCAATTTGTAACAATCGCGTAATCCCAGGTTTTACGGGCAGGTGCTCGGCTCAGCACCTCGGCTGCACTTCTGGGGTTGGAAATTTCAGAAAATTTTTCACATATTAGATGCTCCTGAGTGTAAGCCGCATTTCTGGGATGGGAGCAAAATTTAAGTCAAAATGGTGTGGCTTATAATTGTGCAATTACTGTACTCTCTGTGGGACCCTCTGAACTTGGTGTCTAGGACCTGAGCCATGTGATATTCTGCTTCAGAATGTCCCTGAAGTGGTCACTTGACCTCTGGATCCTGCAGACAACAGTCTATGAGGTCCTAGCACTGTAGCAGTAATAGTGAGCACTGCAGCAGTAATAGTGACGTAATCGTTCATGCCACATTGTGTGGGGAAATGTGTGTATGTGTCCTGCTTAGAGACAGGCAAAATACTGGCACCAAGTAGCCCCAGACACTAAAATAACCTCAGTACCAACATCAGCTGTCAGCACTGCCCAGGCATTTCCAGTTCAACGCTGGTGCCCTATGGTGCCCTGTTCAACCTGCTGCAGGTGGATTTATTGCAATCCTGCCTTCTTGTACTCCTCCAATTCCTGGTCACATGCCTGCTCATTTTTCCTTCTCAGCAAAACATTGGTAAATTTGGCAAGCTGAATCTGAGGCTGCAGGCAGGCACTAATGGAAGGCTTTTGTCTGGGCCAAAATCACTTTGGTTCAGCTGGCTCCTGCAGAGATAACACTACCAAGGAAATGGGGTAAGTGTAGGAAAAAATACTGCCCCATCTTACACAAAATCCTCTGAATTCCTCTTTTCTGAAACTTTAATAGAAACATGATGGTACTATGATTTGGTCATTTTTGGCATCTCCTTCATGTAAGATTTGACATTACTGCCCCCAGAAGCTTTCCCTCCTTGCTGTATACTCTGGGTCAGCAGTGGACCATTCAGGCACAACCCAGCAGCAAAAAACTGCTTTTATTCAATAGCAACAGGCTGCAGCTAAGTTCTTAAGTAACATTTAGATGAAATCTAAACTGGAATTGAATCCTAAATTCTGATCTTCCAAACTGGAAACTGAAGAAAAAAAAAACAGAAAGGAAAAATGCAATTCAGAAAATATTTTATTGAGTACAATACCATTTTCATGTAGGCTTTATAAAACACCACCAACCTCTCTGAGGTTGAATACAGCTTGGGCAGGTGCACAAGGAGTGGGAGAGAGAGGGACAGCATCTGCAAATTTTCATGCAAGAGGCATAATATGGGATATTTGCATCCAGATGATACCTTGTCATAGTGCCCAAGTTTGCACTAGCTCACCAGAAAAAAAATGAATGATCAACATTTAAATTTTATAAAGGATTTTAACTATCAGCTACGAGTTCAAATTTATGGGGTGTTGCCATTGCACATTCAACAATTAAACCCAAGATCATGACATAAAAATCAGTTGCTTGGATTGAAAGTACTCTAAGAAGCCTTGTGTGGAAACTGGATTAACTCTAACTCCAGAAACTGATGGTTAACAAGACATCAGAACCACGGCAGATAAGGGCAACTGCAGTTTTTACCAATGTACTAATATCTAATTTTCATTGTAAGCAGATGGAAAACAAGAAAAGTTCCTGGAATTTGGGTTAATCCCACAACAACATCTAATCAAGATCTGGCACCATGGTTTTTGGAAGGAGATTAACAAATAGTAGCCCATAGAAAATTTTGAGTTGCATGAAGCAACTGAAAACTCATAAAAAACAGCCTCAAGAAGGGGACAAATGTGGTAATTATGTGAATGAAGTTGCTGCTTACTGGAATGTAGACCAACTAATTTTTCTGTTGTTTTTATTTTCAGTGATGGTAAAGTATAAATGGGCTATGAAATGTAGGAACAGTCAAAAGCAGCCTTGAAAAAGTCTCTATATTGCTTAAATTCCTTCAACCAAACCTCTCTATGAAGTATGCATACATTCAGAGACTGTAAGAAGTTTTCAGGTTGACCATATTTCTGCAGCTAACTGTATTTTATGAACTGGTCCCTAGAGAATCTTTAAAAATCTGCCATGAAACCTGCACTGTACTGCCAAAGAATTGAGGAGCACTTGTTTTAACAGGGAATATGAAGGTTAAATATGGCAGTTAATATATCAAATTACACAGAGACTTCTATTGTCCTTTGGGTGTGCATTTCCCAACATGTGTAAGTACCACCACTTCGACAGGAAATCATTTCATAAAGCAGGATTGAACAATTTGTTAACTACAATAGTATTTTCATTCAAATGGAAAAGAAATTATTAATCCACACTTTAAACTAAGAAAAATGGAAAGGTAAAGTTTAGCATATTCATTAGCAATTAGAGAAAATAGTCCAGGAAGGCCAAAGTATTCAAATAATTCAGAAATGTTCTGTTGAAATGAATTTCTTATTTATTAAAAAGACAACACATTCTCAAGAGAGCACCTTCTGCAATGAAATAATTTAGTTTCTTTATATAGACACATCATACACAATGTTAACAACCATGAAAAACAATACAAAATGCTTTCAAATTTAACAAGTAGAAAAATATAACTAGTATATATGGCAATTGTGAATCTAATACTGTACAGAAGTATTTATGGATTTTACAAATAAATAATAGCTTAAATGCCCTTTTCAAATCTTCTAACTGTACACTGGAATATAGGTTCTGGAGCTTACCACTAACTTGCCACAAATGTGTGCCAGTCAAATGTTCTGCCCACAAGCTTGAAAAACTTCTTGTTTGGTTCATGGAAATATTCCTGCAGTTTCTGCAGTAACCAGGCATCTACTTGTGGGTGTGCTCGTCCTTTGGACTCGTGTAAGCAGCGTTCTCTACCACTGTCCCTCAGGCAGTAGAAGCCCTTAGTTTTATTGAAATAAAAGTTTGAAGCATTTATCTGCGGTGATAACTTCAGAAATCTCTCCACCTTTTCTATTTCTGGAAAGGGATCTTTGATTAGTTTATCCCCATCTACAATGTGGATATGATCAAGAGGAAAATACTTCAGCCAGTTCTGCATGTGAATGTAGTACAAGCTTCTGTTTATTGCCTTGTAGTCCAGATTGAGCTCACCATTTTTAATCAGGAACTGTTCAATGGATGGGTACGGCTTGTGCTTCTGCATGTGGTTGTAGAACACTTGGGTGTAATCTGATAGTACTCTCTCACTTGGGTCCCTTAAAATAAGGAGTAGTCTCATTGATTGGTTCATGTTATAAACTCTTTCAGGCACTTTAGGTGATGTGAAATATGCTGGAGTTTTTTCCACGGTGATCTGATGGGGATATGAGAATGGCATTTGATTAATATACCACTGCAATCCATTCCTGTAATGATCTTCCCAGTCAAAGAAGTGAACTTCACTTTCTGCTGCTGCAATATCTGGATGGAGACTCAACATCTCTAACAAAGCTCTTGTTCCACCTTTTCTCACTCCAATAATAATAGTCTGTGGCAGCTGCTGACATGATCCATTAGAATGAATGTTTTCCTTGAAGTCATTTTTCTGAGATGTTTTCTTTAAAAGCTCTCTCTGAACAGACTGAGAAGAAGTCTCAGCATTTGAATTTATAGCTGGTCTGGAAGGCACTATCTGAGGTTGAACAATAAGCAACACAGCTCCCAGCAGAAAAGCTGCCATGACAGAAGTTCTTAGTCTGGTTTCACTCAAGCAGGTAATAGGGCATAGAGCGATTTCCACCAAGAATAACCCTTAAAAGTGGTTTTTGTTTTGTTGAGCGAATGTGTATTTCTCAAGCAAAAACTTTGCTGAAAGAGGGAAAAGAAAAAGCACATTATCTTATATTCAGCCACACTGCAAATATCTTTTTCTTTTCAAAACTGCACAAACTTTAGCTTTCCCAGCTCCAGGCTCATAGATAATTTAGTGTAATTAAACGTTTTAAAAGACAGGCATATGCAACAATGCCATAAGAAAATTATTTCCAGTCATCAGGAAACATGAGTATTATGACAATTTCATTTTCACACAGAGTATTATTAGTTACTATTTTTTTAAAATTTGGTTTCCTTGGAACCACAATCACAATGGAATTGGTTTTTCAGTCTACAAGAATAGGTTTGTGTTAGAAACAAAACACAAAAACAAAAATGCGTAGAGGGGACCTAAAGAGCATGTCTAAAAGCTGAGGGTCTTGTAGGATATCTGGGAATTATAGGTTCCCAAAGAACCATGTAACAGCAACCTTAGAAGCCAAGCCTCCTGGGAAAAAGGCTCATGCAATATAGATAGAGCTGTTCAACATGAGAAGGCAACATTCTCCTAGGAAAGAATTAGGAAGAGCTCTAGTAAATAGTTCACCAAGGAAAAGCTGAATTTTGTGACATTTTTAAGTGAAGTTACCTTCTGCTTTGTGCTTACTGTTTCTAAGGATAAAATAGGTGGGTTGCACGCTGGCCCTGCAGAGAGGTGAAATAATGAAACCATAGACTATAGTATGAACTATAGTATGACTGAATCAACAAAACACTAAAAGACTTGTGGTTCCCGTCTCCATACTCAGGAAAGAAAATACACAATGGATACTTCTGAAGGTCATTTCAAGAGTTAGCCAGCAAGCTGCTGTGATGTAAAGAACTAACTCTAAGCTTTATCAAAAGACTACTAAATACCACCACTGAACACGCTTTAAAGGTCAGGGTATTTTTAATGGAACGCTTGAAGTGCAATTGTAACGGTTTCACACATAGGAGAGTTATTAGATTGTTGCAGTATGAGCAGGCTGCGTACACAAGATCCCTGAATTACAGCATCTTCCAAAGACTTTACACCCTCAGTGAAGGGCTGGAGTGGTTTCAGTATTGTCTAACTCCGCTTAGAAGCAGAAGCCATGACAGCCGAGTACCTGACTGCTTTGCCTTAGTAGGATACTGTAATTATGAATTTAAGCCTGGAACAGCACATACTGTGCCAGCTAACAAGGGCTGAAATATAAAATTGCATACGAACAACCTGAGGAAATGCAAGGGCTAGGTTTTGGAAATACTCCAGAGAATCTGAAAAGAAACTAATGACTTTTCCACAATAACCTAAGTCCCAGTGCAACAAGGACTAATGATGTGTTTCTAAGTAATCTAAAGTTCTATTTGATAGCTTTGCATTTACAGAGGTCATGACTCCATCCTGAATGGAACAGGTCTGCTTCCTGATGTTTTCTACTGATTATCACTTCCGTGCTTTCCTTTTTTCCATTTTTAACGGGCTACAAGGCAGCAATATTGTTAGGAAGCAGAATTCAAGGCTGGGAAGAAAGAGAAGCAAAGTGTCATGATAGATGTGAAGTTAAGAGAGTGCCTCCTTGTATGCCTACAGTCAGGCTATTCTGTGATGTCTGATGCGAGGCAAGTTTGCTGAGAAATTTGGGGTTTTTTCCATTTTTGGCCACTGTTAAATTTTCTCTGTCTGAAAGAGTTCCATTTTGTCTGCCATCATTAGTCTTCTGCTCTCTTTCCCTGTCCCCACCATTCCTGCTAATCATTCTCAGCTTAATCTATATAACTTTTAACAAGAAACAGTCTTAATAGCCCCACACTGTGGATGTTGATGGGGGAAGACACCAGATGACAGAAAATTCGATATAGGCAATTTCACTGAGCTACGCTGCCACAATATTCAGCAGCAATGGGAGCACAGGATACAGCACCAGCCAGATTGGATCAGTGACTGATGGGTAGCTCTGTACATAAGAACAACAAAACATCAACTCTGTTGCATTTTAAGGTCACAGATTAAAGGAATAGCCACTTACTTCACAGTATATTTTAAGTCACTGGCTCCATAAATAGTAAGCTGGAGTGTCTTAACACCTTATTGGAAAAGCATAATAGGATTCCAGTGAAGAACAGGTTGAACTGTGTGGAAACAAGTGAATTTAAAGCCTACTGGTAGGAACACTTATTTCTCAATAGACTG
Source organism: Catharus ustulatus (assembly GCF_009819885.2). NCBI lineage: Eukaryota > Metazoa > Chordata > Aves > Passeriformes > Turdidae > Catharus > Catharus ustulatus. The sequence continues at coordinate 62,182,812 of NC_046225.1, read as the reverse complement.
AAATATGCTATGCTAATGGCCAAGTTCAGTAACAGACTGTCTCTGGAAAGAGTAAATTTTAGCTGCTGGTCTCATAGTGACAACACATCACTGTATTGGAGGGGACTGGCAGTGTTGATTTTTTTTCCTGCTGTTGTTCAGGGTTGTTTAGGGTTTTTTTGGTTTTTCTTTGTTTGTTTTGTTTTTTATAAAGAAAATTAATGCTATATATTAATTCATTGGGATCCTTAATTTGTAACTCACAGTTTGCATACTAGTCAGTGACAAACTTTTTTATTCAAGCTTTCCTACAGCTGAACATAGCATGGGAACTTCTGAAAAAAAGACAGCAAGGTGTTTCTTCCCTCTAGCTCTATTCCTGTTTTAGCTAGCATCTTTGAAATCAGACCTGTGGAATATTACAGGTGTGGTACCAGAAGCCTCACCCCAGGCAGGGTTTTGAGTCCCAGTGGAGCTCTGCCTCAATGTCTTCCAATTCTTAAAGGCTTTTGTGGACACAGCTTTTTCTAAATACAAAAAGCAACTGTTTCCTGTTTCAAACAAGAAATCTCATAATAACATAGGAATATCTTCAGTTTCAGACATACAGAATTTCATTGTTCCTTCTCAGCTATTTGTTCAGGTGCACATCTTCCACTGCAGAATACCACTACGGCATCAGTAGCATTTATTTTATGCACTTCCAAAGAACCATATCAGTAGTTATGTCATTCAGAGTACCTATATGCTATTGTTGTTTTGTTTGTGAGGAATAAAGCTTTATCTGCCTTTTCTTCCCATTCTATTTTGTTCTCTCAAACTGTGTGGGCCTGATATCTGGATCAATTATTTTATTTTGTTAGACTAATGCAACACAATGGACACAACTGTGCTTCAAAATTCAGTATAAAGTACATGATGTGTGAGAAGAGTGGTCTTCAGGAATAAAGCAGCATATAAATTGGTTGTCATTCAGCTCTCATCTCTTACACTGTCTTTAATACTTTAGGTCAATCTGTATTTTGGTGTCTAGAATTACAGCGGTTTATATAAAGTTATGCAAACGTGTATTCGATAGCTTTATAATTTGTGGGTCCGTAAAACTCTTTAAACAATAATAAGCATGCACTGAGGAGTTTAAAGCAACCACTTTGCCAAGTTACTTTTCTGCTTTAAGAATTCTCTTCACTGCACCTACAAGCCATGCAGACCATACATGACTTGACTTGATGACTTTGTATTCCAGATTAGTTAAAAAAACTTAACTGACAGTCATTACTACTGTATTTGCTACAAGTAAATGGGCAAGTTGTAAAAGAAACACAGTTTATGTTAAATGGTGCTTTGAAGATTATACCAGGACTTTTCAAAAAGTCTGATTGCTTTTGCTTAATCTTTTTTTCTGCTTTCTCCAATTAATTAGTGAAATGTGCCATCCTATTTATTTAACCAGATTCAATGTGGACTTTATGATTAAAACCTCTTCAATAGTAATAGTAACTTGGAAATAAATAGAAAATTTAATCAGTAAACGCAGAATGAGGGCCAGAGGCTGCCATGTCATTGATTTTTAAGCATGTTTCAGTACTCTGAAACATGTGTCACTATTCTGTAATTTCTGCCTATTTCTTACCATTTTACAAAGGTATTTTAATACCTCTGTATGTGTGTGTCAGTGACATTGCCTAAACTACCTAGATTATATACACATCTCAGTTTAATATGCATTAAAAAAGATACGGCAGTTTCTTACTGGACTGATAAACTCACTTTTGCTGGGAACTGGATGGGGTTAGATTTAGCTCTGAACTTTCACAAGAACCTCTGAGTTAGCTGCCCAAGTGGGCAGGAAGAGACATAAGGAGTGTCTGTAGGGCAGTCAGTAAGCAATAGGCAGAGTCTGCTGGCAGATTTGAAAGGGACATATGTCACCAAAAAAGCCCACAGCAACACACTGAGAGCTAACAGGACCCAGCTAGCAGGACCAGGACAGTAACTGGGAGAGGTTAGACTACATCCTTTCCATAGCCATGCAAGTGACTTCACCTTAAAGAGAAGTGTTTTCCTGGTTCTTTAGGGACTGTGGACAAACAGGTCAAGTTTCAGGTGGCCTCACTTTATTTCCTTGCAGAACTGAATCTCTCCACCAGAGAGATCTCTGTACTGCCATCTAAAAAAAAAAAAAAAAGAGTCTGGACTGAATAAGAACTATACTTCACTTGCTGAAGTTTGTCTGTAGAGGGAGATTAGAGCTGAAAATCTGAGCGAGACAATCTGTTCTTATAAAGAATACTTAGTTTTGCTGATATGATAGAACCTAGGACAGTTTGTGGACTGTATTTTCCCTTGCACATATTTGGGGACACAGTATTGCCAAATGTAAGACTGACATTGGTGGTTAAACCTAGCTGCTGTGCAGTACAACCCACACATCTACTATGCTGGTTTCTTCTCTTAGAAAAAAAAAATTCCCCTATCTGAGATAACCAACTTCCTAAACTGATAAAGACTCAGTGTTCGGAACATTTGTATTCAGTAATGTGCTTTAAAAAACTGAACTAGAGCAATTGCAGTGTACTTGAAATCCTTCAAGAACTCATTGATATGAGCAGTATATTCCTATCCTCTAAGGGTAGACTCTGTCCACCATAAGATATACTCCTTAGTTGTTTATATTAGCTCAAGTGCCACTTGGTACCCTGATAACATCAAACTTCACAGTACAGCTATCACTTAAGGCTCAGCCAAGAGCAGGAAAGGAAAGAGAAGAATTAAAAAAATTAATTCCATTTATGAATATATTGAAAATGTATTCTGCATTTTGTTATTTTTATCTATTAAACTGTATCACAATGCCCTCTCCATGAAGAAATTCTTCCCATACTTCCCACCACATATATTTGTGGTTTTTTAATCTCATTTTAACAAAAGTAAAAAGTTTTAAACAACACTTGCCAATGAAATGCTTGAATTCTAGTTTCCAGGATCGAACTACAAATACTTTCCTACATTAGTGAGAGCTACAGAGGTAAGTGTAATAAATGAAATAGAACTACATACTACAGAAGGACTCTAGAACCACAAACTATTGATCACCTCATGATATATCAAAAAAGTAATTTGCACATCAAGAAGGGATGTGAAATTATGTAACTGTATGAACCTGTTTTACAGTGCCTAGATGATATGTACATTTCCCAAATTATATTAAAACTGCTGCAAAACCAGCAGAGATTAAACCATGCCTTTAACTTTTATAGTCAGATGTTAAGAGATCTAATCATAATTTCAGTGCTGTTAAGATGAGATATTGTCTATCAGCACTAAGACTTCAAAAATACACTCTAAAAGATCTTGAAATTTTGGGAAGGGGAACTTCACAAGCAGAGAAATGTTGACTTGGTAGGAAGTATTTTTGGCTAAAATCTGCTGTATTTCTGCACCTGCTGTGATAAATAAAGTTTATGCAAATTAGATAAGCCACCAGTTCATGACTTCTAAAGAAGTTCAGCTCCAGTGTGAGCAGTAAAGTAGCAAATTTACAATAGACTGTGGTTATATATAACATGCACCCTTTCTTAAGGTCAGAAGAGACCATTCCAGTCTTTCATGCCAAGAGATCATAAAAATTGTTAAAAGAGAAAATACGCTAGATTTCAGAAAACCTCATGCAGGTAAAAATAAAATGGGACATTACACCAGAATAAAAATAACTTGAAAAGCTCAGGATGCACAAAGTTTTTTGTACTGAATAGTAATATGGAATCCCCTTAACACCTTCTAGCAATTTTTTAAATACCTGTCAGGATTAGACTTTTTTCATAGAGAGTAAACTGCAGCATTGCCTTCTCTATCCCCCCCATAAACCTAAATGCTCAATTCAAAACCCAGAAAATACTCCTCAGTCCACCTTCCAAGCAAAATGGGTCACATTCTAATTAGGAAGCAGAAATCTATTGCACAGTTAGAGCAAATTAAGAGCTGCTTTCTACTTCATCAAAGCTGTCCCCAAGAAAACAGCGTGTGTGAAAAGATGGTTCTGTCCTGTCTTGCCCCTTTTCAATACAAAGGCTCACCTTAACTGGATGTATTAAAATAGGGAACACAGGAGACTAAGCAATCCCATTTTCATTTCCTCTGCCAAGCAATTTCTTACCACTTACACAGGGCTGTGCATCCTGTTTCAAATACTAATATCTAAAGCAAAAATAAAAACAAACAAACAAACAACAACAAAACCTCCACACCTCAATATAGTAATTTAGTTCATATTCCAAGTAGAATTCTGTGTCTTCCACTCTCCTGCCTTCAGAATAACATTGGAGCAGGGTGAATACTGGTGAGGTCATCACTGTATTAGACTTAGCCAAACCAATCCATTTACTAAGCAAAGCACTACACAGTGACCTGGAGGGAACCCTCATGTTCTGGACAGACAAATGAGATGACCAGCAGGATCTCTCAACACGGTCTGCCTTAGCATATTACAGTTTTGTTTTTCTTATTAGCAAAAGTTTTCATGGAAATCCATCAACTTTGACATGTTTTTGAGCTCTGGTATCTTATGCGTTATGAGTGGCATTTCTAGATAAGGGAAGGGAGCCATTCCAGGTTAGTGAAACTAATAAAACATTTTTGATTTCCTCTTATGACAAGCAGAAGAATTGTATGTATCTATACATGTGCCACACATGCATGCATTGGAAAGTGTTTTCCACCTATTCAGTTTTTCTGTAATGCCTATGGCTAGTTCTGTAAGCATAGGGCTACTTCCAAATAACCAAGGTAGCATCCTGACAAGGGAAGGGACACAGACAGGAACCTGGCAATCCCGAGGCTGCAATTTGCTCTGTCAAATTAGGGTCTCTCCCCTACAATAGCTGACCTTGCTTCAGATGTATAACCTTCCTGCTGACCTACCAGAGGTATTTTTTGGCTATGTAGTATCAAAACACTCTGCATTTTTGAAAAAGGAGAAAAAACCAGGGTGGGTTCTGAAAGGGTGAATGTGCAAGAGATAGCTAAAGTTGATGTCAGTGACCGTGCTCTTACTGAGAGGTGCTTATTTCTGAGCAATGTGATAAATGCACTTATTCGCGAGCGTAAGAAATGCTGGCAGATGCAAATTGCAACAGTTATATTTATACTTACAAATTAAGTTTGATAGCCAGAGGATATAGCCATTCTACAAACTGAACCTGTCCCATTTGCCATACATACTGCAGAGGCTCTCTCTCAGTGGGAGTGGGCACTGCATGGATCTCTCATGCCAGAAAGATGCTCCCTGCAGACATTCTATCCCCATACCATTCAAGCATGATATTTCTAGAACTTCACAGGCATTGGTTTTTTCCCACACCAAAATCTGAAGAGGAACAGACTTGAAACTGGGAAAGCTCTTAAACCACTGTATTAACACAGAAAGGAAGCAGAATAATGTACTTTAATTCCCAGTCAGTCGAGGTGATTGAACTGTCTGTACTCAGCTGCGTGCCCCCTCCTGATTTTTTGAATGTCTGTCTGGAAGATGAGACCAAACCCAAACTCTTCATCTGCAGGCTACCACCCCTCCCTCTCAGCATCCTTTTACCCCAAAAAGATTTGAACTGCACACACCTTTATCCTTGGAAAGCACACCGAGAACTGCAGTAACCAAGCCTTTGCTGTACTACTCTAGGGTGCCAGTCCTTCAAAACAGAAACGATCTCGAATTAAGGCGCTGTGCCCTCCTGCCAGCTCCCAAGGACCACCGAGCCCCCAGCCCTACGCAGCTCGCCAGGTTCCAGCTCAGCCCGCTGCATCCCGCGGGCTCCAGCCTTATGTGAGCGAGCGGATGGAGGATGCTCAGCAGAGCTTTTGCAAGCGCTCTCCCGTCAGGTAGGCGCCCCGCTTCCACAGCCCTACCACTCTACCCTTACTTGCGCTTGTCATTTTGCCACAAGAGAAAGAAGATGAAGAAAGTGCCCAGAAGCAGCACCTGGCCAGGTGCTGCCGAGCACTTTGCTTCCCCCTCCCCCTTTCTCTCTACATCCCCGACAGCGCTGCCTCCCAGAGCCTGACCGGGTGAGTGCGGAGGGGCGAGCAGCGCGGCGGGTCCCTCCCGAGCTGGGGACAGCTCTGTCTGCCCTCCCGAGCTGGGGACAGCTCTGTCGGAGCTGCGCCCCGGGCGGACAGGGGCTCCGCAGCCCCAGAGCGGCGCTCGCCCGCCGCGGGGCTCGCACCTGCCGGCTGCAGGTGCCGGGCGGGCGGTGGCGTCAGCGCTCCCCGGGGCCGGCGGAGCCCATCCACGATCCCCCGTCCACCCCGAACTTCCCACGCTGCCCAGGGCAGCACCCGACGCCGCTCCGCTCCGCGTCTCTCACTCACCGCCGGGGCGCGGAGCCGGGGAGCAGCGCTCGCCCCGCTCTTCCATGGGGCGGGCGGCGGCGGCGAGCGGGGCAGCGCGCACGGCAGCGGCGAGCGGGGGCTGCCAGCGAGCGGGGGCTGCCAGCGAGCGGGGGCTGCCAGCGAGCGGGGGCTGCCAGCGAGCGCCCGCTGTCGCCCGCCTCGCCCGGCCGGCAGCGCCGCAGCCCGAGCTGGCGCCGGCTCGTTTGTAGGGCCCCGCCCGGGCCGCGTCACCGCAAGCCCCTCCCGGGCCGCGGGCAGCGCTGCGGGGCGGCGGCCGCTCCGCCAGCGCCGGGGAGTGCGCGCGGGGCGGCTCCACGAGCAGCGCTGCAGGTCTGCCAAACGAGCGGCTGTCCGCAGCAAGCGCACCTGCCCCCGCCTCCCTGAACGCCTAGAGTATCTTGAGTTGGAAGGGACGCACAAGCATCAAGGAGTCCAAAACGGACGCACAAGGATCAGGGAGTCCAAGTCCTTCGATTGCCTCCTTCCTGTACTTATAAAAATACCACCCATGCGAGGTTGCGTGAATAACAGACTTAATATTTACTATAATAACAGACTTGTATTTACTTCCTCTGTTTCTTGTTTATGTTCTTGGAACTTTGCAAGGGGGCTCTGATTTTTTTTTTTCTCTCTTTCCGTTCCGCTAGATGAATTTGAAGCCAGATAGATGTCTAAAATGACTGAAATACTGCTCCTTAAGAGCAGTGGGGGAACAAACTGCGAATTTAAACCCTAGGGTTAATTTATTGAAATAGGTTTTTATTTACCATGAGCTGAACTGTGGGAGGTTTTTTGTTTTGTTTTCTTTAAGACAAAATTAATTAAAAATGTCATTAACATATACTGCATCCATTATTTCAACAGCCAAACTCCTGACATTTACTGTGAGCAAAATGCAGGCCTAAATAAATTTTTAAAAAATACAAGTTCTCAGTTGATTTTGCTCAATTCCTTGTAGTTTAACAGATCTGACAGAGGTAGGGTGTTCCCAAAGGAAGTCTATTAGCACTGGTTGTACACAGGTCTTAGGTTTTTTGCCTGAAGTGATGTAGTTCCAACAATTCCATCAGGACTCTGGGATGTATCTCGTCAGGTTCCACAAAGTTGTGAATGCTCAGGTTCTTCAAGTGGTCACAAACCTGATCTGTACTTGCAGTAGGAAGTACTTTGTTGTACTGCTGTCCATCCATGATAGACTTGTGGGAAGAGTGGTTTCCATTGTAGACTGAGGAACAACATGGTTTGGTACCTCAATCTCCTCATCCATTGACCAGTGTTGTTTATCAGGTGGTTACACCTTCCTCAACCCTCTCAGCAGGGGTAATATCTTCTTTAACCATGGGCTGTGCCCTGCTCACACCTCATTTACTCCTTGAGTGCTGGGCTGTGGGAATGTTGGGTCACACTGCGCCAAAAACCAACGTAGTGCACTAATGCTATGCACAAATATTCATGTTGTGCATTTTCTTAAGTCCTTTACCTTCAGCCTTGGCCTGCACTGATTTTGCACAAGAGGCAAAGCTACCGATTATGGAACTCTGTTTTCTAACCATGACTTCTGTTGAGGGAAGCAGAACAAAGATGATATGTTTATTAAAGTATCACCAGCAATTTCAAATGGATTAGAGGAACTAGCTGTGTTTGTGGAGTTATTTCGTTTACAACCATTTACCTCCAACCTTGAATTAGCATACTTTTTTGTAGCTAAATTAATTAGTAAAATAAGTATATAATAGAACTTCTGAGGAATGAAGAGTATTCAATTATATTTTAAAAGGAGTATCTCCAAGTAGAATCTTGTCAAAGGTTTTTAAGAAACAAATTTAAGTAAATTAAGTAAATTTTATTTTATGGTTTTGCATATTTAACATTTAAGATAAATACATTTCTGTATTTAAGTGTACATATCATTGCAGTGTAGTTGCTTTAGCACCAATAGATATATATGAGTACTTCACTTTGAATTTTTTAAGATAGGAGTAGAACATTCCACAAGAGTGCTTATTTAAAAAAAACAAAACAATAATACTGTATTTTTGCTTTTTATTTTGATACCTTTCTGTATGTTTTATTATAAATCTGAGAGTCTAGTAGAGAAATGCATTCATTTGTGATTAGCCTTGCTGTTTAACCCTGATATTTATGTCACATCTATAGGTTTTGATTGTCTTGGAAACAGGTTAAAACCAAAAAGCTCAAATGTTGTTCAGCTGCTATAGACCCACATAGTTCAGTCATAAGGGATCACTATTTCTTCCATGTGATCTATAGATCAGATATCATAATACTTAATTTCATGTTTAATACCCATGTTTGATATAAAAGAACCAAAAGATGAAAAATTCATAATTTCCAATGAACTATCTTTGGTCTCAAAATAATAACAGAAAGCAACTGCGTACCTTTTCATCTGAAGGTATCTAAGTGTAACTTCAAGCCACTGCTTTATATTATCATCTTCCCAGGTAGATTAAAGATATGTTTTGTCCAAAAATATACTTTCTTTTTCTAATTAGGTCATTTCTCAGTGTTCTTTTTCTCTTTTTAATAAGCTAAACAAAGTGATGTCTTGCAGTGTCTCACAGAAAGGCTCAAGAAAGTTTAGATTTAATTACTTTTCTTCACTTTTCACAGGCTCTCATCAGTGAGTACAATACTGATGCTTAATATTGACAATGGAAGCATTTTCACAGTTCTTTGATAATGAATCCCAATTGCCAATAAGGCTTCAAGATCTACTGGTTGTGCACTTCTTAAGCTGTTTCAAGTACCTTTCATTGTCATGCAATCCTTACTTTTTAAATTCAAATGTTCCAAACTACTAAATCAGATGCCTTATAGTATTCTGCCTTCATGCTTCTCTTTATAGAGCAAATTTGTAATTTCCTCAAAGCAGATTTAATCTGATGGTGGTAATGTCTCTTCAACTGTGGGTGAAGTGTATGAGAAAGTGCCACTGAGTCAACAGTGCCATATTTTTATTTTGCTAATTTTGCTAATAATTTAGAAAAGGGAATGAGACTTCTTAAAGCCAAAAGAATGAGAAAGGAAACAAAAACTATCAATGTAATATGACCAATACTCGTTTATGCTTCCCTCATTAGTCCAAAAATGAAGATGTGAAAAATGGAGTTACCAAAGTTCCAGCGTATCCTGAATGACTGTCATGGCCATACAGGCAAAAGGAAGGGTGTTCTGCCCAAAGAGTAAATTAAATGGGAGCCTGCTTAGAGGAAAACAAACTCTGCTGGGGCAAATGGCAAATGATTCAGAGGCAAGATTGGGTAATTTGGGGATTGAGCTGGGGACTGGGCCCATGTTGGGAAGGGACCCATGTTGGGGACAAGAGGACAGCAGGGGTGAGATGCCAGCACAGCAGGGAAGGAGAAGGTGGAGACTCACTGGAAGCAGTGTGCCTCCCAGGACAGACCCTCACCCAGCACTGGAGGTGGCTTTACTGCAGTCCCAGCTCTGCAGCTGCCTGAAGCAGCTCCCAGCACAGCCTGGAGAGCATTGGGTTCATGCTGGCACAAGCATCAGAGGGCTCTGAAAACCTTCTTTCAAACATTGTGGTTCTTACAATAGGTGTTTTGGAGATGCAGAGGTGGAAAGTAGCTGAAGGAGCAAAGACATGAAAATTTCTTAATTGGATAATTACTTAGAGCTTTCTGTGTACATTCTATGTTGGAGCTGCCTGTTACCCAACAAAATTTATAATTGTCAGGTTGAAGTAATGCAGATATGACTTAAGAATTCAGACTCACAGATTTCTGTTTTACCACCAGGAAATACTCTAGGGAAATCAGGGAGGAATTAGTGGTGTTATCCAGTCAGCTAATGGAATTCAGGTGTAGAATTTGAAAATACAATAAATAGGTATATATTGTAATGTTATTTTAAATTCAGGAAATAAAAGGTGTGTTGATTCAGGTGTGAAATTTACAGAATATGTGTCTAACAGGGCAAGAGTGTAAAGACATGAGTAAGGCACTGTATTGACTAGAAAAGCAAAGGAAGTGAAAAGGGTCGGGAGGTATGGATAGAGGTTTATGGTTGGGGGTGTGAGATTATAAGCCAACCATTGCACAAACAAAGTATGTCTGAGGAGAAGAGCTGTCCATGAAGTGGAAAAAGCAGATTGGTTGCTGACAGTAGAAGGCACAGCTGAAATAGGGAAACAAACTGTGGGAATGAGACTAATTCTGAATGGGTAGCAGATTTGAACAAAAATGCAAAAGGCTAATCTGTACACTTTTTGACAGCTGAGTTTGCTTGTCAGGTGTCCAGTGCTGTTGATAACTAGCTCTGGTTCTCAGAAGCAGTGATGGTGCATTTAATAATAGTAATATTGAGGAGATATAATATTGTGGTCCAAGCTGGAAGCCATGACTACCATATATCCTCTTCATGGTCCAGTACATTAAGCAATAAAATTCAGGAAAAAGAGCTAAAATGTAGCAGATGGAAAGGAACCGTGTGAGAAGGACTAGACTAGTCTAGGTACAATACTGAAGGAGGTACAAGGAAAATCTAAAAAGCCTAATCTCCTAAAAATATTTTCAGGGATGATTTAACTACAGAGAATGAGTGAGAGCTTGCAGTGTAGATGAGCTTGTGAAAGCAAGGTGGAAGTGAAGCATGCAGAGAGGAACCTCACAGTGAAAAGAGAGGATAAATGATAATCAAGTGATAATATTGAACTTTTCCAGAGAAATAAATAAAGGATTAGTCTGAAAATTCTTCACAGCCCTGCCTCATAGCTCAGTTTAGACTTTTATTTAAAATGATCTCTGTGAAGCATGCAGTGGTGCCGTGGCCTTCTAATTCATTTTCTTTAGTCAAACATTCTCAGGTTGGTACTTCAAGCTCTAGGAGTTGAATATTGAGCATGGAGGTTTATACTGCTGTAAGAAAGAGGCCTGTCAAAATTCTGTAGTTGAGCATAACTTCAAGACTATTTCTTTCCCTAACTGTTGTTTTTTTTTGCAATAAGAAAGATTATCACTTGATGATTCAAGACTTTGAATGATGGCTTTTACATGATCTGAAGAATGTTGGTTTTAACAAAGTAAATGAGGAAAAAGATTAGTAGTAAGTTGACAATGGATGAGATCTAAGTTCCAGTTCTGTATCAGACTTGTCATAGCTTTGCAAGCAATTAAGACTCTTTCTTTGAGAATGCAGGGTACCGCTTTCACGTAAAGTGCTGATATATAAAGAGAAGGGGAAAGGTACAAAATGATAATTTTTGCAATGTCGTCTTCCCAAACAACTGTGTGAGTCCAGTGGTGTTGCAGCTGTACAGGATTTTCCCACCTTTCTGTTCTGGGTGACATCCTAAGTCTAGCAGAGCCTTGCAAAGGCAGCAGAGCTTGCAGGTGCTGTAAAGGCAGGTACCTGACTTTCCTCATCCTCACCTTACTGCTGCTGAACTCATTTGTTAGGCAGCTGAGTTTGCAACAGCAGAACACCACCAGCAAAGAAAATCGTTTCCTGTTGGTTTTGTGCAAGCCACCCTCAGAAGACTCCCTTGTGGCCAGGAGCTGGTGAGAAAAGGTTAGGATCCATACTTGGTACTTGAAATCAGAGGGGGAAAGTCAAGTGCTATTATATCCATTGGAAATTGCTAGCAGCACACAGACCCTTTCACTCAGAGCAGGTGACAGCAATCCACGCATCTGTGCCCTGCTGTGCAGTTTCAAATCCAGAAAAAGTGCTGAAGATGGTGAGAGGAGGCACTGTAAACAACGGGTTGCCTTCCCATTCAAGCATTATTATGTTTCCAGACATGCAATTTCAGACATCTCTCAATGTCAAAAAGCCTCTTGTATTATTTGGGTTTATTATACCTTCAGCCTGAGAGCTGAAAGATTTTTTTTTTTTTCTACTCACAGACTTGTACAAATGTAAAGGAATAGCCAGAAGGTCTCTATAAGAAAAGTCACTCCATTGCTTAGTCTTCAGGCTACTCTAAGTTAGGAATGATTGGCCTCAGGTTATTTTAAGAGAAAGATATTCATGATAGATATTTGTGATCTTCAGAATGACATTTCCCATCTCAGTTTTTAGAGGGCATTGTGATTAAAAGGACTGTTCTGCATTTGTTCTACTCCTCTTTGTTTTTCTATACCTGCTACCTGATGGAATATACTATACCAGATGGATTTTTTTTTATTTTTGTTTGTTTGATTGGTTTGTTTGTTTGGTTGGCTTTTTGTTTGGTTTGTATTGGGTTTGATATTTTTTGTGTGTGTATACATATATTGCTTTCTTAGAAGCAAATCCCTGTTGTGCCAAAGTTACGTGGCTTGTGAGAACTTAATAGTAATAGGCCAGAACTAATCTGCATGCTCTATTTGAATTATATTCTGCTGGCTTTCTTGCTTAGGTGAAGAAACAACTTTCTGTTGAATTTATGCTCTGCATCTCAAATGAAAACCTGCATGAGGTAGTAAATACAAACATATTTCTTCTAGTACCACAGTGTATTGTTGAGGGCCAGTCTTTACTCAGCCTTTAGTGTGTGACATGGGCAGGGAATGGGGAATCAAAATGTGTGCTGTACACAGCTCACTCCTAGACACAGCCTGATAGCACTGCAGCTGTCTGGGATGTCTGCTGGCCTTAAAGGGATTAAAGCGAGGTAAGGCCATGGCCCACTTTTCTTTTGCACTGTCAGCAGGAGGTGAATGATACCATGTGTTTTCAGGAGCAGTAGGAAGTGATGGGACGCTTTGGAGCCATCCCTGCTGTAGACAGTGTGAAGTGTTTACCTGCTCAGGACCGGGACTGGGACCCACTGAGTGGTCATCTGTCCCCTTGGTTTGTGCTACAGGAAAAACACCTTTTGACTGCAGGGTCTTTTCTTATTTAAAATAGAATGTAACACCACTGAATGTACTAGAAGCCTGAAAAGAACTGTCATTGGTCTTAACACTAAAAAATGTTCAAGGTGCTTGTGGTAGCTCAAGTACAGGTATGATTACCTTAGACAAAAAGAACATGCCCAGACACACAGATGCTTTGTAGCCTTTGTTAGACACAGAGCTCAAGGTTGAACGATTTCACCTACCAGATGATATCCAGCATGACTGTGTGTTCCTTGAAAGCCACTGTTACTTTTATAATAATTTGTTGGGGTTTTTTTGTTTTGTTTTGTTTGGTTTTTTTTTTCTCCTGTGACGGCCTCTAAATTTTAATGCTCAGTTGTGGCAATGTGATTCAAAGTGTTGCCTAAGTTTGCAAGTGATTCCATGGAAATCAACTGACTTTTCAGAGTAAAGTACAGTAATTTCATGATTATAAGCTGCACCATTTTGACTAAAATTTTGGTCCGAACCCAAAGTGCGGCTTATAATCAGGTGCGGCTTATATATGAACGAAGAACGAAAAGTTGCTGTTTTAGTTTGGAGGACAGGTGTCTGCTGAGAAAGGCAGGAACTTCTCTTTGAAATGGAGAGTGTAAACCCCCTCCCTCCAAATTATTATAATTTTGAAATCAAGGGGCTTTCAGGCAAAAATATGGGAATTAGGAATAACAGTTCTTTACTAGGGAAATTAAAATAGAAATACAGTACTACAAAGAAACAAACTCCAAACCCTGACAAAGTCAGAGTACAACCTGACACCCTGTCAGGCAGGGTGTTGGTAGCAGTCCCATTAAATGGTGGCTGCATCCTCCTGCAGTGACAGATGTGATTCAGTTGGAGCAGTGCCCCTGTAGAAGGTGCAGTTTCCCTCTAAAGGTCCAGTGGTGATGTGGAGAAATCCGGTTTTCCTCTGGAGTCCAGTGGAGAAAGGGCTCCCTTAGTGTCCCAAAACCTCTGTTTTTAACTTGGTAAGAAATGTTGGGCTCTTCTCCCTGGCTGGAGCAACTTCCAATGGGATGAAGTAATTTTATCAGTCACACAGTGGGACTCAATGGGCCATTAGCAGAAAATGACTCGCTGGAGGAAGGATGGGTTGTGAAAAGATAAAGAACAATACCCTGCCCGGTTTCAATGGATGGCCCATTAGCAGAATATCTGCCGTTGAGATAAGGATCACTGCCCCCACCCTGAACAGATGGTGATAGAATAGATACCTTTTATCACACTCTGTATTGTAACGTGCGGCTTATAATCAGGTGCATCTTATGTATGGACAAAGAATGAAAAGTTGCTGGCACCTGGAAGTGCGGCTTATACTCAGTGCAGCTTATAATCGTGAAATTACTGTACACTTAACAGAGAAAATGAAAGCTTAATCCAGGCTTTCATGGAATGCCACTCATGTATTGTGGGCTGTTCTGTGTTTGCATTTGTTGCATGTAACTGCCAGTAACACCATCAGAATTTCCAGGCACAGACCAAGTGGGTTATGAAATCTGAGTTCAAGCAGAGAGTGAAGTCCAAGGAAATTAGATGACCCATGTTGCAGACAGAATACAAGTTCAGTGTAAAATATTTATTGTTCCAAATTATTGTTGTAAGAGTAATAAAATGAAGCCATATTTGTAGGCTTCACAGTGATATATTTTTATGAGCTTAGAGCTGCTGTTTGTGTAAATTCAATAGAGAAGCTGTTTGGACTTGTTTCAAATTTCTGTAGCTTTGGGGGAAGGACGTTTATTCCCTATTTCACTTGTTAGAAACAATGAAAAGAGAATCTTTTATCTGTTTACTAGAAAATACAGCTTTAATGTAACTCACTAACTTTCTAAGTCTGGTTCTTTGACTTCTCCAGAGAGGGATCTAGGTTGCCTGGACATTGAGGGACAGGACTGACACCAATTCTTTATGGGTCTTTTTAGAAGGTACAGATGGAAACTGTTAATATAGATTCAGCTGAAGTACTGTTCCAAATCATGTAGTCAGATGAGAGTATTACAACTGGTTTTGCTGGGGACTGAAAGAAACAGTTATTTGTGAAATTCTGCCCAGACCTCCCTGGTTTCTGGGATTGATTTTTTTCCCCAGGTCCTTGACGTCCTGGGGGCTGGCTGCACTGGTGGGGTCCCTAAATTATCCTGGCTCCCTGATTGCAAGAGTCTTCATTAGGCAGGAATCCAGCCCTTGGAATTGTTAAATATTGAATGGTAGTTGGTAGAAATTTCATTTGGAAATACCAAAATCATCACAAAGATGGAATGAGCCTTATGGAAGTATGCCTTGCACATGGGGCTGTCCTGACTGAAAGGCATTAACACTGGACAGGGTGAAAGCTTTTATTGTACGCTTAGGGGTAGTGTCATTCAGATTTCCTTTATGGAGTGGGAAAGGAACCCAAACCCACAGCTGCCCCATACTCAGTCCCTTAGGGTAACACTTGATTTTTTTGTCTGAGTTTAAGTATTGATGTGATTCTGACTGGGACCAATTTCAATATGGTAAAGGTTGTTAGAGGTGGTAGTGCCCCTAGGTTATGCACTGCTGTATAAGAAAGCTTTTTCCTGGGATCCTCATTGGGGATGTCCCTGCATTCCTGCAGAAACCATATTGTATGAGCCAGTTCAATTCTTCCAGGGACAGAAAAGAAGGTTGATCCCAAATTCATAATTAAAAACAAAATCTAACATGATTGAATTGAAAATATATTGATACATATATAAAAACTTTTAGTACAAGAATAACCTGCAGCTTTTCTTGAAAAGTCTTTTTCTCCCCTGCCATTGTTGTCTTTGCTTCTCTGTTGGACATATGTCTCAGTTTAATGATTATTATAGAAAAAGAGGGGAACTACATTTTAATTCAAGTAATTCAGTGGGATTTTTAGGCAAAAAATTTCCAAAGAAAAAATAGATTGTATTTTATCTCCCTCTGTATTTTCTTCCTTCCAACTTCTCTCCCTCAGTGGAAGAGGGGTAAGATATATTGCACTGATTTTAAGATAGGCTTTTCAAATAGCTGTTTGTATATGAATAGCAACTAGTTTGCTCCAAGACGGTTTTTGATAAGATATGGAAGATTTTAAATTCAGCTGCCTTTTTAGGCTCTTGTGTCTGTGTAAACAAACACCTGAAACCTCTCATTCCACCTACTGTTCTTCCATTACAGACAAGACAGAAGCATCTCAATTCACATAGCTCAGGAAAAGAAGTGACCAGTGGCACAGATTCATCATGAACATTCCTCAGCAGCTACCAGCAAATAAAGGTATCTATGTCTGACTAATATAAATTTTACATCTCTTAATAGAGCTATAGACCTACTGTTTGAAACATTCTGTGCTAGAATACTTGTTTAATCTCTTTTACTCCAGTTTTGCAGTTCAAAGAAACTAATTAGTAACCATAGTAAGGGAAGGGTGACAAATGAGGTAAACACACCCAAACATTGTGAATTGTTGCTTCTGTTTCCATTTCCTCTGAAGAGGAGGGGCTGAATTTCAGAGCTGTGGAATGAGCAGGAGACAGCACATCTCAGAGATGCTGGAAGGAGAAAGCACAAGAAGAGTGTGGGCCTCAAGGGTGCTGAAGGACTTTTAGCAGAGGTAGCCGTGGGTTATCCAAATCTTACTATGATCCAGATTGTACTTTTGAGAATACAAGGTTCAACCTGCTAATCACCAAATAGGTTGATAAAGGGGACTATATAATAAAAGCAATTACGATTTCATTTATCATCATCTTTCTACAAATACTGTGGGTTTGGGACACCATCATTTACATGAATTCCTATGTAGATCAATAGCAGCTCAGGTTGAGAGGAATTAATCTAATGCAGCCTGCCCAAAGTCAGAGCCTGGTCAACTGCTGTGTTCTTCCACTAATTCTTGTGATTTGAATTGTTTGCTTATAAGCTATTTTTTCAGTGCAAATCTCTTGAACAGTCTCTGCTATGTCTACCTTAAGTTATTTGGCATTCTATCATCTCCCTGATTTCTGTGATTTCCTTTCCATTGACATTTTTCAGGTACAGTCAGTTCTCAGCTTAACCTATTGGCTTACTATAGGATCCTCCTTTCCTTTCTTCCTTTATTGTAGAAATTGTATTGTATTGTATTGTATTGTATTGTATTGTATCGTATTGTAGGTCACATTAGTCTGCCATATTTCTTTCTTAAACCCCTGCTTATATTTTTTTCCTCGCAGAAAAGTATTCTATACTTAAAATATTAATTTTTAGAGCTGGTACATTTTTACCCACAGAGATAAAACCTATTTTAATTTCTCACTCAAAGTATGAGATTTTTTTTTAAAAAATGGATCTAATTAAATACTTCTGATAAGAATATTTTCTAGTGCTTACAATTTCTAGCTGTTTCTGTCCACAGGTCCTGGTGTATACTGTAGTATATTTCATTACTAAAATGTGCCTGTCTAATATATCCACATGTGAATAGTTGTACATATAAATATTTATATTTTATGTAAATTCCCACATAATGAAAATATTATTAGAAAGACATGGGTTTTTAAAATATAAAATCTATTTTTTGTTTGTAAATTTGTTTTAAAAGCTGTAAGAAAAGAAACTTCCTGACTTGTGAGCGTCAGTTCACGTAGTCTTTTTTCTAAATCAAATTAAGAGAAGAGTAGGCAGAAATTACCTGGAGTTAATTAAAGTGTACTTTTAAGCAGTCTCACTATAAAAGCTAAGGGAAAAAAAACCCTATTAATGAGGTGCAACTTGGTTAGAAAGTTGCTTTAAACCTGTTGCATGTTTCCAGTTAGTTCTCTGGGAGAACAGCAGGAAGAATTGCTGAGTACCATTGTGTGGAACTCATTAATAAAAGAGGGCTAATGCACATTTGCACCCCCGGTAAGCTGTGTCTTATGTAAGTCTGATTCAACTAGACAAATGACCTGCTTTTAAAAGGAGATGGAAACATTTGCAGTAAAACTGTGCTGTCAGATGTGCAGAGGGTATATAGCTCCTACAGAGAAGACGTTTATTCAAATTCTTTAGACACAGAAGGTCAAACAAACCTAGTTGAAACTCAAGAAAATGAAATCAGCATTTGGGACTAAATCTTTGTCTCAGTGCATAGGTTAAATGTCCCACCTGTCCTCTTGGGATTTCAGTGGTCTCTGGGCTGCATTGCTCAATCAGTCCTGGAGTGGAGCAGAAGTAATCTGTGGTGACTACACAGCTGCTGTGCAGAAAAGGTGGATCTGTTAGCTCAGGTGTGTGCCATTTCTAGTTCTAATGGAATTCAGCTCTTTCAAATTTTAAATGAAATAACATAGGAGACAAATAGCACCAGAGGAGAATAGTAGGAGATAAACAGCACCAGAGAAGTTTTTGTATTTTTCTTGGTGGGGTGAATAGTCTCCCAGAACATATCTTTCAACACTGCCATTGATACTAGAGGAAGAAACTAATTTTATACATTTTATGTAGACTTTAAAACATGCAAATATCTTGCAAATAGCACTGATCATTTATTCAAGCAATTGCTTTACAATTTTTTTTAAACTTGGCTACCAGTCTAATACAATGGAACAACAACATACAGCCTGGTTCTGATCTTTTTTTCCCATGTAGTTCATTGACTGCAGGGAAATTACTTCTAAATTGCTCTGCCAAGTCAAGCTTTTCAAATGCAGGTTTAAGAAATAGCTTCCCTTCTTTTTTTGTCACAGAATAAAAGAATGCTTGAATTTGGAAGGAATCTCTGGAGGTCATCTGTTCCACATCCCCTGCTCAAGCAGAGCCACTTACAGACAGTTGTCCAGGACCATGTCCAGACAGCTTTTGAGTATCTGCAAGGCTGGAGACTCCACAAGCTCTCTGGGCAACCTGTTCAGTGCTCAGTCACCCTCGCAGTAAAAAACCCTTTCCTGATATTCAGAGGGAACCTCCTGCGTATTAATTTATCCTGTCATTGGGCACCACTGGAAAGAACCTGGCTCTGTCTTTTCACCCTCCTTTCAGGTATAATACTTTGACCTGCTGGCACCCCATAATAGGTATCTTGTAAACACTTCCGTGCTTACTTTTGGAAAGAGGCATAGAAAAATATTTTCAGCTGTTTTGTGCTCACTTTATGTTCTGCACCTATTGTCTTCTTCATTCTGACATGTTCCTTCTGTATCGCATCTTTAAACAATGCTGAAGATAGCAGAGTTTCAGGTTTTGTTGAGTCATCCCACATCTAAGGAAAAGCAAAGGAAGCATTTTCTTATAACTTTCTGAAAAATGGAAAAAATGACACAGTAGAATAATGGAATCCCTTTCTTCTTCAAATACCTGCCAATGGGCCCATTTTCTATATTGCACCCACGCTGCAGAGGAGAGACCTAAACTGTGATCTTCACATTTGTGTGGTTCTCCTTCAGCTCCAGGCTTCCATACACTCCTACAATTATGCAAGTTCATGACTATATGAAATCAAACAATTTCATATACCTTATTAGAATACCTTCAGCAACTGTGCTTAGGTAGATTGGATCTTAACAGAAGATGTCACTTTTTTTTCTGCTCTTATGGTTTCTTATGTTGGACAAGTTGAACTGATTGCGTGCCAGTGGATGAAGAGTGTTCCACTCACTTGGGGTTTTAGGCAGGCCATGCAAAAAATTGCAAAGTGGGTTTTACCTGTACCAGTGATATTCTCAGCTATCTACAAGATCCAAGCAAGAGTGCAAGAGGAAAAGGAGTAGTTCAGCTGTAGTGCCCAAAGCAGAGCAAAACTGCTATGAAATGTGAAACACATTTCAGTGATCTGATTCTTTTTCTGTACCTCCTTAATTGCAATCAAGGAATCTTGATGACCAGCTAACATTTGCATTTGTAAATTTACCTTCAGTGAAGGTGTGTAGGTCTTTTTCAGCTGTCTGTGTTTGACTCTGTATTTGACTTAAAGCTCTCCATACCTATTTTCTCAGTTCCCACTTCCTGTAGATTACTTCCACTAGAATACTAGTGGAAAAACATTCTTTTGTTTCTGCTAGTAGATGTATGAATGTGTGCTACTGTTGAGTGATTATGAATTTGACCTAAAGGCAAGTGTCATGTGGCTTTTTAGGAATGCAGCATAAGATGCAAGTATGTGAAGAACTACAGTAGACAGTGCAATTTACTGAGAGGAGATGCCAAGAAATGTTATTAAATACTCCTAGCTTAGTTTAGTATTTCTTCTGTGTTCTCCCACACAGTGTTCAGAACAAGTTAAGTGACATGAAGAATATTACACATTTTTAAAAACAGATGGAGGACATCACTTTTAGGGATTTGAACAATTCATTAAAAGTTAGTTTCTGTTAAGATTCACCATGGTGTGATTTTTTCAGATCTTGTCTGCCTAGGCCAGGCTGATCCTAATCTAAGTAGGGGACTGAAGGAGTCCTCTCACTTGTCCACCATCTGATGTCTGATGTATTTCAGCAGAGAAATAAGAAGATTTTGCAGAAGGAGCTTAAATTTTACTCCTGCTGTGCTCAGTGCTGCTGTTGATGGAGCAGATGTGATGCTGTTACATGAGGGAGGAGATAGGCCACATCCATTCAGGTGTTGTAGAAACGTGTTTTCATCCTCAAGATTCTCCACATTAATAGGGAGACTTGAGCATAATGGATTAGTGCATGTGTATTTTATTTCAATGAGAACTGTCTCTGGAAAGACTTAGCAAGGCTCATTCTGGACTAGGAAGGACAGTTGGGTGTATACCAACAGGATGGGGCACCACAGGCTATATGTGCCAGTCCAGGCAGTTTGTTTCTGCCTGGTCTCTTCCATGCAACCCTCTCCCTCCAGAGAGTTGTCATCTTTCCCTGTGCAACCAGTCCTTTCGACTTTATGCCCATTTGTGGTTCCATAACATGGCCAGAATGTTATGCTGTGTCCTTGACAAGGCATTCTGCCTGTTCAGACATGTAAGGCTGGGTGCCCCAAGGCTGTTTACATGCCCTGTCACATGGATGGGGGCAGGTCTGCCTTATGATGGTGGAACCTGTGCTTTTGCAGAGAAATGAGAGGTGCATAAGAGTGCACACTGTTCATGTGACTTTGCACATGCCTGCAGGCTGATGGGGATGAAGGCAGGCACCTGCAGTTTGAGATAGAGTGGGTGCATGCTGGGATGCACAGGGATGAGCCGTAGTGTACAGGAGTCACACGCCTTCATGAGAGCTTTATTTACATGAAATTTGGATACCTGTGTTCTAGGTCACTCATAACGTATAATCTCCACATCAGGGCATTTATGTGCTAACAATTATTTTCTTGAAGTGTTGTCTGAGACTATAGATATAATTGATGAAGTATTGTGATTTAAGACCAAAATGACTATTCAGAAAGTAAATTTATTAGATGCTAAAACACATTTATTACAGATGTAAGTAATTTTACAAACTATGTGACTTACCTGTCCCATGGGAAAGACAAAACAGTGGAGGAGCCAGGAGAGAGTCAAAGTAGTGGTTCCAGCTGTGGGTACATGGTCATGGAGCAGGGCTGTGAGGTCCCTTTCCATCCTTCAGTAGTTTTGGACCTCAGAAAGTTTCTCTATCCACTGGGTAGAGGAAGTTTTGGTCAACCTTCCTCAACACCCAACAAGTCTCTGGTGCTCACAATCAGCTTATCTCAAAGGCTTTCCACAAAGACACACTCACAATGATTGACATGTATTTTACACTCAATGTACTCATCTATTTCTGGGACTCAGTAGCTCCTCTATCCTATAGGATTAAATAAAGTTCATATGCCAGCATATGAGTTTTTGTCAACAAAGTACCCTATTCCAATAGCTACAAGGAGCAACTTTTTTAGGCTTGACTTATCTTATGCTGAGGTTGGTGAGATGCTTCCTTGTCAGATCCAAAGAAGCAGTGCCAAAATCTAATGCCCTTTAATGCTTGCACTGAAACTCAACTGTGGTGTGTCTGCAAATGCTTCCCAGATTATTTTTTTTCTAATATATGAGCTTATGCACGCACTACACATATTTGTAGCACTATACAGAAATACTGCTGGACAACTTGATTCAATTTGCTGACTGATTTTATTTTCCTTGGACTTCAATGGCATTTAGTTGTGTCTCTGCTGATCAGCTTGATGTTTAGCTCCATGCAGTGTTATGTTTTATCTTGGCTCCAAATATGTTCTCAAATTAACATGATGGTACAGATGGGTTCTTGTCTCAGAGCCATATGATTGATTTCATCTCTGATATTCTGCTCCATCAACATGCAAGGAATTAGGCCTGACATCAAAGGGCAATCTGTTTACATTGGAAGTGCAAAATATTGTGCTAAGCAATGCAAAACTGCTTAAAAAAGAGAATGGCACTGCCACTTATTTTTTGAAACAAACCACAAACTTATTAGGAAAGCCATATACTCTCTTCTTGAGAGCAATTATCTTAAATGCTGAGAACATAGGAACATCTGTGATGAGTCAAACTAAAGGTCTGTTTGGACTGCTGTGCATGTATGCAATTTAGACATGAATGGGGCAAGCAAATAGTGATATACTTCTGCTCTTGAATTCTTTCCAAAACAAAAATTCTAGAGGACTTCCAGGAAGTGGACCAGCAATAATCATGGTAAATTTACATGGATTATAATTTATCAGCTGCTCAGAATAGATTTTAAAATATTTTAGCAGTAAGACACAATACAAAAGCATTAACAAAAATTACACCAGAGCTTGTAAATTAATACAAATTTAGGATATATGTTTTTTAAATCAGAGAAATTCTGGAAGACAAAATTGTTATCTTCCATTTTGTTTTGGAACATAAATAGTGTTGCATTCATTTTGATCCAGAAGTTTGTCTTCTGTACCTGTCAGTGCAAAGGATGAAAATAAATAATGAAAAAAAATGTAATTCTGACCTTGACACTTGCAGTCAAAAAGGACTTGTTTCACATTTGAGACAGAAAAGATTTTATTTGATGACATAAATTACTTACTCTCTTACACACCTTTTTTTAATATATTTTCTTCTGTCTGATGTAAAATAATTAGAATAATAGCATCCCTTGAAAAAATCCCCAAGACTGAAACGGTAAATGTGAACTAGACTGACAGAGAAAGAATACAGCAATAGGCTGGACAATGCATAATTCCTTTGGGTACTGTATAGCCATCTGTCATGCCCTCACTTTTTTTGCACTGAAGACCTTTCTTTTGTGTTTTGCATTCCTCACAAATAATGAATTATCTGTATTAGTCAGCTCCTGGTACTGAGTTGTTAATGGAAATTCAGTTTCAGAAGTAGAAAAATGTTGTAGAGGGAAATATTTGTCTAGTAGAAACCATAGAAGTGTCTTGACTGTCTGAGAGAGTTGAAGCTGTTCAGCCTGGAAAAGAGAAGGTTTTGTGGAGACTTTAGTGCACCTTCAAGTATCTTAAAGGGGCCACAAAAGAGCTGGTGAGGAAGATTTTACAAGACCGTGCAATATAGCACAAGGGGGAATGGCTTTAAACTATAAAAGTAGGTTTAGATTAGTTATTGGGAAGGTATTCTTTGCTGTGAGGGTGGTGAGCTACTGGAACAGGTTGCTCAGAGAAGCTGTGGATGCTCGTCCCTGGAAATGTTCAAGGCCAGGTTGGATGGAGCCCTGAGCAACCTGGTATACTGGAAGGTTGGAAGGTCTGTCCAGAGCAGGGGGGTTGGAACTAGATGATCTTTGAGGTTTCTTCCAGTTCAAAAGATTCTATGACAAAGTTTGTTTCTGTAGATGTACTGTCTTCAGCTTCCTTGAGAAGTTAATTCTGTTTTAGGGGCTTTGGGGAAAGCAGTTAGAGTGTGTCCAGTGAGGATGGTGAAGGGCCTTGAAGCCAGGTGAGGAGCAACTCAGATAACTTGGTCTGTTCAGGCTGGAGAAGAGGAGACTGGGGGAAGACCTCATTGCAGTCTTCAACATCCTTGTTTGAGAAAGAGGAGGGGCAGGTACTGATCTCTTCACTCTCATGACAGGACTCAAGGATATGGCATGAAACTGAGTTGGGGGAGTTTTAGTTTGGATATCAGGAAAAAGTTTTTCACCCAGAGGATGGTTGAGCACTGGAATTAGCTCCCCAGGCACCAAGCCTGACAGAGTCCAAGAAACCTTTGTAAAAAACTCTCATGCACACAATGTGACTCTTGGTGGTGGTGTGCATGATCAGGAGTTGGACTTGATTATCCTGATGGGTCTCTTCCAGCTGAGCATATTCTATGTTTCTCTGACATTTAGAAACTGATATTTATATTAAAACCAGAAATAAAAAAACCTGCTAAAACCTAGGTAGCATCTAAATATATATATGGAAATACAAATAATACTGCATTTAGATGAACTCACATTAGTTGCAGATAGTTTCCACCAGGATAGATTTCCTCTGAAGGTATTTCAGTTTGTGTCTTTGATTTTAAGTGAGGATCTATAAGGCTTTGTCTAAGGAAAGATGGCAGTTCTTCCTCAGTAAACCATCACTGCATATACACTGCAGGTACAGCAAATGCAGGAATGTGCTGCACAGGTGCAGTGCAGTACGAGGTTGAAGTCTCCACAAACATCAGGCTCAGCCTGTGGGAGCCTTTGGTCACCCTCAGTGTCAGGATATGCTTTCCTGTGTTCGGATGTCCTGTGGCTTTTTTTCCTCCAGTGGTAAATTGAGCTTGAACAGACTGCACACCATGAAATGCCCCCTTCATTTTCCCACAAAATGGTGATTATTTAAGTTAATTCAAATGCCCAAGAAAAACCTCAGCTTTCTGTTATACCATCCCAGAAAGTCCACCAGGAACTGTGCCTCCTGGCTGGAACTGTCCCTCCTTAGACCAGAGTCATGAGCAGAGTTTGCAGCAGAAATTCTGGGAGGTGGTATTGAGAGTGTTTGTGTTTTCCTGAGGCACCTTTCATTCTGCCAGAAATACTGCTGTTTTGCAACAAGTTGTTCCTTCCTTCCAGCAGTGGGCATGTCTGAACTGTACCTTTAAAGCCTTTGCATTAAAACAAGGCCTCCTCCTCACAGGAGCTAATAGTTCAGCTTATAATATGATCAGTCAAACAAAAGATTTTTAAAAGCTTTCCTGTATAATGTGACCTAGGGAAGTGCATTAGCTGAGTAAATATAGTGTTGATTTGTTTTTCCATTAGCAATGAGTGATTTCTCTCTAAGTGACCTATAGTCCTGCTTTCTGGGAATAAAGCTGTATTGATAAAGAGAAACAGAACGTAAAGGAAATATTTTTTTCTTTAGAGAAAAGTTGTACACAGCACAAGGATACACTGGTTTCTCTGGTTTTATGTCCTTTAGATATGACATGGCTTTGTTGCTTTTTCTTCCTTTATCTCCAGGTCAGAGGAGTCGTGCTGTACATTATAACAGTGGTACTGTTTTCATTTTCTCTGCATCTATACTCAGCTATGCCTTTAAAAAAGACAAATTCATCTTGTGACTGTCTGCTGTGTGACATGTTATATAATTTGATGTATATTTATTTATATCCCTCCAAAACTGCAAGGAATGGCAGTTTTCACCAAAAGAAAACAAGACATTCATTCTCATTTGTTTGGGCATCCAAGATCTATCTGAGCAAACAATCTCCCTCACTGTTTGCTTCAAGATTGAGAACAGGAAATATAGAATTGGGATGGAGAATATGACAAAGCATGTGGCACTGTAAGATAATCTTTTAGAATCGAGTTTGCCCCATGATAGACAGTGCCTGAAATTTTCATGCATTTATGCTTTTTTGATATGTTTAGAAGTAAGTATATATGCACTGCAAACTGATATTCAGCAAATTTGTTAGTATGCAGATCTTTGCAAGATAATCAAGAGAGCGCTTAGAAAGTATTGAGATAATAAATTTCTTAGAGCAGATGTTCCTTGGCAGATTTTATCTGTGTCATTTCAATGATAAATCCTTCTGACTTCTTAACCTTTAACTACAGCTTCACACTTATATTTGATTGTGAGAAACAAAAGAAATTGAGAAGAATTTCATAAAATGAGTGTAATTTATCTGGAGGTCACTGAGTCTATTATAATGAAAAATAATTGCCCCTAAAACTTACCATTAGGAGGAAAAAAAGGTTGGAAACTGCAAAACTGTTAGTGAAATGATTGCATTTTATGTTTTTGAATTATAGAAGTTCTTGCTAAAATTTCTTATAACTTATTAAGCCAAAGATCTAAATCTAACCTTCCTAAGTTGTACTGCCCCCTGTACATTTTTTATTTATTTTTTATTTATTTTCAGTTTTTGTTTCACAGATGGATTCAGTGTGGGATTCTTCTCTAATTTTAACTCTCTAAAATTAAGGTATATATACCAAAATAATCATCAAGGCTGTCTTCATAATTAGTAAACTTAAACTGAAGTAAATACTTTATGTACTTTAGAGACCTGTCTTGGCATGGGATTAGTCATATCTGGAGTTGCTTAAGTATCCCATTTGCTGTGGCTTAGTGCTGGCACAACCATTAATCTATTTTGGCATTAATCCTGCCCAGCTACAGGCTTTGTCCACAGGAAGAAAATTTCTCCCATTTGCTTGGATTCTGAGCTATGGTAGATTCAAATCCCTTTCTGCCTGTGGAAATCTTTGGTGAATAAAGTCAGATCTACCTTGCTCTTTGGAGTCATGAGAATTACCCAAATACTATTTGGAAGGCAAGCATTATTATTGTCCTTGTGCCTTGGCCAAGTGTGAATTGTAACAATGTTTATTCCTTTCCTCTCACCTTAAACTGAAGCTCCGTAGATTGACTATGGAGAGTTACCTAGACACTGTTACTACATATTTGCTAGAAAATTAAACTATGTCAGGGAATATTATTAGCATTCATGTCAAGTGGTCTGGTCATTAATTTAAACTGGTTCCCTCTTAAACAGAGTGGCAAATGGCCTGTCCTTGGCTTGTGTTACCCAACACTACATTCCTTGGGAGAATGTACCTGGACCTTGACAAAACCATGCTAGAGATGATTCAAATGGCATGGAAATTACATTTTTCATGTCAGGAACATCCTCTGGTGAAGTGTATTGTCCCCAAAAGTAACTCAGACCCACAGAGCTGCTCACCTACTGCACCCTGGTGGGATGGGGAGAGAATTGGAAGAATAAAAGTATGAAAACTCACAAGTTGAGGTAAAGACAGTTTAATAAGGGAAGCACAAGCTGTACACACAAACAAAGCAAATCAAGGAATTAATTCACCACTTTCCATGGGCAAGCAGATGTTCGACCATCTCCAGGAAAGCAGGGCCCCATCACATTTAACAGTGACTTGGGAAGACAAACACCATCACTCCCAATGTTTTCCCCTTTCTCTTCTCCCCTCAGTTTTATATACTGAGCATGATGATGTGGTATATCCCTGGGGTCAAGTGAGGTCAGCTGTGCCCCCTCCCAGCTCCTTGTTCACCCCCACCCTCCTCACTGGTGAGGTGGGTGAAAAGCAGAAAACTTGACTTTGTGTAAGCACTGCCCAGCAATAACTAAAATATTCCTGTTTTATCAACACTTTCCAACACAAATCCAAATCACAGCTGCATACTAGCTACTGTGAAGAAAATTAACTCTACCCCAGCCAAAACCAGCACATTTGGTGTTACTTGTTTTATTCAAACAATTGCTTGTGGTGATGGAGGACCTATAAGTCCTTAAAAAAAAAGAGGACCTTGTTTATACTCCTATTGGCAAGTAGAACTATGGGAACTTCCTACGTGAAAAGTACAACTCTGTGGAGCATCGTGTAAATGATGAGATATTGATGAACCTTTGCTCAGTCTTTGCTCTGACACTAGGAGTCATTAAGTGTGGGAGTTTTTCACTGTACACTGCGAAAAGTGGAAAAATAAGCAGAAAGATGTGCAGTGTTACCTTTTCCATCACTTCAGGATAATGATGCATGAATGATGGAGAAAGAAGATACAGTAGGAAATCAGGTAGAAAATTTCAGGATTTTCCAGGCTTCTTCCTCTCTTTAGCTTAGAAAATCCTTGGAGTGAGCAACAATTGGAGTACATCCATTATAGAATGGTTGCAGAGATGTTGCTAAAACAATATATGGCTGCCCAAACCATAACTGAAATTTCTCGTCTGCATTCCACAGACACAGCTGAGCTAATGTGAAATATATACCTTATAGTCTTTGTTCTTTCCCAGCAAATGCATATATCAGGAAATGCTGGACTGGGAAATAGAGTTTTCTTGGGGAAATTATTTTGAAACCATGGTGGCTATTTAACAATACTGGAAGAAAGGGATACATGTAAGGAGAAGGACAGTGAGGACAAGTTCATATCTGTCCCATCCTCAGAAGGTGTTTTAGACAATCAAGGCTGATAAGAATAAAGACATACCTGAAGTTATGTGGTGTCTCTCACTGGATATTTCAAGGTTTCACTCTGAATGAACCTGAAATGCAGTCAAAACTTGTTTACCATCAAATCCAGAAACAAGCCCTGTCAACAGCCTGAGCTGCTTCAAATAAACAGCACCAGTTTATATGTTCGTACATATCAGATGCAGTGCTTTGAAAATTGTATTGAGCAGTCCCAGATGCCATGGTTGCAACTGAGCAAAGATTAAATGAGTAATGGGGAAAATTCCAAGTGTTTGTATTTATGGTGAGAAATCCCTTGGGCAGCGAAAACAGAAGACAATATAAGCATAATTTGTCCACAGTATGTTAATTTAACCCACACCTAGATTTCTTTTTGTTGTGAGAGAATGAGGTCACTCAGTTATAATAAAGCTCCTGAAATAGAGGAGGCAACCAACACATTAGGGTGTCAATAAGTGCTCATCCAAAGAATTAATGTATTTTTCTAAGCTTCAGGGCTTATTTTCAGTCTTGTTAACAACACAAGCAATATGCCTTTTTTGTTGGCTGTGCAGCAGAGCTGAAAATAAGAGCAAATTGTACATCAAGATACAATCCAGGTTAGGATGTGTGCAGGAATGGTTGGATTGTGCTTGTTGCTGAACAGTGCTTTAGCAGGTTATGCTCCTACAAGTGCTGCTGTTGTCACTGCCATGTGGATTTTTCTTCTGGCTTGATACTTGGGATAGTAAATCAGGGTATCAGAAGTCCAGGAAGAACCTTCCTTCTCATTGAATTATAGTTGTTTGGCTACTTCCATATCTAACAGCTTTCACAGCATAGTTTTTGTAGGTAGATATTTTATAAGCTCTCCTAAGAAAAGTTTAGAATCTGGAGAGGACTTTTTTGGCTGTAAGGTAACTACGATTTCATACCATAATTTTCACTGATTTTATTGTCTGTGGTTCACTGTAGTTTGCATTCTCAATGTAAATGTATCTGTCTTCAAATAAACATTTTCTTGGTCACCTTTGCAGTAGAAGATATGAAGGGACAGAAAATATTGCTAAATTGAAAACATGAGGGCTTTGGGATGCAGATTTCTTTGGCCTCAGGTTAGTTTTAAGATAACTTGTGTACAAGCTTGTAATAGAAGCCTCAACTGAGGATGGAGTTCAAGCCTCAAGTTCAAGTAGATTTGATTCTGATTCTCCACATTTTTTGGGGGAGAGTATGGGGTGCAGGGGTTGGGGAATTGTTTGTTTTTAAACTTAGATTTGTTTTGTAAATTTTACTTGCACATTAAATTTTATTGCAGAGTTTGCCCAGGTTTTGCAGCTATGCCAGAAGTAGAACCAGGGGGTAGACTCAGATCTGGGGTTAACTTTAGAGACAGAGAGTCTGCGGAAGGGTGAGGTAGAAGCCATGTCCTGCTTTGCAGAGACAGGGGAAGTTACTCTCTGAATTACTTCCCCTGTTAAAGTTCTTCAGACTGCTGAGATTCATGGGTGTCATAAACTGAAGTATGCTGCACTCAGCATGCTTTCACTCTAGTCTATGGGGCTATTCAGTATGAGTAAAGGCTACTGACTGATTTTGTGTAACTCATAAGCAATTATAGCAGTGAAGGTAAGAGTGGGGCTGTAAATAATCAAAGTAAATGAGAAGGCAAAATGCTCTAGAGCTTTACTCACCTAACAAGAGAGAAGTGAAGGGCAAGGGTAAAGCAGTTTGCACTACTTGTGGAAACTTACTAACTTATTCATTGAGAAGCAAAGCAAGTGAAAGGCACCTTCCAAATCAGTATTTGAAGCAGGTTGTAAAAGCATTTTTAATGAAGATAAGACCTAGGTAGAAATAAGGCTTCATTTTTCTTGAGAAATCATCAAGCAGGATTGCAGAGCTCATCACATAATGCAAAGAGAGTTCTGTAGGCAGGAGGCAAGTTTGCACAACTCCTTGCTGAGATGCAGACACGAGCCAGGCACAGCTTTGTCGCTGTGCTGCAAGTCACAGCCTCCTTTTAACGAGCTGGTTTTATCAGGAAAAAATGTTTGTCCATGCAAAGCAGGCCTGCTATTTTGGGCAACACTTAAACCTTACCCTGGGTCGTGTAGTGCTGTAGTCTGCCAGCTGTAATGCCGTCCTGCCAATGTCTTTTAGTGTGAACCAAGAGTGCTTTGGCATCCTGCTTGAGCTCTGACCTGATTGTAAACTAGAGATAAAATAATGTACCCTCTGTGCAATCAATCATTCATATTGTTAAAATACTGGTTAAATATTGCTAGGGACAGTATATATGGCAAAATTATGACAAAAATCATCTTGTGATAGCTACCAGTTCCTGTTCTAATAGTGACTGCAAACTTCAGTATTGTTAATCTGTTTGAAAATGTTTGTTTGCATTCCTGTGTGAGTCAGAATAGAGCAAAGGTAAGGGTTTGGCTGAGAACTGCTTTTTCCTCATGCATGAACA
This sequence comes from Catharus ustulatus, assembly GCF_009819885.2. Lineage (NCBI taxonomy): Eukaryota > Metazoa > Chordata > Aves > Passeriformes > Turdidae > Catharus > Catharus ustulatus. The sequence continues at coordinate 62,151,778 of NC_046225.1, read as the reverse complement.
AGAAAGGACGTCAGGAGAAAGGGAGAGAGGGAGATTGCAAGTTAGGGAGATAACTACCAACACATCATATCAAAGCTCAGACGTTCCTAAGCTAAGGTGGCTAAAGTCATGATTGGACTTTAAATCAGTTACAGATATCTCAACATCAACTGTGTTGCATATAGTTTGTTTTGGATAAAATTTGGTATTTCAGACTCACAGTGATCTGTGAGAAATTTGCTATAGTCTGTGAAGAACTCTGATACATTTCTAAAACCTGTTACAGAACTGCACCATTTTTGAAATTCCTCGTCTTCTGTAGATATTTTCCTTGCTATTATTCATGTGTGCTGAAAATCATTGTACAGACCTGTTTCTTTATGGAATGCAGTGTCACAAACCCATTTAAATTGTAGTCCCAAAATAATCTAATTTTGAAGTATTCAGAGGTTGTTTTGTTTCACTTTAAAAGTTTAGCATCAAATTTCTAATATTTTTAGAAGTAAAATAATCAGTGTATTTAAGAAGTAAAATTTCTTCTTTTCAGGTGCTCTGTGATAAATCTCCTGCAGTTACTGAGCTACCACAGCACAAGTTGTTCATTGCTGTTCTATTTCTTTGCATTTTTCCCCAGCCAACATAATGCAACAATCAAGTATCTAACAAATAAGGTGGCTGATTCAGGGTATATGAGTGAATTAGACCCTCTGTGGCCTTACCTTCACATCTGCAATTGCTTTAAAGTTTTCACTGGTAGTGCATACATATCCCAGGAGAAGATTTGTTTGACTTGTCATTCATGTAAGCTTCCAGAGCCAAAGCAGGTCAGGAGTCATGAGCATTTATCATTTCCTGTGCACCTTAAGTAAAGATAATGCGATATTGCTAAGGAGTGTTGATTATACAGCAAACATTCCAGCTTGTATTGAGTCAGATTAGCTATACAGTTTCACTAGATTTTAAACTGGTTTTCTTGCATAATGAAAAAAAAATTACTCAATTAATTAATCCAGTGGTGTATCTGTGTATGCCCAAGTTAATTTTTGATTTTATTTCACTGACATTGCCAGGCTCACACTGTGGAAGAATTTGGCTTGTTCAGTGTGGTCTATCACCATTTTCCAGATTAATTTTAATGGAATTGCCACAATATCTTTCTTTGTCTTCTTGCATTATAAAGATGCACTCAAAGAATAAAATATAGGATTGGAGGGATAAACAGCTGGGATTTGTATGCATATCCACTGTATCCAGAAAATGTTGGCATTTCACTGTGATGAAATGCATGGTAAAGATTTTGTAATACATGAGTAACTGCAGGATTTAATTTTGCTTTTGGCTTTTTGTATGGTATCATGTAAAAAAAGTCAAAGTCTGTACTCCAGGAAAAACTTGGGTCTAACAGACTTGAGCCAATTTAGAATGCAAAAAGGAAAGTAATGTTAATATTTATATTTCAGTCAATGTTTCGGGGGAGGGGAAAGATATGAAGAGTTGCCAAACTGAGTTCTATTGAATCTCTCAGTTTTGTGCTTTCTTGAAATTACATGTGCAGCATTGGTAAAACTGTGACTCCCACTGTGGGCACTGCAAAGTAACATCTCTTACAGATCATGAAGGCATGGAGAACAGGAAGAAAAATTCCCAGTGCAAACTCTTAGGTTTTCCTCAACTGAAGGGTTAAAGGTGAGCTTTATGCTCAGCCTTGTCTTTTTGAATGATTACCTGCACTGACAACATTTTATACTCTTCGCAGAGGAGTAAATGGAAGGTAATAAATATTCTGGCCAGTTTTCTATAATGTTTAGATCAATATTGGAGTCAGATAGACTATGAGGACCTGTGTCATGGACATGGTGCTTTCACACCCATAGGACAGCAACAGCTATCATGCCTCCACCATTTTCATTCACTAGCTGGGTAATTGTCTCTGTCACTAAAACTGTCCATTTCTTACTAAATCAGCTTTGGAACTTCATCTCCTCCGATTCATTCCATGACAATGTAAAGCAGTTTGGCTGCAGCAGCTTGCAAGGTAATCAGGGTCATCTGGCAGTCACTTGGTCCAAAATGTCTCTGTCAGTACTGTTAAAATAGTAAGTGCTGCAAATTACACTGTATTAGAGAAACACATGTTTAGCTTTGAGACCTCTTTAAGTACAAATTTTATTGGCTGTTTATTTAATTTTTCTTCCATAGACTTCATAAAAATGTTGTCAAAAGGCCAAGGTAGGACATGAGCATAGGAAGGATAACTTAATTTTTTGAATTGAGACGTATGAATGTTTTTATGCAACCATATGTATTATATCATCCTTCTCATGAAAAGAGTGCAATAGTAGAGAATGATTAATCACAGGGAAAACAGCATTTCCTCAAACTTCTCCCAAGAGGTACTTTACAGAGTTTGTGCAATACAGCATTCAAAGCCAAACTAGCAGTATGTATTTTCTGGTATCTCACCTAACAACAGAATGAATAACCATCACATGAACAAAGAGCAATCTGTTTGCTTTGTAAACGACGTAGTTTCAGCTACTTAAGAAATAATGAAATCTAACACCTAACAGTTACATCCTACATTGTTGAGCAGCGAGTGAGAAGGAAAAAGTAAACTGTAGATTGCATGTCAATTCCTATTGTAAGGATGAATACTGTTTGCTTCATGGTGATGATTCATGAGACCCTAGAGTTGTGTACACCTGAGATGTGTGACGCTTCCTGTACTCCAGTTATTGAGGCACGATTATTCTTTTCCTGCCTTCTCCACTCTGCTTTCACATGTCTGGCCTGTTCTCTATTTCCTCACAAAGGCAGTTCACACTGTATGCCATCCTGTGGGCTCACATACTGTGCAAAATAACACACAGACTGCATTTGTATCAAACTTGTTTTTTCCTCTCAAAATAAGTACTCACATAGCTACTCATACTGCAGGTTCTTTTTCCTTTGTGCATGTGTGTGTAATGAGATTCTTACGGACATCTTGTTGATCTTTTTTACGGTAATTCTTGTGCCTTCCTCTTTTTTCATGCAGGGTATTGCTGTGCTCATTCCTATTTCTTCCTCCATTGCAACTCTAAAAATAATCAGCCATGAAAGTAGCTATTGAGCTTTATTGTTACCAGCACAGTGAGATTAATAAGTGGTGAATATACTGGACCTCACTAAGAGGATGCCTTAAATTGACACATCTCCCAGAACACCCAGGGAGTTCTGAGAAACCCCAATGTTTCCTGTTACTCCTTCCATGGTAGTATGGGTCTGCATTGATTTTTCCAGTAGTCTGTGCCAAACAGGAACAATTTGCCTCATAGGGATGCAATAAAATAATCTTTACAAGCAGTTAATAGAGTAAAGCAGGTCAGAAACTGGATTTGTGTTTGTGGGAGAGAGGATATGATAGCATAGTATCTTTCAGTGAAATTCTACATTAAAAAAATTAGTGTCATTTGGGACAACTGAAGGATTTAATATTTGTTTATCCTCTGCTTTCATTTCAAGAAGCTGTCATTTATTATTATTGTAATATAGTAAAAGTATTTCAATTCAACATTTTCCTTTGCTTATCTCTGACTTTTAATAGAACACAGCCTAATATAACTTAAGAATGAAAACAGCATGAAATGTTTTTAACATCATTAAAATAAAATTGTTACCCATTTCTGGTGTGCTTTGAGAAAGCTGAGATGTTCGCTTGTTCTTATTAAACATGTAATTAAAAAAAAAATTGTTATGAAAATGATCAGACTATTAGTTTTCTCAATGTAATTAATTCTCAGTGGCTGTGATCCATACTAGAGTCTATCCAAGGAATCTATGTTTTGAAATCTGTCTTCTCGGTGCTAGGCTGTACTACTTTTTTTCTTAATCACATTATTAATCTTAAATTAGGTGTACATGCTGTCACAAAATTTTTTTGCTCTCAGCCTTTAAAAAAATGGACATAGCAAAGATAACAAGTATGACCTAGGTTTATATCCTCAATTCTCCAGTGGCTATGTGAGTATCTGCTCTATTTCTTTTTACTGCTTTGTCAGAAAAACTGCATCAAAATTTGTCAAAAAACCCTGCAACTAAGTGGAGAGTTTGTCTTTGGTTCCAGAGCTGCTTTTCCTTTTCCTGTGTTTGTGAAGGTTTAACTCTTCTAAAAATAATTGTAGGAGACTTCAAAGTGGAGACTAAGCAAAAAGTGTTGAGGTGAACAATTAATTTTCTAAGAAAATATGAACACAGGAATATTTTCAGATGTTAACTAATAAAAGCAATAAATCCTTGTGTTCAAAATATGGTTGAATCTAATTTTATTGACAGTGTTAGCAGTATTATTACATGAGAGCTATGGCTTTTTTCTTCATGAGTTCACGGAGTTGAATTAATTCCTTTGCTGTCATGAAAACATATTTAAATGAGAGGAGACTGCATTACCTGTGTTAGTGTAATTGTCATATTTTGAGTGTGAGTGACACTGGAAAGAAGAAAGAAGGTCAGTCAGCTCAAGAGGTCTCACTGTGAAGAAGAAACAGAGCATAAATCAATTTTCTGATTTTTTTTTTAATTCAGTAGAAAATACTCTCTGAATGCCATGCCTGGAAAGCAGTGTGTCAAGCCTCCCAAAAGAGAAGTATGTGTGGCATCTTATCCACATCTAGTGCCTTATTAAGGCTGTTGCATGTCCAGTCAGCATGGGAGACCACGAAAAGGAAATTCGCTGGATTTCCTTCATGGAGTCTTGGAGGTTGTTTTTTTTGTTGTTGTTGTTGTTGTTTGTTGTAGGTTTTTAAAAAGCAACTTAGTTTATGTGTCTTCCCTTGAATGGATGCTTCAGCTTTGTTACTAAGTTGCATAACTCTAGACCTGATTGTATCTGGATTTAAGGGTATGACTGAGAAATCATATTACTCTTGTGATTTATTATGAGTCACGTGAAATTGCAGTGCTTTACTCAATACCTTAGCTTTTCATGTAAATTGAAAACATTTTGCAACTCTTGTCAGGAATGAAGGGTATTAAGAGAGAAGATGTGTATGAAAGGTAGCTTTCATATGAACATTCCAGTACTACTGGCATTTTTTTTTCACCTGGACACAAAATCCTTCTATAGCACAAAGGCTCTGCAGGTCAATATAACAGTAGAAATGATTAAGCAAAATAACTTTACCCCTCCTAGTCTATATCAAACACCTGATTAGAGAACATAGCTTGTATCAAGCAGTTCATGGTCATGACGCCAAATGTTCAGCTAAAATTCAGAGCTTCAAGTTGTATGAGTAGACATGATTGCATTTAATCTACTGAATACATATAACTTTACTTCAGTAGAGGCTGCTACAAGTATCTATAAGCACACTTGATCCTGAAAAAGAGGCAGAAAATTGTTATTAGTTTTCCTTCCATAAGGCATTTTTTGATAATATTGCAGTGTCTGAGACCTATGAAGCCACCCACTGTTAAGTTTTTTATAATGATCTTGTGCATGCTATTCTCACTGTGTCCAAGTTTGGACAAAGTGTTTGGGACAGGTTGTAAACATTTTATTACACTTGAGAGAATTATTGGGTTTTACAAGTAACAAGGCGTTAAAAGACCTGGTTCATCTAGAATTTCCATGGAGCCGATGTTCCTTCGCAGCTGTGAGGTGGATGATTGTGACAGGCGGTGACCTCTTTTATGGTCTGAGGTCGCTTACCTGTACAGTAAAGGGTGGTCTAAGAGTTCTTATTTTGCAGGCAGGGCGCAGCAGGGCACGAAAGAAGACTCGAGAGCTGTTGTTTTGAGGTTTCCAAGGTCGTTTATTCTTCTTTATCTAAGGAATTTTCTGTCTACCTTACAGCGGTCCACTCTGCAACTCATCCAAGGCTGTTCTCCTGCCCTCCGGGGCAGGACTTATCTTTTATACTCTAATTTACGTCTACTTTATTTACAATTAATCACCAATACTTTATACCCACTTTACACCGAGCAGTTTTCCCTTCACCAATCCCGAGTTGGCATCCCGACCCAGAAGATGGATGCCATGAAGAAGAAGAAGAATTTCTTACTATGCCACAAATCCTCCATCTTGTGTCCAAAAACCCCTTAATGTAAACAATCTTTAAAACCTTATTTTTCTACCTTCTAACACATCAATTTACACTCTACTTATTTCTGTGACTCTGTAATTCTGTATATAAAGATGGTAATTTCTCCCAGGGACTTAGATCGAACTCACAGAGATTTCTGGCACCTTGCCAAGGCTTCTGAGCCCCCTGTACAGGCTCCAGGGAAGCCAGGGGAATACCCTGGGTTCCCACAGATGATGTCCAAATACTTCTGAGGAAAAAGAAATCGAGTTCAAGTCAAATTTTTCCACAGCTAGTTCATACCCCGCTGGGTTAGGTGGCAGTGATTCATAGGTTGCTGGTGGTGTATGACACTAAAGTCTATTACAGCGCTCAGTCGTAGGAGAAATGCAAATAATGATGATGATAGAATTTGTGGATGGCTTTTTATCAAAGAACCTCTATGCATTTTGCAAATGTTACGTCAAACCTTAAGATGAATTAGCTGCGTATGGACAAACCATAATAAAAGAGAGGGGACACAGGAGGTTGGCAGCGTGCCACAAAAGACTCTTCAGCTATTTGAACTTCTAGCCCTCATTTCCAAAGTCTCCATCCAGCACTATGACAGCTGAAGGAAAACTTCCTGTATCTTCAGGCCTGAAGCACAGCAGGCTGGTTGCACAACAGGGGCTGCCCTTAGCCTAGCTGCTCAGAGTGGATGGAAAATGAGATTTTAAATGCCTGTAAAATATTTTAATACCTCAGTACCTTTGTTAAAAGAAAGGTATATATATGTGTGTAAGCAACTGTGCACATACCCTGATGTGAAATCATACATGGGCTTTTTGGGTTTATTCTAGGGTAATTAATAATAATTCCAGAGAACAGAAAACTCTTGCAGGAATCCATTCAGAGTTATTTCTGGTAACAATAGAAATTTAAGGACAATAATAGGCATAACAGAAAGTTGATAACAGAAACAAAATCTTAATTGAGGACTGTCATCTAGCAAATAAACTGATGAAATCAGCAGTCACTGAGGTTGTCAAGCAGCAGGTTCTAAAACAGATCAGATATTTTACTGTTAAAATTCACACATATTTTGCCCATGTAAAGAAAACTTGATTGATGTATAATTATTTCCATGAAAATCCACTTAAATGCTGCCATGGATATCAGATTAATGTCTCAACATTCACAAGAAGATATAGGCTGCAAAGAATCTTCTTCTTACCCTGCCATGGATGACACCAAACAATCTTCAGTCTAATACATCTTTCTATTAGCATTTCCTCTTCACCCATCACTTTGACCTCTAATACTTGGCCTGTGACCTGAAGAGGAGTTTTTTGAGGGAGGGTTATGTGGGAAGTGTGCCTGAGTGATATATTCCTGCATTTCAAATTTCAAAAATTTGTTATATGTCCCAATTGCCAGTAGTTTACCACTGCTTTAAATCTTAGTTCTCATTGAGCTCAGGAAGTGTTGGCTGATGTGGAACTGATGTTTCTGACAGAATGAACAACAGAGCTGTGGGCAGGCCCATTCTGGGCTGCTGCCAGAAACGATATAGCCACATTACTGCTGCACTCTGTACAGATTAATTAGCTATGTCCAGAAGAAAGTGTCACGCTGTGCTAACATGGCTACCTTTGCAGCTTAAGCTAACTCGCTTAGATCTGATCAGGTACCTTTGGATAAAGTGTGGTTTCTTTATCTTTGGACTACGTTAAGGTAAAATTACTTATTCCACAGTACTAATTATTTTTGGCAAGTTATGGTCAATGTTAATCAGTGACACAGAGCAGATGCTTTGTGATGGTATCATCTTGCTCTTACTTGTATCCACCTGTTCAGAGGAAAGCAGCTGACCTGAAAAGTCATTTCCCAGCTCTGCTGATGCACATATGGAGCATTGCTACTCATTTCTCAACTCCAATAGTGGTGTCACTCTTTCAGTCTCAGGAGTGGCAAAGAGCAGGGTAACTCCTGAGTCCCTAAAGCAAATAAGATCTCTCTGGTCAGGGTCTGCCCTCTTCTCCCTGAGGACATGCATTCTTGTGTACATACCTGACAATTTGCACAGTAAATGGGGAGTATTTACTCACTTGCTTGTTTCTTGAATTGTATTCTTTCTGTTGCCTGGAGTACTATCACAGCCATTTAAATATTTGGCTTCAGAACTAAGCTGATTTTGGACATAGTCTCTGTAGAATTCAGAGTTTCTCTGTGGTGCTCATGTGATGAAGCTTATTAGGTGTTTCTTTGTATTGCTGTACATATACCAAGCCTTTACATAGGATCCTGATACAAGGACCAAATTTGTGATGCTGAGCCAGAAAAAGCCAGTAATATCTGTAAAGGAGAGAGAGAGCACATCACCTGGCAAGTCACAGTTAAGCATGAACTCTGATGTACAAAATTGTAACTGCTAATTGGATGTTATGAGGTAAATGCCTAAGGGAATCTGGCCTCACCAAACAAGTAAGTCAAGAGGCCAATCCTTGTTGGCAGGGAAGTTCTAAGTATTAGAACTCATGTGAAACAGCCGTAGGGAAGTGAATCATACAACTGAAGGTTGCTTGAAAATGTCCTGTCAATGCTCTGAATTTGTGTGCAGCACAGAGAACAAATTTCATTTCATGTTACTGGAGTAAGAGGAAATTTTTGAATAATCATCACTACATAATGACCTAGATGACAATGGGTAGGTTAAAAATAAGAAATGCCTTTTTGAGTTTAAGGGAAATGAGAGTGGCCTTCCTCTGGGAATCAGGGAAAAAATTGAATGTGAGGAAGAGAATGTCCAATTTTAGACCTGATTATCCTCTCCTTTTGCAGTCTTGCACAGTCAGTAACACATTTTCAAAGGGATGTGAAGGGCTATCATTCAGATTTTTTAAGGCTACAACTCTTGCCCTGACTTCCCTGGTGTGAGCCCCCCCCACCAGGTCAACATAACAGACACTCCAGTTTTGACCTTTCTGGCTTAGATTTCTTTTAATATCCCCATTTTAGGAGAGATGATGGAGTGGAAAACGGACCACAATTTCACAGCTGAGAAGTGTTGCATGATGGGGAACTGGATTAATGGTGTTTTCATAACACTATTTTCAGAGATTGAAATATTTGCAGGGAAAGCCACTTATGAATTGGAAAGTATAAATGGTAGTTCCCAGGATATTTTATGCTTCCCTATCTCTATGAATGATACTGGAAGATACTATTTTCCCAGGTAAATCACATTAGAAATACTCTGAGAGAAGTGTCTGGGCAGTAGGAATATGTGAAGTTACAAGGAGTCATGATCACGATCTCATGACTCATTGTAACTTCACGATTTTCTTCTCATGACCTCACAACTCTCTGTACATCCAGAGAAAGTGAGAGAGACTGAGTCAGCAAGAGTCTCTCTGGGCTCCCTGGTGGTTCCTGTTGTCTTGACAGTTCAAACACACTCCCTGGTCTGCAGGCTGATGAAATAAGTGAATTTTCTTCTGTAAATTATATAATTGGGACTGCTGACTGATTACATTAGAACATTTCATTGCAGTAATTTTTTATATAAGAATATCTGCAGCTAACGTGGTTGTCCAAAAGCAGCAGATTTGATTTTTCCCTTCCTTGCATTCTGTTCACTGGAATGGACATCCCACTGAAATGTGTCTACGGTCTTAAGTGCATTAAGATAAACATTCTTCTGGCCATTTTAATAATACAGATTTTTTTCTCCTGTCACTTGCTGAAAGTTGGTTTTATTTCACAAACTGAGGCTTGAGGGGGCTTCTGTGACTTCATCTTTTTGAAATCTCCAGCTGAGCTGATATCACAGAGCTTGGTAAACTAGAAAATCTTCACCAAAAATAACAACTGGGGGTGAAAAATAGTGCCTTTGAAGATTTTGGTGTGTTTTGCCTTTGCCATTATTTCTGTAGAGTTGAGAGGTGCCCACAATGCTGGGAAAAATGAACAGTTTTCAAATAACCACAGAACATCATTATAATGAAAAATGGAGGATTAAAATGCTTCAAAAGAATTTGCATCAGTGAGCCTGAAGAATCTGACCCAAGCTTTTAAAATGCTTCTCTAATTAAAAAAAACCAAAAAAACTTAAAAAATATTGCTAAAATTCTGTAAGCTATAAATGTTCAGCTTTCACAGTAGAATAAATAATTCCCCTCTGTTTTTTTTTTTCTGCTGCATTTCTATTTTCTGGTTTTCAAAGGGTGTTCCCCACCCAGTCTTTGTTATTTATGGAGACTGATCATGTTTATTCTTTGCACTTAGCTTAATGACACCAGCACACTTAACCTGTGAACCTAGGCTGTTTTGGCTGGACGGAAATTTGGCTGAAGTTGTCATTAAGGTTTCAGAGTGGATGTAGGGCAGGGAACTGGCACAGCTGAAGTTGTCATTAAGGTTTCTGAGTAGATGCAGGACAGGGAATTGGCACTGCTCTGCTGTTGCTGCTGAAAGCTGAGGGAGGGTCCTTGCTACGCCGTCTGTCACTCTCAGGAGAAAGCTGCCACTAAGGCACAGGAACAGGTCCCCATAGTTCACATTTCCTCCTCCTTTAGCTTTCTGTATGGAAATTTTGTTTTTACCCAATTGCAATCCCTTACATTTCCATTTCTGGGGTGGTGCCATGCCTTCTTCCAGACATATCTAAATCTTTTGTCCAGGCATACTTTAAACTGGATAATTCCATTTTATCTCTTACTTCCTGTGTGCCCATCAAGCACAGCTGTTCTGTAATGAGATTTGAAGTGATGTACATGGTAACTGTGTCCTTCAAGGGATGAATTTAAAATTCACAGGTATCTCAGGAAAATTTTGAGCTCAGCAAGGGTCACATCTGACACCTTCAAGAACCTGCCACATCCCTGCCTGGCTGTGAGCCTGTGATGTGATTTATTTGATTAACATAACCAAGAGAAAAAGCCATTGAGAGAGAAGACTTTTCCTATATTGTGAACAGGCTGAGTTGAACCTAAAGTATTTGACAGTCCAACAGTTATTTGAGTACATAGAACAATCTCAGCCATGCTAATACCTATGCATATTTAGTCACTAACTTTAAAGGGGCCTGGTTTTCACCCAATGTCTGCCAAAGACCTTTTTAAACTAACATTGCATTTGTCCCATCATTGCTGGGGCAAGCATGCCTGTCCCATACAGATCCTGGGAAAGACATACTGTGATAATTCGCCTGCAGTTGATTTCCTACAGAAAAAACAATTTTCCCTGAATCCATATGGTTAGCAAAATACATTGTTAGCAGAATTACTGTATACTGTGACTGTGATAACACATACTACAAGTTGTCATTTGTAATCATCACTGTTTCAATTGACTGTCTGCTCCTGGTTCATCTGTTGAAAGAAGACGAGGAAAAAAATTCCATACTGTCTTGCTTTAACCTCGAAAGGACAGAATGGTACCATCAAGCAATTACAGGAGCATGACTTATTTTCTACTGTAAGCAATTTTTTTAAAGTTTAAAAACTAATATATGAGTGAGAAAAAAAATCCATGCAGAATTATAAAACAGCAAAATAATTGAAAAGCATTATCTCTTCAAGCAATGTGGAGAGGTGACATTTATCTACAAATCCATAAATTCCAAAATTAGTACTACATGTTGAATTTTTAATATCTAATAAGAGATTTGTCCTGAATAGATATTTTGATGTATTGCCTTAAGAAAAAGAAGGTTATAAGTGAAAGAAATGGTTATCCACTGCTAGCATCTGCTCTCCTTTTACACATCTCTTCCTTTTCTTTGAACAGCTCCTCTCTCCTGCTGCTTCATCACAGTCCATCAGAAGGTATTCTCTTTAGAAAGAACTAGGCAGTTTACCTGTCACAGCAGATGGAAGCATCACCACCTGAGGACAAATACAGTTGTGTCCCTTTCTTTTCCTGGTCGTGGATAGCAGAGGTAATGGGGGTTGCAGAATGTGGCATGGGGACTAGGTGATACTGGGTACCCTCCTATAGTCAAATCAGTCTCTGAACCACACAGGTATATCTATTAATTTAATAGACATAAAGTAGGCCATTTTCCCTAAATAAAATTATAGGAAGAGATTAAATATTATATAATAAACATACATAAAAATACTTCTTTTGAGTGCTGTTTTCTAGTTTGCAGATAATTCCAAATCCAATTCATATCTTAGCTCTTTTATATCCTGCAGTGTAAACATATTTATCAAAATAAATGCATTTATGCTGCAAGGCCATGTTTATAGCAGTGTATAACTTTGCTAAATTTAATGTGTTTGGGCACACATTTGTCATGTTGAATGTTTGACTCGGGAAATTATTTTTTTAATGGTTTGGCCGTTTCTAAAAATGAAGTTAGGGAAAAATATTGTTGTTTCTTCTTTGCATCTGACAAAAAGATCACTGGAGTTTCTTCAGAATTTTGAATTATATAGATAATTTTAACTATTCAGGATATTTGTTATGGTAGTAGACAGATGTGTTTACAGTTTTTGAAAAAATCATCTTGGTTTTGCTGGTTTCCAAGATTCTAAAGTGTTTGCTTTCTAACATGCCAAGAAAAGTACAGGACAACAGGCCAGGGGGCTGTTTTGAATACTCCCCGTGGATTGAGCACACTTTAAACTTATATAACTCCTACATGTGTGGCATCCCTAGAGCACAGCAGATTTTTTTTTATTATTATTATATTTTAAAAAAAGTTATAAAATTCTGAGAGAACAGCACAGTCTGGAGAGGAAAATAATAATTGTCAGTGCATTTAAGATCAGCAATACTCACCTACCCAATGAAGAACACCAGAAGAGAAGGGCAGACCATTACTGTGCAAACAGGCACAACCCATGTGAGGAAGCCCCAGCATTCCTGTGCTTTTTGTGTGAAGCAGAATTTTAGAAGATCACAATTTTTGATCATGTCACTTAACGCTATATCTTAAAGTGTGTTAATAAGTTAGCAAAATGCTCAAATTGCCTTTTGTTGATTGCTTGACTATACAGCCTTACCTTTATAGCCTTACAGTAGTGATTCATTTTTTTACCATTGTTTCTGTATGAGTGTAATATAAATAGCAAAATTTTTTTTCAATTTTTTATACATTTAAATACTACAGGACACCATTTTAAATTTGCATGAGTCATAATTTCTCAGGAAAATCAAAGAAATGGTTTTTTTTTCTGATAACACATATTTGTTTCCTTTATATTAAGGTCTTTATCAGTTTCCTAGAATTGAGTTTTCTCTGTAATTCTGGCAGGGAAAGAAATCATTTTGTTACATAAGAAAAAAGAAACTTTTTCAGAGATAAGAATGGATAAATCTTCAGGTTATTTATGTTGATAAACACTGTACAAGTACTTTGCAGCTAAAAGTTGAAAACCTCTGAAAATTGGATGATGGTGGGTGGGAAGACACCTCTGCAAAGCTCTGCAAGTGCTTCTATTACTGAAAATGAAAGCAATTGTGGTGTTTCAAAACTTGATGAGAAGACCAAAATTCTATGATTTGATCCCAAGAGTGCCAAAAGTTGATTTGTTTCCAGAGGCACTCCAAATTCTTCCATGGACTTCAGTGGGGTTCTCCATGCTCACACTAATGTGGTCTGAGGTCTCATCCCTGACAGTGAGGTCAGTGAAAAAGGCACCGACTGCAGCCTGGATGACACAGTCAGGACAAGGCAGGCTCCCTGTCTTTGAAGGAGAATGTGCAAAAAGATCCATATCTTTGAGGCCAAATGTGAATGTGGCAGCACTGAATGGAAATCTTTAAAATTCTTCTTTCATTGTCCTATGAGAGTCTTATTTATTTTTTGTATCTAGACTGAAGCAGAAAATGGAGTAGCTTCTTGTGCCTAAATCAGATTCTGCCTCTTTCTTTCAGACTTGCTGTAGGAAATTCGACATACAGAAATGCTACTGGTTCACATACTTTACAATTTTAGAGCTTTTTTTCCCCGGTAACAGAGGTAAGAAAGAACTACATCTGCCACAAGAACAACCCAAAATCTGTCATGAGATTTATCAAATGCTGGCTTTGTGGAGCCTTCATGCTGGTTTATGTAATACAGATCTGTATGCAGATAAGTAATACACCATATGATATACAAATGATCTATGCTAACTGCTACAGAAAAGTAGGCTTGTTTTAAGGTGTAGAATTAGTACAGCCTGCAGGCCAAGCCATAATAAATGAGAAGTAGAACTGCAATAATGCCATAGCAATGCCTCAGGAACTCATTGGCATAGACTGACTTAGATGTAAATTACTCCAACAGTTAATTTACAGAGCACTGTAAATAGGATGATTAAGTACAGGCCATGCTTTTGAAATTAGTATGCAGATAAAATTAGTGGAATAGTATATTTGAGAAGTTATAAATGCATTTTTTTAGGAGGAAAAAACCCCATGACCCATACTTCCCTGAATTTTAGTTGCTTGGTTTCAGATTTCTGTTTAATCAGTTAAAGATGAAAGTTAGAAGTCACAAAGAGACAACAGCAGCTGCTCTGCATCTTTGTCTTCTGCCTCCCTCTGATTGCAGTGGTCATCTTTATAAACCAGTGTTATTATCTCTGTAGGAAGGATTGTCATGGGCCTGTGAGCCTCTCTATCAATTATCTGAGAGTGACTAATTTGAGAGTTCAGCTGTTCCACATTATAATTCACCAGAATATGGCAAAATTAATCACCTACCAGTATTCTTTGTTCTATTCTCTCTTCTACCAGAGGAAAAAAATGCAAGCATGAAATCTAACAAATACATTTGCTGCACTTTTAATATTGAAAAACGTGTTCACACTCATAGTTCTTCTGATGATGCATTGTTCTGATGGGTTCAGATTTGCACATCAGCAAAATTTGTATAGAATAAATTCTCTTTCTTCCATTAATTTCATTGAAGGGGGAGAGTTAAACACACTTGTGATGTGTTTCCCTGAATCTGAGCAGGAAGTGGATAATACCAAATCTATTGTTCTCTGTGAATAAAGCCAGGTAAATAAGTAATACTCGTGGCTTTAGTCATGCTTAAAGAATTCAGGTGAAGAGGGAATTTATGCCTTAGGAAAAAGTAGAGAAATTTTCAAAGCACTTTACTGACAAGGTGGGTGAATGATTGGAGAAATAAATATTAATAGTCACTTTTGGAAAGGATTGAGAATCACTTTCCAGGGTCAAAATCTGCTTGCTGCAACTTTTATTGTTAGATCATCAGATTACTGGACTCATGCCAGTACTTCAGGAATGTGGCCAACTAAAAATCAACATGGCCATCAGATGTTGACCCTTGGCACGAGGAAATGGCTGTGCTGGGCAGGCAGTGTGGCAGTTAGAGTGGAAAGGTGCAAATGTGCCTTTCAACCACATGGAGGGCTGCAGATATATAAATGCAGCACACTTTCTCTTACAGGATGCCTTACAAAGAGAAGGGATCCACTGTTCTAGGTGCTGTGTGAAGGCAGAGCTCTCAGTAAAGTGAGGCTAGCAGGTAATTATGCAGAACTAGCCATAGGGTGGCTGTGTTCTGTTCTCTTGCAGGTAGTAAATTTAGGATTTGTGCTAATCATGGAAAAATTCTGGTTTCTTTTGCATTAGTGCAAATCTGGGATAACTCGGTCACTATTTAAAGTGTTTGGCTGAGGAGTGTTTCTGAAAGGCTGGTTAGGACATGCACATACATTCTGATCTCATTCCACCCACAAGCAGGGATGTGTGGTTAATCTGTTTCCATAGAAAGGAAATCTGTATGTGGATTCCAGGAAGGACCGTGGTTCACTTCCAGTCAGCTCCTAATCTGCACAGGTGGGGATGAGGATCTCACAGGACTTTGAAACATATAGTGATGCCTTTGCAACATATAGTGATGCATAGCATCACCAAGGACTCTATTCTATCATTGTTAGCTTCTCCTAATAGGACAATGTGGGGTCAACAGTTTACTGAGATCCTTCTGGGGATTTAAATGGGAAGATTGGTTTGAAAGCAAGAGTGAAATTTCCCCTCTGTAAAACCATTTTACTATTCTTTGACTTAACCACCAAGCCACCAGAGGTTCAGCCTCTATAGTATGAATTTTATAGAAGAATATACTATATGGTAGAGTTGAAATAGAGGGTTAAACCCCCCCCCCCCCCAAAATCCCACCTGATCCTCATCTAATTTTAAATAAATCTCATCTGGTCTAAGTAAATAAAGAGCTCTGTGAACATAGGCTGTTTTATAACAGCTGAACATTTGGATTTATGCAGCTTTTTATAATGACAAACTTAGTCTGCTTTCTCACAATAATTTTTTTTGTCCTCCCTAGATACCTGCTTTTGACAAAAACTGTGCATTTTCTTAGTTTTTTCATTTTTGTCTATTGCATTTTTACTCATCATGGTTCACTGTGCTGTCATGCCTCCCACACTGGGTTAAACTGATGAATTAGATTGTGTTCCACCTTCTTGTTCTTTTCCGTTTAAATAGTCTCTGCTAATCCTTTCTGGTCATGGCTGTTGCCTCTGGGACACCCACTTCTGCTGTATATTTTGGTTTTGGCTTAGTTTGCAGTTCCTTCACTGGACACTCTTGCTTTTCAAGTAGGGCAAGCATGACACCTACGACAGGTTACAACAATGTCCTGGCTTTGGTTTTCTGCCTGATGTGGTTGTGAGTTGGTGTTCTAGCTCTTGTACTTAGCAATTGATCAAGGAGAGTTAAACAAGATTCTCTCCTCTCCATGACTGATCTGAATTTGTAATTGTTTATGTCTAAAACTCTAATGCCTTAATTAAACTTAGATTACATTATTCCATCTTTCGTGGGCTTGCTGTTTCATTAGTTGGCTGCTATGTACACAGTATGTTACCCAGCTTCTGCTTCATGTCAAATTACAAGTGCTTTTCCTAGAATGGCTTCTATCTGCAATGTCACTGAACCTTTGAATTTATTTTGTCTTCCTGACCTCAGTGGCTGGGTTTGAGGATTTTTATTCTTCCTCTTTCACGTTTTCATAGTGGTACAAAACCTCAGTATATCCTTTCTGCTGACCTCATCAGCTCATACTATTATGGCATGTTAAATATTTTCTAGTTTCTAGATTTTATAACATTTTCCAAACTATTAAAGGGACTGTTTCTAAGTAATTGCTTCTCAGTATTTTTACATCTCTAGGAGACATAATTTGGGTAATATTAAGGTATTTTACTACCAATAAAGTCATTTTTTATCCTAATACTTACAGTAAAACTTTAAATAGTTATGCACCAGTTGTGTTCCTATTATTTCATTTTCAAAGATTGGATGTAAAAAATATCTGTAAGTATAGACCTCTTTATATTTTACTCTTTTTTATTTAAAAAAATCCACAGTAATATCAGTCCAAACTTAAGATAAACACCCAGTAAGTGTTTCTAGTGGAGGTCTCCATCTCTGGCCATAGACACTTCTTTTGCTTTCATCCAAACATACTCACTACTTTGGAGTTAATATTGCCTTCCTGGAAACATAAATTCCTGCATATATATGCATAAATATTGGTGCAAACACTGGTCTAAAAGAACATTTGTATAGTAAGCACTTGAATAAAAGCAAAAGATGTTTGAGAAGAACAGTTATATTTATTATTTTAATAGATTTTATGCAATTATTTGCTCATATTAGTTTCATTTTGGTAGATCTGAATTGTCTAAGAATTAAATGTGTCCAGTCAGTCACTGTTCCTACAGTTCAGCTTGCAATTTCTGTCACCTTTTGAAGTTGGCCTTTGTAATAGAATCATACTTACTGTTAGACATTTTTCTCCATTCAAAAAGAGAAACAAAAAATAATTCACTCTGGTTTGTTGAAAGCTTAGAAGCACTCATTGAAACTTCTTAGGAAGTACTGCACAACTTGGTATGAGGAAGAATTACAAAATAGCTTTGGATGTTTTTCTGCATTGTTGCATTTTATTTTAAAGGAACTGTCTTGGTGTTTTGTGCAGTCTTTAGGGAGCAAAAATTACTGATTTTAATTGAGCTTTTGGTCATGTGAAATAATTCAGCTAGTGAAGAACTGAAATGAACTTCTATAGTCTACCAGATAGCTATAACTGCAGCAAAAGGATGCCTTAATGAATTACTTTGTGTTTAAAGATATTTTATATAGCAAAGCTCTCTTTTGAAATAAAATATATAGATGCTTCACTCAGGTAAGGGGAGAAACCTCTGAATGCAAGGTCAAAGAGCAGAGAAATTTAAAATGAGGCTGTTTAGACACAGATGCTTAGTTGGCCAGTTCTAAGCATTGTTACATTGTGCTATCACTGCCCATCTCAGCAACAGGGATGGTGACTTTTGTGCCTCTTTCTCAGATGTCCAGTTCACGTGAGGCTGTGACTCCAGTTCATTGTCTGCCTTTCAGTGCTGAAAACATCTACCTTTTAGGTGCAGAAATGTTTCTTTGGAGACTCTTTAGGTTGGTGTTATTCAATGTGAAAATCTGGTCAGTTCCTTATTGATTTGTTGCTACAATAACTGTAGGAACTATCAGTGGTTTTTGAGCTTTTGCTGAAAGAGTCAGGAATGAACAAAGTTACCTAGGTGCTGGGGTCAAAAAAAAAAAAATAAAGGGAAGATAGTATGGAACAGGAGAAGAGAAACTTTGCAGTCAAAAACTTTAAAGCATGAAGGTTAAATCTGTCATTCAATCGAAGGGTTGTATAATATTAGATTTAGGTTAAGAAAGATCTTTCTTTGTTTGCCTCAGGTCAAAACAAACCAACAACACCCTAGAATACAAATACATTCTTTATTATATATAACATGAAGGGATCTAGAAACAGGAAATCCATTAAATCAGCTGTGTTTTGAATTCTACAATGAATGGAAAAAAAATACACAGTACCATAAGACAAAGGAATGGAAAAGAAAGTTAAAGTTTTATAACCTGCTGAAGAAAACAGTTTTTTAACTCTCTGTCTACATTATATATAAGCTTTGAGTTGCTTCACAACTTTTATTGCTGTAATTAAAACTCACTAATATTTTTGTAGGAAGTTATCTAGCAGGACTGAGAGGACTGTAATATTGAAAAGGTTATTTTAAGATTTGTGAAAAATACTTGTTAATGCAAAAGCAACACCCATTTGAAGCATTTAAAAATAATATGAAAAAAAAAGTTTATATTCACGCTATCAATGAGTTGATTTAATTTCATTTAAAGAATGTCTAGTGATTTTTTTTTCTAATTTATGTAATTCGAGATGCTGGATGATAATTGTATCATTGTGATTACTCCAAATTAAAAAAAAAGAATGGAAAACCAAATATCATTACTTGGAAAATACCTTGATTTGGTTTTCTTGCTTTTCACAGGTATTGAGGTTTTCCCAGGAGTGCTGTGTTTGAGAGTTTAAAAGCATTTTCAAGTTGCTCCAGAATGGTGAAAATGCTGAATCCCTTAGGCCTGGAGTGATGTTCACCCGTGTCTTCACTCCAGGTGATGACACCTGCACGAGCCCTTCTGCAGACTTTTTGTTTTGTGGTTTTTATAGAAGGAAACTCGGGTGTCTGCCTCACGTGTATCCTCCAACAGGTGGCTGACCTGAAGTATTAAAAGAGAAGAGTTCAGAAGTCTGGGGTAGGTGTCTCTCCATGCAGATACTCTTTGTGTAGAGCACCAAACAATTTCACTGTGCCCCACAGAGCTGACAACACATCAACTTTTATATACTGCTTGTATATAAGGAAACTCCAGCATGTAACCCAAACCCAACAGTTAGGTGTAAAAATTGAGACCTTTTCATGTTATATGATATATTTACATGAAATATAGTTTTTTTGTTAGTGTGAATTGCATTTTGTGTCACTATTAACTGTCTTCCTCAGAAACTGGTTTATTGTTATTCACCTTGAAAGTGTGCCTTTATTTTCAAAAAGCTACATATAAATGTGTATTTGTAGATGGCAACCACAATCAAAACATTCTTTGCTGATGCCTTATCAGCATTTTAATGATGGATTATTATTTTCTTAGCCAGAAATAATAATGTTAACATCCTGAAAATGAAATTGCTTTTACCAGTAGCTCAGGAAATGAAGGGAAAAGAGCTTTGTTGACTGTATGTTCTCATGGGCTGGAAAGATCCTATCATGATATGCTGTGATAAAAATCTGGAACACATTTGGCACAATTTTAGAGAACTACAGTCAGAAAGCAGATAACTGTGGAATTGAATAGAAGTAAACAGAAGTAAGACAAACAGCTGTATTTGAGAGAGACTGAGTTTTTTAGTGCTACTAGATTAACTTGTTAAAGTAATGTGTTCCCTATTATGTATGGCACTTGGTTTAGCTGGAGTACAAGTGATGTGAAACAGGGTTCCAGGAACAATGGACTTGAGTTCCCCAACTGCATCTGCTTTTCCTTTGCAGGCAGAGATGGCTAAAATTTTCTGATCACATCTGTACATACACACACAACACACTCACACCTCCCCACACACCCACACATGCTTCTCCCTGTATCTCTGTATGTATATAAAAGTGTTTTTCCCACTTCAGAACCTTTTCCTATTAAAAAAAAAGTTTTCTAATATTTATATTTTTTCTTTTTCTATTCTACAAAATAGAAAATGCCTCAAAAAAAAAAAATTCTGGCTAGGACATACCAGAAATTTCATGTGGGTCTATTCTGTCTACGATATATCTTTGAGAATCATATATATTTTTCTTGTCTGACATTCTAGATATCCTATTTTCCTTTTTTTTCCTGAAGCAGAATTTACATGCAAAAATTAGTATTTTGATCAAAATCTGTTTTGAGCTTCTTTACTTGTGACTAGCAGCTGATCATATATTGCTGCCAAGTCAAACAATAGAGCACTGATTTTCTCACTCTCCTACTGTTTTGCTGGATCCTAAAGCATCTTGAGAATACTCTGACCTTTGTTCAGAAGTTTTAACCTGGTGGCAGAGGCTAAATAGATTTGGATGGCCTGAGTGCACAGGGCTCTGAACATAATACTAACTTTTCCAGCAGTAAGAAATCATGCAAGAGACCCACCTCTCTCTCCTTCAGCCCTGTGTTGACTGTGTCTGGCAGTTGAGTGCTTTTGGGGCATGTTAGCCCTTCTCAGAACAGGTCTGGGTGTCTGTGGCAATCTGGGTGTGAAGAGACTGTGTGGGATGCAAACAGCTTTAGTCGCCTACACGTTCATCACTCTTTAGGTGGTGACAACTTTTGTTGAAGTCAGTAGTAAAGCTGTAGGTCTGTAAAAGTTTTCGGATCAAGTCTAGCTCATTTGTAAAACAGACGATTTGTGTCTCTTGTATTTGATACCTTAATTCCACCCAAGGGGCAAAGTAACAAAAATCTATTTTAGACCTCCCTTGACACCTGCTTGAAGTCTGGTAATTCCATTGGTGTTACAGCCAGAGTTCCTGCATGCCCCAAGGTGAAGATGAGCCACAGTCAGCCGTGCCTCTGAGATGCTCTGCAAAAAGTGAATGCATGTTTGCAATTGTAGCTTTCAAGGCTTGTTTGCTGAGCAACTTTCCATGCTGAGTATCGCATCCTTAAGAGGTTTTGTCTTGCTTTAGAAATAAACTCTCTCCAGTAAAGGGACTTGCAGAAGCCAGAATCAGCAGCAACTCTGCATTGGAAATGTTAAATTTTGAAGATTTAAGAGACTGGGGAATATATTGTCACACTCCTGTGTTATAAAGCCCTGTGGTTGTGATTACAAATAGACACCTGCTGTCATTTTGGAACAACAGTTGGTGTCAGGCCATCATTCTATAATCAACCCAATCCTCCGCAGTTTTTCAGTTCCACCTTCCTCAAGTACCATAACAGTTCTCAGCCCCTGTGCAGGGTACTGTCCTCCACTGCATTGTACAGAAGGGGCTGGTGTTCACTTCCCTGCTTTCCTCCTTTCCTCTTGTTCTCAGGTCATGTCAAACCCCACACTCCCAGTTTGCAATCCACCTCTGTTTCCAGTTTCCTTTGCCCGCTTGTTATATTTTCAAGCATGAACATATTCTAGGACAATCTCCCTCCTGCCCCCATCCTTCTTGAGCATTGAAAAAATGCTTATCATCTCTCAGATCACTCATTCAGCACTCTGTGTTCATCAAGGAAAACTGTGATGCTTAAAAGCTTGTGAGCAATTGGCTAAGCATGGACTGCTTATCAATGTAACCACCCTTATCTCCGTGCTTCCTGGGACCTGGTCATCCACCCCATCTTATCTGCTTTGATTGCTTGTGACTGTCAGCCCCCATGGACAGGACACACTGTTCTGTTTTTGTACAGGGTGAAAAATAGCTCAGAAGAAATGTTACAGAACTGGGCCTACACTAGATCATGATTATTTAAGGAATAAGTACAGGAATGGCCTTATTCTAGCCCATATTTTACACCAGTCCATGAATGCTGAGTCAAGAGATCAAGTGGTTGGGAGATTTTTTTAGAGACATGGGGCATAAAAATGGGCTGGTGAAGTCAATCAAAGTAGTGTGTTTGATGCAAAGTGTGAATTTCCTTCCTGTACTCATGTGTAGGATAAACCTGTGGTTCTGATATTTCAGTGTAATTTACAGCCTTCTGGCAGATCTTCCATTACATACTCAATGAAGTAATATTTTCTCATCCTGTGGCATGTGCACAAAGGAATGAAACATTTGTGATCCTCGTTGTAACACCATTACTACATATTTGCATTGCAATACCCAACTTTTAAGAATTCCAACTTAGATTTAGACCCTGAACATTAATGGTAACAAAATCTCCTCCTCCAGAAAGATTAACATTGAGTAAAACCAAGATAACAAAGGGTTATGGAGTGGTCTGCTAATGCTCAGACCCCTTGAAAAATGCAAAGCATGGGGAATTACTGATTCTGAGCCTCTGAAACTCCTGGCTGTTGCCATAACCACTACCTTGCCTCTTTGACCACCATCCAGAGGGATTTGGTCTGATACTTGATAGGAATTTTCCTTCCAATTTTTCTATACCAAAGTGTTCTGTTTTCAAAGTGAAAACAGATAATTTTAAGTTCGTATCACTGATGTTGAACTATATTGCATCTGTGAAATACATTTCCGTGAGTAGTATGATCAGTTACTTATGTTTTGAGTCAGATGTAATTGTGGATGAATATATTGACTAAAGAATTAAACAAAAAGACCTCTGTAAATTGAATGGGAGATTAAATGTTGATGTCTAAGCAGGTGACAGAGTTTATTTTCTGAAGCTCCAGACAAACATGGGTGACTGTCCCAGGTCAGGGTGTGGGCTGTGCTGTGCTGTCCTGTCTGGGAGGAGAGGTGTCCAGGCAGCACCAGCTGCAGCCCTGCCCTTTTCCTGGAGAGAGCTGCTCCCACAGCACCCTTGATGAGAGGAGCTGGGAAGCAGCTCCTGAACCACCACAGTTTGCACCCAGCAGTGCATTCACCAAGGCAGTTCAGCTGTTCCTGATACCCTGTTCAGCTTCTCTCCTGAAGCACATGCACAGCTGGGTACCCTCAGCCCTAGTCCAGCTGTGCTTCTTTGCTCCACTGTGACAGCTCTGCAATGATGAATGTACCTCTGCTTCATTTTAAAGTCTGCATTCAGATTTAGACATGAAATTCAACAAATACCTGAAACATGTTACCTATTTGGAAAAATGGGAGAGCCCTTGGTTTAGATATTTTGATTTTTTTTTTTTTGTTTTGTTTTTTGATTTTTCTTTTTCCTGAGAGCAGAGCATATCAGGACATGATGCATTTATAACAAATGATTAAAAACTCCTAGATGCAGTTCTGTGGAGGTCACTTTTGGTCTCAAGATGAGCTTGAGTTTAAAATCAGTCTGTCCTGAAATCACATGGCTTTCACATGTTCTTAAAATTTATATTAAAAAATATTTTGAAAACACCAGTTATGCTCTATGGAACACTATTCATAATAAATAAATAAATAAATAAACAAACAAACAAACAAACAAATAAATAAATAAATAAATAACCAAATAAACAAATAAATTAAATCACTTATCTCTTTGCAAAAAAAAGTGTTGCCAATAAAGATAATTTACAAGTATGAAAGCAAAAATGAGATGTGGTTTGTCAGCTAAGTGTTCAGATGAGTGATGGAAAGAGTAAGATGTCTGCCAGCTGAAGCTGGCAAAGGATCATGCATTACCTGCCATTTCTTAAAATAAATACCATTGTGATTTTAACAAAACAGTTAGAAATAGGAGTGGAATTTAACACCATTAATATTACCCTGTACTTCATAAACTGATAGGGTGTAGCCTAGAAGAATGCAGGTATTGCAGCTGAGGTTTTCAGTACAACTTCAAGATATAGATACATAGAATATTGAAATCCTAAATACTTTATCACTTTAAGTGAAAATTATGGTCTAAGACATTTTCTTTTGGATTACAATTTCATGTATGTGGCTTTTTAAATTCCCACACAACAGTTAGTAGGTAACAAAGGGGACTTGCACAGTCATTTGTATGAAATACAATGAGTGCACTGCAGACCTGTCATCACCTTGACATTAATTAAGGCCTGAAGGCTTTGGCCTGTCACTGAATTCCTCCCTCTCATGAATTTGCAGAATAAAGCACCCTAGAACACTGACCTAAAATGCAGGCATACTTGGATTATTTTTTGTGGTTTTTTCCTTCTATCTAGTGTTTATTCTTTTAATTTACAAAGTCATTATCATAATATCATGTATATTTAAAATTAATTACCACAAACAATTTATATATCATGTGGTCTAAATGTGAGAACCTGGTTGCAGCATGTTTTCTTAATTGTGTTCAGAACATATGTACATACAGACATAGTAAGTGCATATACAAATATATTTGCAAATGAGGAGTTTTTATGAGATTTAACACTCCTGTGAGCAGGACTCAGAACTGGACTCAGTGGCTACACTCAAATCTATCCAAGTTTGCAGCTATTGAGCCTTACTAGTAATGATAAACAAGATAAAAATAACTCAGGAAGCAGGTTGCACTGGATTTTTGCTGCCTGAAATTTCATGTATGAAAGCAGAATTGTTCATATGGCAAACACCTGAGTGGCAGATGAAACATCAAACCTCTGGTATTCCTAGAGAGAGCACAGTGGGCAGAGCTCGAGAGCAGAGGATTTGAGGAAAGTCTTTACACTCAGCTACAGATCTGGGACCCTTTTTCTGAGGCCACTAAGAAATTGTGCACCTCTACACTGAACTGCTCCTGAATTGGTCTGAATACAGGACTAAAATCTTGGTAGCAGTACTTAAAAAGTTCAAAATATCATAAAGTGATTAATGGGTGTGGATATAACATGGACATGTTAGTGTACATTGAAGGTAATTTTTCATTTTTGTTGGGTTGATTTTCTTGTAAGTCCATCAAAATATTTACAAATTACTTACCAGCACCTCTTTTCACCTGATAAAATTCTGCTTTTCTTTTTGCTAAACATTTAAATAGACAGTGATTCATTGTTAGCACTAGATGTTGTAAAGTCCTGTTTTAATTAAAAATATTTATTCTCTCCTGTGTAAGTATATCTTTTACATTTTTCCAGTCTACTAGACTTTGTTTAATATGGCCAAGCAGGGCTATGTCACTGATGGAAGGACTTTTGTTTTAGAGTTTATTCCAATTCAATTAAATCAATAAGAGGGGATGCTTCAAAATACAAATCTGACTAAGAAAAATTATATAGAAAAATAATTGGGAAGAACTGCTTTTTAGAAGTAAATTTTTACATAATTCAGAAGTGGAAATTTAATGTTATGAATTAATACACTATTCTCCATTCCACAATCCAAATGTAAAATAAGTGATTTATGCTGGGAAAAGAATACAGATAAATTTGGATGAGACCCACAAGCCAGATCCATTTACAATTTTGGTGGTAAAAAGACAGGATTTTTTTCTTCCACGGTGCTTGAAGCATAAATCAAAATGACAGTGCTCCTTAGGAAAATTAGGTTCTTGGAATTCAGTGGACCTGCTTCATGTGAGATGGAAACAAATTTCAGAGTTAAGAATGCTGTTTCAAAAGCATATGGGTCTAAGCATTTTTACTGCAGTTTCCCAGGCTGATGACTACTTTTGTCACAAATTGTAATCCATTTTATTTCATGATCTAGTTTAACTTCTGATTGTAGCATGTTTTATCTCCTGCAACAAGTTTTTCCACTCTTGTTCAGACAAAATCTTCAAAGCAAAACCAGATATCCTAGGAGCTATCTCCCTATAATTTTGGTTTTATTTTCCACCAGACTAGTATCTTCTGGGTTCAGTAGTGTGTTTGTCATGAGTGTGTATTTCTTATGATTTCAAAGATTGATATTTTACTTATTTCCTTTTGTTCTGTTCTTGCAGTCTTCTCTTCTGATCATTATCCATCAAAGGGCACCAGTTCATCCTGATTTGAATTAATGAAAATTTGCACAGAGAATTTTTGCTCTCGATCTGACTTACCATAACAAGTGGCTTAGCCTCAGTTTTTGCTTTCAGTTTTCTTCAGCAGTCTAAATATTCTTAGATGCAACTTCATGTATGAATAAAATAGCTTTTTATATTTAACCAAAAATTTGCTATTTGTATTCACAACTTTACCTGATTATCTTCTTGTTTGTTTTAGCAGAACAGGCCAAAGAATCCCATTCTATTAACTAAGTGACATCAGAGTTATGTCAAATTACTTTATCTCATTATACATCATTCCAGGCTCACTGTTCTTGTAATTTCCCTATTAGAGATCACAAAAAAATTGCATGGAATTAAAAAAAAAACCATGTCATTCAGCTAAGATTTTTTCACTAAAATTTAAAGTAGGGAAAAAAACACCTTACTTTTCTCCTATAATGTACGAGTCACATAAACACTTGCATTATGTGCAAAGTTTTCTAAAAGCAAAAATGCAGCTTTTAAGTTTTTCTAATTATAAAAAAATAATTCTAGGAATTCTAGAAACACTCCATCCCCTCTCCTCACAGAAAGAAGTTTTCTTAAGAATTAAGCAAATTTCACTGTGCAATCTTCATTTCCGTAGCTGAGGTTCCCTGGTATCCCCTTATTTCAGTGTAGCTTTATTCATTTAGGGAAGCATTCAATGTGTGGATGGATGCCAGATTCTGACCATTTTAGCTAAAAGTTCAAATAAAAAACTCATTTCCATCCTTAACTCCCACCCCTCATTCCCTGCCTTTTTTTCCTTTTGGATGGTGAGCTTTCAATGATACAGTCTTTCTCCTAGAAAACGCTCATTCTATTCCCCCGATATTATTTTAAAATGTAAATCCATTTACTCACTTATTTGAAGAGAAAGAAGGGAAAAAGCCTCTTTTCTACAGAGAATACTATTCTTTTCTGCCTTGTGATTTCTTTTTTAAGAGGAAAAGAAAATAGTATTGTGTAATTAGGGAAACCAATCCCAAGTGTCAATTTTTGACTGAGAAAAAGAGGTTTCTCTCTTCCAGCTCCTTTCTCTACCCCATTGGACAAACTGGTGGTCTGACTTTGGTCAAACTGCTGGTCTCCTGTCTCAATGTCTGTGTGAGATTTATTATTCAAAGGAAAAATAAAGTGGCTGTAGTTTCCAATTACAGTAATTTCACGACTATAAGGCGCACCCTTTTGACTAAAATTTTCCCCGGAATCCGGAAGTGCGCCTTATAGTCTGGTGCGCCTTATCTGATGGACAAAGTTCAAAAAAATTGCATACCCAGAAGTAAGAGCTGCGAGCCACGGGGGGAGCTGGCAGGGTCATGGCTGCCAGGTGGAGGCAGGGCGGAGTGGCGGTGGGCACGCCCCGGCCCTGTGGAGGCGGAGCTGCCCCTCCAGAGGCACACCCTGGCCCCGTGGAGGCGGCACGGCCCCTCTACAGCCACCTCCCGGCCCCGGTGAGGTGGCACGGAGGCGGCCATGCCCCTACCCCGCCGGATACAGGCTGGCCTAGGGGCCCGCAGCACTGCCCCTGCCGGGTTGAGGCGGGGCCTTGTCCAACAACCTTGTGGAGGGAGCTGGGGGCGGAGCCTCGCTGCAAAAAAATAGTGCGCCCTATAGTCCGGTGCGCCTTATCTGATCTACAAAGTTGCGAATTTTGCCGACTCCCAGGGGACGCACCTTACAGTCCGGTGCGCCTTATGGTCGTGAAATTACTGTAAATTGTAAGACAACTTTGCTTTTCTTTTTTTTTTCTTACTTTTTTATTCTTTTTAAAAAACTTTTTCCTCCCAATACAGTACAACTGTGTTTATTCTGAAGACCTCCTAAGACTGGATATTTATCCAGTTCCTCTTGGAAACACTCCTCCCAGGCAAAACTGTGACACTTTTGCTCTGTGTCAAGGGCAGTTCCCATTTCATGATCTTGGGGTGGGGGATTTGCACTTTGCTCCTGCTTCTTTCAGTTTTGCTGTAGTGCTGAGGGAAGGTTTTTCATGGTCAGTGCCCACCATGTGGTATGTCTCACCTTGTCCCCCTCTGTACCTGATGTTCTTGGGGAGAAAGGTGAGGTAGAAGGACAATGTTTCCTCCCCTGTTCTCTGGTAGTACAAGAAGCATCAGCAGAAGAGATTATTTGTAAATGAGCTGGAGAACTCCTGCCCTGACAACACTGCATTCATCCTTAACTGAATCTTTACCTAGAGACTTCAAGGATTTTTTCTATAACTCTCAGGAATTTATAGCAAAAGAAATGTTTAATTGGTTTTCTTTACATTACATGGAATGCTCAGATGTGAGATTATTTTGATTCTCACTCTGTTTTGATTATATTTACAAGTACTTTGCCCAACTTCTTAACTTCATTCTGGAAATCTCTGCAGCATTAATGTAACCTAAAATGTCTTATAGTGCTTTAAAATACAAAAGTATGTACTTAAAATATATATTTGAAAATGTATCCTCATGAAATCATGGTAGGTTGTCATAACTGTATTTTTACATTGCAACAGCAACAAAAACACACTGTAATGTGGCTGTAATGAATGCAGAAATATTTATTTTTTGTCCCTACTGAGAAATGCACTCTTAAGTATCCTCTTTTAATGACTGTTCTCTCTCTCATTGTGCAATGACTATCAGTGAGATCAAGTAATTACACATTTCAGGAACATGGAAGTTTCTAAACCCTTTATCCAAGTTTTACCTAAAGGAAACTGCACATAGTGAAAAAGGAATGTCAGCAGAATGCAGGCACAGTTCTGCAAATGCCAAGGTCCATGCCAGGGGATGATTTTGCTCTCTGGAGATATTTAACCATGTTATTTTAATTTCATTTTTCTTCCTCATGTCAGTTTTCTTCCCCTGAATTTCTGTGCTTGGTTCCTAAATTTATCGTCCCCAGCTCTCAAAGCTTTGCTGGTCTGCAATGCACTGGCATGGGGTGATGCAGGGTGAGGTTAGTTCTATCCCCAGAGGGCTGGCCATCCCCAGTGACTCTGTCTTCATTACAGTCTTTGATCCCTATGGAGCTGCTTTAAGTTACTCACAGCTAGTCCTGAAAAATGGTGCTGCTTTGTTTCCATGCTTACATGCTTGAAATTGCATCTACTCAAAGTCACACAGTGTTGTCTTGAAATATAGTCCCAATTTGTTTCTGTGTGTGTTGAGCTTTTAAGTCAGAATGTGAAGCATCAGAGAAAGAAAATACAGCTATTAAAAAAGTGCCCCAGCAACTGATTTGTAATTGTGGCTCTCATTTCTGAAGGGTTTTTAAAGAGAAATTGCAGAGCAAAAATCACAGTTTGCTGAAGAACAGTAGATCTAATATATTTTTTTTTTTTTCTAGCTGTTGACCTGAGTTAGGAACTTGATAGGTTGTGCCTCAGGTTGCACTTATCCAGAACAGCCAACACTCACGGGGTGGCACTTGAAAATTTATAAATGTGCAATATAATTGCAAAATTCTAACATTTCCTTGTATGTGTTCCCTCCTGCTTCTACATATTCCCCCTTTTTTTGACTTTTTTCTTTTTTTCTCTAGTCATGTGTCGTATAGACTGCTATGGTCCTTGAACAAAGAAAATTGTTATAGCCGTGACCCGATGATCTGAAACTTTTCTTTAGTTGCCTGCCCTTTCTTATTCTTTTTCATTCTCTGAATTCACCACAGCAGTACTCTCTATTTACAGATATCATCTCTAGCACGTTGCTGATAGTTTTCTTCATTTCTAATATTACTCCAGTAGCTCTGAAGACATTGCCAGTTTCCTTTTCCTTTCTTTCCTGGGATAAGAATCTCAACACATTTCCTGACTATTTCTCACCATCAGATTCCTGGTTTTATCTAGGCAACTAGCTTTTAGATATCTAAGCCATTGTGGATGACTGAAGGTGAAGGCCCTAAGCTGTGTTCTCTTGGCTAGTAAAATACTTCACCAGCAGCTGCTTTATATATATGTCTGAGTGGCTCACTGTCATTGATGAAGAGACATTTTATCTGAAATTACAGAGTCAAATCCTCAGTAAGCAGCAATCATGTAATGACAAGATATCAGTTTGTTGCAGTTGAGGATACAGCCATAAAAAATTTATAAGCTGTTCATGGAGTTTTAAAAAGTAATCTGTTACAGTCAAGGTAGATCACTGCAAATTCATAGAAATAACGCAATATGAGATGCTAAATTAATTAAATTGAATGAAAACAAATAATATTCTTCTGATCCATACTCTTAACATTTATTAAAACAAAATCAGATTCTTTCTTCTTTGAAAATAAATTCATGCAGGAAATAAGATTAGAGCAAAAACAGTAAAAAAGGATGTTAACACCCTAGGTCTAATTCAATAATTCTTTACATGTTGTGCAATTTTAGACACCCATATGTATATATGGAAATAAAATCTTTTCACATCAAGATGAGAAGCATTTTGCATCAATCTTGCCTCCATAAATGACAGTGAAATGAAGAGAACAATGGCAGTGCCTTCAGGAATTCTGACAGCTTGTCAGGATGGCTCCTGGAAGGCAAGTCAGCATGGCAGGTCTCAGGCCAGATTTGACTTTGTTCCTAACTAGCTTAAAAAGGGTAAAATGAATTAAGAGGATAATATAATCTTCTTTATTTACTGAAGGGAAGATAAATAACTCTATGCTTTCAAAACCATGTTTCAAGCTCATGTGGAAGTCCAGCAATAGGCTGGGAAGTCCCTTACCCATTGCCCAGGGTACAGCAGGTAGGAGTGTCTTCCAAAGGAGTAAAGTTTACAAGTGGATAGGATGCACAGCCCTAGCCTGGGAAGACAGGGTTGCTCTCCCAGTTGAGAGAAGAACAGGAGCAGCAAGGAGAGCCAGAGAGATTCACCAGTGAGGTTCAGGGACACATCCCTGCTTCCTGCACAGCCTTGTGACTGAGGAGCATGCAAGTCTCAGGGTAAGAGGGGTCTTGGATAACATCCAGCATCCAGCTGGTGACATGGTGTCTGTGCTGAGGGGTCTTCAGGGCTGGGAGAAGCAGGTGGTGGGAGTGGTATTCTTGTTTCATAGGCATATGGGTAGCTGAGCTTGTGGCACTGGAGAGGATCTCATAGAGTTTTACAGTGGGGTGCAAAAGCAGCAGACCTCAGGTCTTAGTTTACTTCTATTAGTTTGGTTTGAGGAGCAGGGAAAGACCTGCTGATCTTAGTGCATGTTGCTACCACCAGCCTGTGGAAGTACAGGAGAAACAGCTTTTATGGCAAATGCAAGGACAATGGCCTCTGTGACCTCTTTGCTCTGAAATGCAGCCAATTCCAGTGTGAGGCCCATGGGGGGGAAGAGGTCTAGAGCCTCAGGGCAGCCTTGATTTAAAGGTATAGAACAGAGGGGTTTGTTTGTATTAAGAACTGATAAATACTTGGGGAATGTTGTATACTAGAAACATAGGCTTTTCTTTAACCCAAGCTAGTTGCACTGGAAGTTAAAGTAATCATAGAGAATTATCTACACTAGAACAAGAGAAAGCTGACAGTCATTGAGGAACATTTGGTTCAGTCCGATGCAGTCCTCAAAGAGGGTGTGGCCCATGTCCAAAGCACCTCCAGAAAGGTCGAGAGGGATGTAAATAGAGAACTGTGAGGAAAGGAGGAGGGTTATCAGTCTGCTTAGAGTGCCAGTTCACTAGCATCTGCAACACTGAGCAAGACCAAAAATTACAGATCCTTCTGTAGCAATAACAGAAGTCTAAAAATGATAGAAAAATTAGAATGGTTGGCACCAGCAGCAAACCTGACAGAAAACACATCACAGAGACTGCTGAAGGGAGGTAAACAAGATTGTTATGGTGCTAGGATATCAATTTCATATAAAGTAAATAGGGGATAAGAGGGAGTGAGAGAGGCACAATGCAGGAGGTATAATGCTAAGTTCAAATATAATATTTTGGAAAATTCAAGTATAATATTGTGGGAAAAGACGAGCACTGAGAAAACTGTTGGTGAAATCCAGCACTTTGATAGTAAAATTATAGCATTTTCTTCAGCAAAACTGAAGAATAAATTAAGCTAGATGAAATAATAGTAAATCTTAACTGTCTAGATATAGTTTAGTGCCTCATAAGGATGTGATGAAAAATTTGCTTTTAACGCAATATAAATTTCCTTCCTACATTAGCCTGTTTCAGAACGAGAGGAAGAAACAGGCAGCCAGATACTACAGTGAGGACACAGGATCTCACCCAGCAGTTACTAGTGGGTGAGCCACTCTGTAACTGTGATCACAATATAGTTGAAGTTAGTTTTGTATCATGAGACAAAAAGAGAAATCCTGCAGAGATATCCAGTTTCAGGAAAGAGCACTACATGAAAAAAGAGACATTAAAATAAAATAAAACAAAATGAAAAATTCAGCTGGCCAACAAAAATGTCCTGCAAGGAATAGTTCTGTAAGCAAGAGCCTGGAGTATGTATTACAAGACCAGTTAAACTGTGTACTGCAGCTCCAGGAGAAAATGAAGTCATCAAATACAGTCTCTTCAAGGCTCAGGGGAAAAGCTATCGTAGCGAATGATGGGGAATTGAAAAAGTTACTATCTTAGGGGGAAAAAAGGCAATTAAAAATGGAAGGTGTGCACAAAAGAGAAGGAAAAAAAAGCCTATAATGCATGACACGTAAAAAAAAAATTATGAGGAATAAGAGAATTTGAAGAGTATCCCCAAAAAAAATTGTAGTCTATTAAAAAAACTGTACCAGAGGAGTGGTGTTTAAGTAATCCCATCTTTAAAGGGAAGTGTGGATGTGCAGGTCCTGGGGCCTACAATCTGGTGAATCTGCCCTCCCCCCATTGAGTCTGTGATGAGTGAAAGTTCCCTGAGCATACTAAGAAGGTGATTTATTGGGAGGGTTGGAGTAAGGGTTATTCCTACTTCACTGGTGGAGTTTTCATCATTCCAGTTTACCAGGTGTGCCAGTGAATGTGTGGACAAAGGGGCTAAAGCAGTCTAAACACATTTACTTTATAAAACCTTTTGACAGTTTTTTAACCAGTCTTCTGAGGAAATAAAACGGCTTTAAAGTTGAATAAAAAGTCCTTTTGTGGATTGAAAGATGATTAGATAAGCAGCAGCTTGAAGGGTTCAATAGTCACTTTTGAAGAGGTCAGGTTGGTAGAGGGGTCATAAATGAATCTGTATTCAGACCAGTTTGGTTCAAGGTCTTCATCAGTAATCTGGAAAAGGGAGTGAATTGTGAAATTTCCAATTTCACAGATGATAGTAAGTTATTTTGGGAAGGATCTTCAAAAGAACCACAGCAAGTAAATAGGAAAAAACTCAACAGATAAGCTTGAGAGTAGATAACTTTAAGGTAGGAAAAAAAGCCAAATCATGTTTACATGATGCTGCACTCAGAAATTAGAGGTACAATTCAGAGGAGTATGACAAGAAGTGGCTTCATCAGGAACACTACTGAGAAAAAACCAAAAAAGTATTGTAGCAAAAAAAAAGTGTTTTTCAGTTTGATACATTGATACGCCCACATCTTGGATATTCTGTGTATGTTTGGTTTCTGCATCTCAGAAAAGTCCGTGGAGTTTGAGAAAGTACAGAGAAGACCAACTAAAATTAATAAGGAGGAAAAGGAGGTAAAGTCACTGCATTACAAGGAGACACTTAGGAGTCTGGGATTCTTCAGTTTCAAGAAAAGACAAGAGTATGACAAAGGTTTGCAATGTCTGCAAGATGATGAACAAGGTATATGTGAACTCTTATCCACCAACCCCCCTCTACCAGCTGACTGAGTGGTAAGTGAAATCAACAGAGGATAAGGTTCAAACCAGACAGTGAAAAGTACATTTTAACACAATGAATACAGGACCTTTTGCAAAGCAGCAAGAAGTTAGGAAGACAAATAATATCAGCAGAATCATAAAGAATCATAGGAAAAGTTGTGGAAATACAGTGTGGGGAGAAACAGATAAAAAATAGGAAGGAAGGAAGGAAGGAAGGAAGGAAGGAAGGAAGGAAGGAAGGAAGGAAGGAAGGAAGGAAGGAAGGAAGGAAGGAAGGAAGGAAGGAAGGAAGAATGGATCTTGGATCTTCCTACCAATTTTGGAAGCATTAGTCAAGTTTTGCTGTTATTTGATTGTGCTGTAA
Organism: Catharus ustulatus; assembly: GCF_009819885.2. Lineage (NCBI taxonomy): Eukaryota > Metazoa > Chordata > Aves > Passeriformes > Turdidae > Catharus > Catharus ustulatus. The sequence goes on along the minus strand of NC_046225.1, from coordinate 62,117,202 downwards.
ATATTGTGCTATTTAACACAATATTTTCAATAGACTCAGTAAAATGGTACCATGAGTGCCTTTACTGTCCTCACTTCTTGCTAACAGGTTTCCATCCAACTTCCTCACATTTTGAGAGCCTGTGTCTTTGTGTTTGACCAGCATAGGTAGGTTTTGGCATTTCCTCATGCAGTTGCCAGATAAAAAACAGAAAAACCAAAAACATGCACGTAAACTCTCCACTAGCAAGTCCAATATTTTGAGATACGCTTAAAAATTATTTCAAAATTAATGAGCCAATTTAAAAAGTTAAAAAGTTGTGAAATTTTTAGTGGAAGCAAATACAATTGTTCTTAGGTCTTGATATTGAGGGTGTTGAATCCAGTCAAGTTAGGTCTTCAAACTTTTCCACAATCCTTGCAGAACTGGACCCTTCATTTTTAAGGAAAATGAAGCTTTCCATTGCTCCAGGAAGTGCGGCTATGAACATGTCAGAACCCTAGGGATGTGATAGCAAAGGTAGCTTCTACATGCACTCCAAAAAAGTAAAAGGGTCCTGGTAAGACCTGCTTCCAACCAGCCAGTGAGGAACTTTGAGTTTTTAAATAAGATTAGCTCTGTTAATAAGCTCTCCATAGACCTGCAGAACAGCAGAAGGAACAGAGCCTGAATTCTAGTTAGACTTTGTCAGAGGATAACATGCTAATACTTCATGCTTTAATACAAACCTGTGCAGACTCCTCACAGCCTGTGCATAATTGCATATGCAAACCTTTAAACTCTTAGCTTTTTGTTTCCTTATATGCACACATATGCTCAGTTCCCATGTTTTATAATACTTCTGTGCACAGTTTTCTTACATCTTATTCATGATTTTGAATCATCTGTAGGCAAAAAAAGAGCAGGAAATAAGTTTTGAAATAGGGCAGACTAGTATGACCTTTGGCAGCATAGGTACAATTACCGCCTCTCACTAATATATTAGCAAATGAAATGTTGCAATTTTCTTTTCACGTCACTGATTTCACAGGGATGCCAATGAAGTAACTCATGACTTAATGGAAAACAGTCATGACTTTTACTTATTCTTCTCCTTGCACCAAACCCCAGAATAGGATTTAAACAAAGAAAACCTTATTTCTTAAAGCAACTGCATTCCACTCCTCCAGACATGTTTATACATGCATAAAATCTCCATAGGGAATTATTTACTACCTCTCTTGCCTTTAATCTCACAATCTGCAGATTAAAGGGAAGAATGCTATCCGGAAGTGTACCTTATTATTCCACGGTGACTAAATGCCATTTCTGTGAAGCTTGAAGTTTCCTGAACAAATTAAAGATTAACACCAAAATGAATAGTTGCTCCTATCAGTGGGTTCAAGAAGACAAATCAGTGTCTAGTGTTTATGAAAAATGCTTTCAGGAATAATTGGAAGAAATCAAATTCCTTAATATCTGCATAAGTTTTCATTCAAATGATAAAAATAAAAATATTCAAGGTGTCTTTTTCTTTATTTTCTGATGCTTGGTTATTAAAGGATTGTCACTGCTGTGAAACACCTAAAGTGAGAGGAAAATTACAGTTTTTGTCTTCACATCCTGTAAGGGAGAAGTTGGAGTTACACTTGATTTTTGATATAAACATCCTTTAAATATTGATTGCAAACCTTACCACTTGATAGATACGATCTGCACACTGGACTAACAGATGCTGAGTCTTAAGAGTCCTGTTGAAGTCAGTGACACTTACACATGCTCAAGAATTCAACCTCATGCTTTGGATATATACACTTTTCTTTCAGTGCTGTTTGTTGTCAAACTCTTATTTTGTATAACATTACCTCAGTATTACACTTCCCTCAATCACACTTTGAAAATTAATTCTATTTTTCAGAAGTATGATCTTGAGAGAGTATATAAATTGAGGGGAGAAAGGAGGGATATTAAGCATATTTAAGCATGACTCAGATAACTTGTGATTAAAATGAGAGACATTTATAGATAAAAAATAGTATATTTTTCAATTACTATCACATAAGATGGCTTCCATTCTGGGTTACATTCCTCAAAATCTCCTAACTGAAATACCACAAAAGTGAATGCCAAACAAAATATATCTATATAAAGAAATCATATTTTTCTTCAGGGAAACTCAAGACGTGTGTGGAAAATGGGTATTATTACCCAGCCCAGTGTTTTACAGGGGAGGAAACAAAACAGATGGTACTTGAGGACAGAATAACTCAATCAAGATAAGAGTTCTGGCATAATGCAAGCACTAGTGACAGGGTGAAGAAGGAGGATAGTTCAAAGTCAGGTTGGGTGGAGCTTTGAACAACTTAATCTAGTGAAAGATGTCCCTGCTCACAGCTGGGGGTTTGGAATTGTAGGTATTTATAGGTCCCATCCAACCCAAACCATCCTGTACTGTTCTATAAAATTCCAATCACATACCACAACTATCCATTTAAAAATGGTGAGGGCACAAGAGAAACAGAAGTGACAGCAGTCACAGCAGTCAGCATGAGAAAAAAATGACTGGGAAAACAGAGTAAAATGTCACAGAGAATTACATATGAAAATATTTCTGTTTGTTAGAAAGTTTTCATCACAAGCCAGTAACATCATGCTACACAAGCATCAGTCATACTATGATCAAATACTGTGGGCAGTATAACCTGTTACTGATTTTATGAGAAAAGAAGTAAAATAGATCTGAAAATAGTGACAGTTTCTAAAATTGACTTTCTAAATGAAGATAATAAGTTTATCCTAAATATTACAATACTTGCACTGGTCACATTCTTATTTTGATAGTTCAATGAGGACTAAAGTTTACATGTAGATTTGTAAGAACAATCATATACTTTCAAAGTACCAACTAGGCAAATATTTTATTTCATGTTTATCTTTTTTCTCTTGTTGAGATAGAATGACATGTAGTAATCACAGAATTAATTAGGTTGGAAAAGACCTCTGAGATCATTAAGTCCAACCTGTGACTGAGCACCACCTTGCCAACTAGACCATGGCACTGAGTGCCAGGTCCAGTCCTTTCTTAAACACCTCCAGGGACAGTAACTCCAGCACCGCCCTGAGCAGCCCATTCCAATTTATAATCACCTACACCTCCCCTGGTACAGCTTAACTATATGTCCTCTTGTCCAGCCTCTGGTTGTCTGGGAGAACACACCAACTGCCCTCTGGCTACAAGCTTCTTACAGGAAGTTATAGAGAGCAAGATCACCCTTGAGTCAGCTGTTCTCACCTTTGTCATCATCTCCTATTATCACATGTATAGAAAAACAAAATTCCACTTCTAATAATGTTTCCTGAAAAAGATTATGACTCAGTTAAAAGCAGTAACCACAACCAGTAGCCAGGAATTTGTAATGGCATTCACAGAAGGATCATACTGGTCTTTCTGCTCCCTCTAGAAGTTTTTCTGCATATGTAATTGATTGTCCTCTTAGATCAGTGTATGCAGGAGTTATGCCCATGGAGTTACACGTCTGTAAGTGAGCAGAGGCAAAACAAGTCCAACTGACTTCATGAATAGCTAGATTTAAATTTACATGAAATAAAAATCTCCAGTCCATAGGGAAACTGCAGCATCTCTGTCGTAGCAGATTAACCTAATCAAAAGATCATAGCACTTTTGACTGAAAACTCTTCTGAAAAATCTAACAATTAATGTCCCAGTACAAGGAGCTGTAAATTGAAAAGTTGAAAATCTGTCCCATGTTTCAATACCCTGATGAGAGTAAGAGTTTTGGAAAAATCGAACCTGTGCTGCCATTCTGAATACTAAAAATACATCTTCATACATGCAAATCACATCACTTCTGTATTTAACTGTACCCAATGTAGCAATGCCACCATATGGTGTAGTTCTCTTAGCTATATCAGTATTTAATTGAGAAAACCAATGGGAGCCCATAGAAATACAGTGATTATGAATCAGTATAACAATGCCAGGTACAGACATCCTCAGAGGAAAGTGGGAAATGCCTGAGGGAATTCATTAGCTTCTAACATCCTTTCTCATTACTTTCAAGCCCCTAATTTCTGTCAGTAGGACTCACCAGCAGGTTCATGTCTCCTATCTTTTGAAAACTGCAGGATGAAATTTCCCCACGCACAGCTTAGAATAAAACAGGCCATGTGCAGTTGAGCAGGCAAGAAATGTGTAAGACTAAATGTAGTTTGCACTCAGTTTTTTCTGCCCAGGCATCGTATCTCTTAGGGACGAATACTATGCAGTGAGTATAAAAACTGTCATCTGTTGTGCTGGAATCCTCATGCAAGTGCATTGAAAGTTTCTACCAGATTCTGGTTTGTTTTGTTTTGTTTTGTTTTTTTTTTAGTGGAACATTCATGAAACATATAGAATTTTTTGTCATACAGAATATTTTCCTTCTTATGTATCTTGTCATTTCTGAAAAAGGTTTGAGACCTGGAGTTGAACTTGTTCCACTCTGTTTCTTAAAAATCTGCTCTTTTTTGCTGTGCACAAAAGATCATACAAGTCATGGAATATAGTGAGTTGGAAGGGACCCATCAATATAATGGAGTTCAACTCCTGGCCTTTCACAGGACCATCCCCAAGAGTCACACCATGTGCCTGAGAGTGTTGTCCAAAAGCTTCTTGAATTCTGTTGGGTCAGAAACCCTTTCCTGATATCCAGCCTAAACCTGCCCTGACTCAGCTTCGTGCCATTTCTTGGAGTCCAATCACTGATGATAAGAGTAAGAGATCAGGACCTGCTCTGATTCCCCTCACAAGGAAGTTGCAACCTGCAGTGAGGTGTGCCCTCAGTCTCCTCCAGGCCAAGCAGGCTGAGTGCCCTCAGCCACCCCTCGTACAGCCTCCCCTCCAGACCCTTCACCATCTCCGTGGCCCTCCTCTGGACAATCTATAACAGCTTTGTGTCGTTTTTATACTGAGACACCCCAGCTGCACACAGGATTCAAGGTGAGGCCACACCAGTGTGGAGTTGTGCTGGTTTAGGGCAAATTTGGGAGAAAACCTCCAAAGGGCCCCCCTCAGGAAAGAAACCCAAGTGGCTCCTTCCCCAGCCGGTTCGGGAAGAAATTTCCTCAGAAGTGGAAAAAACCTGTTTATTCAACAGGCAAAGCACTGCCCAGCACAATAAAAATACAATACCAAAAAATGAAACCTCTTGCTGCCGTGAAGAGATGACAAATCCAGAAAGTCTCTCTCCTGTGGGTGGTAGCTCGGCTCAGTCTGTTCTCAGTCCCTCTGGCGCTGAAATGGCGCTGTCCGGGCCAGGCCCTGGCTGGCCACAGGTGCGAGCTCCTGGTGCTTCCCCCGGGCCCGCAGTCCAGAGCAGGTGAAAGAAACTCCAGGAAAAAAAAAAAAAGGAAAGAAAACTTTCCAGGGAATTTCTCTGCTTCAGTCAGTCAAAAACTAACTAAAAGCAAAGGATAGCTGTCCACCATGGCGACTGTCCAGGAGATGAAGCGATGGAACTCCTGTCTCTATATTTTGAAAAACAACTGCCTCAGACATTCCACTGCTTCTTCTTTCCCCCCTTTCACTCTCAAAGGCAGCCTTAAAGCTACAAAACATATTTCTGGGCTACACAGACAAATGAGGATAGAATTCAACAAGACAAAGTCACCCCAGAGCAGAGCAGAGCACAACAGGACAATCCCCTCCCTTGCCTGGCTGGTGATTCTGTGCCTATTACATCCCAGACAGGGTTGGTCCTCCTGACTGCCAGGGCACTCTTGGCTCATGTTCACCTTTCCAGGTCTCTTTCCATGGTGCTGCTCTCCAGCCTGTTTCCATTAACTGGGAAAAACCTATTTTATTAGGAAAAAACTCTTACTGGGAAAAAACTTCTTTTTATTGTCCCCCATGGTTCTTTTCTTTCCAGCTTCAACTCCTGTTGAACTTTGGCTGCCTGAATTTCCTCCCTACGGTGATAAGCAACACTTCTCTATTCTTCCCATGTCACCTGACCATGCTTCCACTGGGCATGCACCCTTTTTTTATTTCCTTATTTCCAAGAGAAGATCCCTATTCAGCGAAGCCACCCTCCTGCCTTGCCTCACTGACTTGCAACATTTGGGACTTGTCTGCTCCTGTGCCCTCAGGAGGTGATGATTAAAAAGTGACCAGCAGTGACGGACCCCAGCAGCTGTAAAAACGTTTTCCCCATGGTCCTTATTTACTAATTCCCTGAGCAGCCTGAAGTCAGCTGTCCTCATGTTCAGAGCTGAGGTTTTGCTGGCACTTTTCCTCCTGTCAACAGACTGTAAACTCAATCCCTTTGTGGTTGTTGTGGCCAAGACGGCCACCGATCTCCACTCACAGGTCCTCTCTGCTGACAAGCAGTACATCAAGGAGGGCTTCTTTCTCAGTTGTCTGCCTTAGGACCACAACGTTGTCATCCAGGCTTTTTGAGAATCTTCTGGCCCAGGCTGCAGCACCTCTGTGATGTTTCCAACTATTTTTGCAAAGCTGAAGTATCCCAGAATGACAAAGGCACTCGACTTGGAAACATCCCTTAGCTCCTCAAAGAATAATTCATTAGTGTCATTGTCCTGGCTGGGAGGTCTGGAGTAGACTCCCACAGGGACATCCCTTAATTCTTACCCAGAGGCTCTCAACTGTGCCTTGCCAACTGTGGGCTCCATATGTTTTAATCCTTATATTACACACAGTGCCACCCCCAGCCTCTTCTGCCCTGCCTGTTCCTCCTGGAGAGCCTGTAAACACCCAACAGGGCACTCCAGTCACAGGACTCCTCTCACCAGGTTTCACTTATGCCAGTTTGGACCTTCGCCCACCTCATCTCTTGTCTGTCCAGTTCCAGGGCCTCATACATGTTGTAGAAGGTGCCAGTGCTATCTGTTAAATTTTCAGAATTAGGAGGATCTTTCCTCCTGGTATGGGAAGTGACCTGCTTCCAGCCTTCATCTTCAACAGACCCTTGACTAATTGCCTTGCAGGAGTTTGAGTCCTCTTGCTTCTCCACTACAATGAAGGTTTGAGACTCCTAAGTGTCTTGAGCCTGTAGCTTCTCTGAAAAGAACCAGTCAATCTCTTGCTCATTCACTCAAATGCAGTGTAGTTTATTCACTCCCTCTGTAGCTCACTCCCCGCCCTGGTGACACAGCTTCTCCATCACAGCACACCTGCAACAGAGCTCTTTGTCAGCCCCAGTCTCAAGGAGAGGCTTCAGTCACCCCTGGACCCTGTGACCCGGGCAGATCCATCTGCTGTCAGCAGCTCTGGCTGGAAGCCTCTGGCACAGCTGGTTCTGAGACTCCAGCAGCTGCAGGGGAGTGAGCTCTACAGCATGTCAACACCTCAGCTGAAGATTTCACTGGTACACTAATAAGGTTGAAGGGGTCTTTTTGTGCTGTTCTTCACCAGATACTGAGTATGTTTATCTGGCTGTTGGCTCTTCCTGGGTGGTTGTAGAGGAATCTTTCCTGCTCGCCCCACCTGCCTGAACTGCCGTGCAATCTACCATGCCACACCTTCACTGCCATGCCACTCCCCTGCTTGTCACACTCTGGATCATTCATGCTCCCTAGATCCATTTGAATTTCCCATCTGCTCCTGGAAATGCCCCCTTCATGCCTGGGCTGCCCAGATCTTCCCGATCCAGCTGGGTCTCAGAGCTGCTGCTCAGGGGTCCCTGAGCTCAGCAATGCCCCTGTGCAGCTCACTCTAACCCTCACCCTTGGACTTGCCTCAGTCACCACTGCTGCCCCCAACACTGCTGCTGCTGCTTCTCCAACTGACCCAAGAGATGAGCCCAATACTAGACACTAAAATTCTTTAAAGTTTTGGTATTTAATAGAAGATTGAAACTGCATTAACTCCATTGGACAGCTCTACTTCGAGTATCCCTCCACATTTTCAAGCAGGCAATCCATTTTCCACAGTTTCTGTAAAGTACCATACACTTTCAGAATATGTTTGAAGGGTACATACACTTACAATTTTCAGTATGCTTGTGCATCCTTTGCACTGAAAGCTGATCTGTTAATGTACTGTAACAGCTATAATGGACTTCTTCCAGAGCACATTAATGTCAACAGAAGATACACAATAAACGCTGAAATCCAGATCAAATCCTGTTTCCTTACTATTACTGTATGTATGGACACAGATAAATAATCCATTCTCTCAAATATCTCCTGAACTCTCCTGATAGGTGCCGTATCACCTGTTTGTGCTGAGGGATGCTTCAAATAGCATCTTAGTAGCACTGGTGCAATGGATCTGCAGATTATTTCTCACAGAGAAAAATGCACTATTTATATCCCTGGGGACTCAATTTTCATTCCAAAAACATACTTGAAGACCAAAAAGTATACATGAGTAAAACATTTAATATAAAAAGAAATTGAAAATATCTGTTTTCACATTTGCATATTCTCCTTGATTTACCTGTTACCTTTATTTTAAACAGAGAAATCCAGTGATAAACGTCTTTTTTTTTTTTTAATAACAAAAATACTCTATCAGCTTAAAAAATCACGGACTAATTTCAGGTCTGTTTCTAGAAAGTCATGCAAAATGAACAAAAGGATTGCTTTCTTCCTAATTCCAGTGTCATTAAGAGTGTATATTTTTCAAAAATCCCCTTTGTATATATACCAAAACCTTAAAAGTCTGTGTAGTTTTTAATCCATGGCATTCACCAAACATGGGAAGAAAAACATCAGAGATAGGAAAAAAATATTCTCCTGGGAATTTAGTATTTATATATTCCATATACAGAATCTAGAATTATTGCTCTGTGATTGGCCTTCCATAACAGTCAAAGCAAGTATCAGCTTACCTCTGTAACATTTGTGACATTTTTTTATGACACTAATTTATACAGAATAAAAGAAAACTAATCAGTGCAATCTGACCCTTCTTAGTCTTTCTAAGATTCTGAAGTCTTTCTGTAACTTTCTAAAGTTAATGGAAAGGTGCCTGTTGAGTTCAGCAACCTTTAGGTTGAATCTTATTTGAATATTTATTCTTGAACAAGCAAAAAAGGGAAAGCATAGAGAAACAGTGTTGTTTTGTGCTACATTTTAATAATTCTACTCAAAAAAATTTTCACCTCTCTCTGGGCTAATCATTAGTGTCAAGGAATAGAAACAGGACCAGAAACACACTAAGTGTGCTCCAAGACAATTATCTTCCATTAAAAATAAGGTGCACAAAATGCAAACAATGTAAGAACAGAAGTTTTACACTTCATTAGTAAATGGTGTAATAAGGATTGCTCAATCACATTTTTGCCATAACAAGTGTTTTATTATCTCTGGTTGTGCCTGGATCTGTGCAGTGCTGTGACATTTGGCATTGCAGATTAAGATTCAGGCTTCATCACAGTATTTTGGTTTTGTCAAAATCCTTCAAGAACAGAATGCATAGTTTACATTGGCTGTGGAAGAGGTGGTTTCTATTCTAGCACGGAGGGGGAAATCCTCTCTAGCTGATCCATTGCATAGCCATGGGTAGAAAGCAAACTGCCCACAGCTTCCAGACAGATTTGAAAGAGGACAGTGCATTTAAAGCCTAGGTAGATTTTGTAGTCTTTTGAAGGTGAATTTCATTACAAGAAATGAGAGAAAATATTACAGATGAGGCTGAATCATTCAAGGTTACAGTAAATTCACAAATACAAGCCGCACGGAGTATAAGCCGCATATCCGGTGTGTTGGCAACATTGATGTCTTTGTCAATAAATAAGCCGCACCCGGAATATTAGCCGCACTTTAGTCCGCCGCGAACTTTCACAAAGTCGTCATTTAGTAACACAATCGCGGGATCGCCGGGGCTTACTGGCTTACTGCCGACCTCGGAAACATTGTTTCCAAGTGAAAAAAGACACACCCTTTATTTACAAGCCGAAAAAGACAGGAACAATAGTGTGGTCATTTTGCGAGCATTCTCAATGGATCCGCGTTGCCTTTAAACAGCCACTCAGCCACACGGGCAGGCAGCTGAGCTCCGAGCGGAGCCACATCTCCGTACTGGCACAGGAACGGCCGCTCTGGCCCTCGCAGCCCCGCGGGGCGAGCGGTCGTTGTAGCCCTCGCAGCCCGCGGGGCAAGCGGCTGTTGTAGCCCTCTCCCTGCGAGCCCAGCCAGCCCCGTAGCCGCACAAGACTGAAAACACTTTAAAAAGTACAGAGAAATATCACACACTTTTATCGAACTGCCGAGGTAACTCACCCCGATAACAACCCCCGCCCCTCAGTAACACCGCCATCCACAGGCAGGCAATAAGCTATTCTCTGATTGGTTCATTGTCGGAACAACGGGAAACCATGGATTTCAAACTGTTTCGGCTCGGGACTGGACTGGTATGATACTAGGTAAGGGCAGATATCACATTTTTGTTCATAGATTAGCCGCACCCAAATATTAGCTGCACTTCCGGGTTTCCACCAAAATTTTTGTCTAATTACTGCGGCTTGTATTCGTGAAATTACTGTATCTAGAAGAATTGGACATCCAGGTCTCAAACTTTCCTTGTGCTCTCAGGGATTTGAAGATGAGAAGGGGACTTTTTTCCCAGATAGTCCTTACCCCATATTGCAAGCTGGAGCTCTGAGAAGTCATGGTTCGTCCATCCTATGGCTGCTTACAGGGTTTTCTTCTTTAAATTTTCTTATTTAATCTTTGCTATACTGAACTGGTGTTGATTGGAAACTCTAGAATCAGATCTATTCAGGTTAAATTCTCAGAAAGATTCTTGATTTTATACCTTGCAGATGTTTGACACATTTATTATAAGGTAAGCTTGAGCTGTGAACATATTTCTGCCAGTTTTTCAGCAATTTTTAAATATTTAGATTTTAATATAAAATCAAATTTGTTGACATTCAAAATGTCCAAGATAAGTGTTCATGCACAAACACTTTTAAAATGTTTTGGAGTTACCTTTGTTCATGCAGCTTGAACTATAAAAAACATGACAAAGGCATCAAGCTGATATAAACTCATTAGCTATGAATAATGTAAAACAAATGTGCCAGATTTGTGCTTCTGGGTGGCAAAGGTGGTGCACAGATGTGGTACTAATGATAATGGAATTATTTTCCAAGGTTCAAGCTAACTTAATAAGTCCAAAACAGAAAGATTACCTGTTGATGATTGTGTATTGAAAGAGCTACAAGGAAAATTTCAATATTTGCATCCAAGATGCTAAATTCTGGGCCAAGAGTGGTTTTAAGCAGAGCTCCAATTCAGTCTTTTTCAGAAGCAAGGATAAGCAGAGGATTGTTTGATGTATTCAAGCGTGGAAAAATGTAAGGAGGCTGAAGCTGCTTTGATAAAGTGCCCTGTGCCAATGTATTGGCCACACCTCTCAATAACAAAAGAAAAATGCGTCCCAATAATAACAAAAGGTATGGCAGAAACTTTTTGCTATTTTATGAGATTGTGAAAAACTGATTATTTCTTTTCACTTATCAATAATTTGATTAAGATACATGAATCATGCTTTGAAGCTCTATTTTTTGCAGTAAATAGTGGTTGCTAGAAAGGTCTGACACAGACCACGGAACTGTGAAATAAAACTGGGTGGATCTAGACAGTCTGTGAATGAGAGCATTAAAATTCAAATGGCATTTTCTGGGAGCAACAGAGGGTTCAGATAGAGTTTATTTTCTGAATGTCTAAGCTTCTTTAAGATGGCTTAACTGCTAATGTTAAAAGTGGTGACTGAAGGCGGTGAGGCTCAGCTGGTGTCACACAGCTATGTATAAAACAATTACTTCAAGCTATGCTTTAGTTTAGATAATTGAAACCAATAATTTATATTGTGATATCCTCTGCATAATCACTATGGACAAGAAATTTTTAAGGTGCTCTAAAAATTTGCCATAATAACATAACACAGCCCTGTCTTAAGACTGTGTGACTATGAAGACTATCTTGAACTGATTAATCAGTGGCTCTCTAGAAAACAGGAGTACTCATTTGGTAACTTCTGTATTTTGCTATATTCAATAGGTTAATGGTATAAGTCAGCAATCTAATTTGATTTTGAAGGATTAAAAAATATTTGCTTAATTTTATTGCATATTAATATCTTATTAGTTTTGGGAAGACTTTATCCCCAATTTTTTATCTCGTAAGAGTTTACCAATATCATAAACCCAATGTTTATTCAACCTTCAGTCAGCACTGCCTTGGAGGATTATAAAGCTGAATAAACCAAGCTATTATGCCTTTCATTATTACAGCGTTGAACACAATGATCTTGTTCCTGTTAAAACAAAAAGGTAGACATTTCTTCAAAAGATTAAGCAGAGTTTGGATTAGGCATCTAGTTTGCAGATAGTCCTAAATTATTGATATAAAATATTAAATTTATCCTCACAATCAAAAAAAGAAAACATAAAATTTATGGGTTTGTGTCTGAAAAGAGATCAATAAGCTTCAGTTATTTGAGAACAGCTTTTACAACTTCCTAAACCAAATAAACTTGATTAACAGAATAAACAAAGACAGAGAGAGAGATGTGGCTGTAAGCATCAAAAAAACTCTTGTTGCAAGGACTTAACTCTGCAGTCAGAGAGGAGGAGTGGGTCTACTGCAAGTGATCTCATAGTGTGGCACGGTGTTTGATGCTTCCTGATACTGAGAAATTAAATATATGCTGGTCCTTAAGTACACAAATAGTGAACTGACTGAAAAGTCTTAAGAGGGCTGAAATTTTTCAGCATGGCCATTATGAAGTCAGGTACTTCCTATTTCTTCAGCTAGAATGATAGTAGACTTCTGAAACTGTGCAACTAGTAAAACATATTCTTTATCATGAACTAGTCATCCATTACACATTTAGGAAGATGATGGATATAAAAATGCATATATATAAAATTTGAGGGATATTATGACAGCATTGAACTTGAACTTAATATTTATAGTTGCTAATGCGAAGCCCTCTCTTCATAAGTTAAAAGGCATGCTTTTCATTGCCATGCTACTAACAGAGGCATCAACGTCTAAATAAAATCTGTCTATCATTTTGGAAGGGTAGTGTATGATACTTAGTAGCTCAAGCTTATTCTTCATTCTAAGATACATAAAATTTCAATTCCTAAGTACACTGTCACTTGCAAAAATGTTTTGGACCTGATCCAACAAGCTTTCTTAGACAAATACTCCAAGATGACCTTTCGACTGTATGTTTAGTGTCTCAGAGTAAGTGTCGACTTTCTTCAACACAAAACCACTTAAAGACTTTGTATGTGTAGTTTCCCAAGAAATTTTCTGGTTTTTTCAATTTTTTTTGGTGGCAAAAATAGACTGCTTCACTTTGCTAACTTTTATGATAGAGTATTAAGGAATTTAAACAATCTACATAGTTGAGGAAGTAATTATTAAAATACACAAATAAGAGTAGCATATTCCATAATATAACCTTATTATCATATGTTAAGTGTTCAAAAAGCCTAATATTTTCCTTGAAAAATTGTTAGCATTATGTGCTTTGCAGCTGTGATAAGGTTCTTCAGCTATCATATGCCCTGAAAACTTAAAAATCATCTCTAAGTTGATTTTAGAAACAGGAAGAGAAAGGAAGCAATAATTTTAACTGTACCTTTCATTTTCATACTGAAATTATGTTCTGCTGTACCTTAGAAAACTGATCAGGACTAAAATAACACTTTTTATTTCCAGTGGTTGGGATTTTTTGGGTTGGTTTTGTGTTTTTTGTGGTTTTGTTGTGTTTTTTTTGTTTGGTGTGGTTGTCTTTTGGTTTGTGGTTTTTTGTGATTTGTTTTTGGTTGGGGTTTTTTTTGTTTGGTTGGTTGGTTGTGGGTTTTTTGCTTATTTCAGGAACAAAAATTAGACTCCTCATCCCTAAAATTGTACAAAATAAATATAATGGAGTAAATCCATTATGATACCAATCACATATAACTATGTTGCTGTTAATAGTGGATTTGTGCATATAAACAGTTTCTTAACTTAGAAGATTTATTTTGATTTTTTTTTTTGAAACAAAGAAATAGAAGTAAAAATTGTAATATTTAATGAAAAACACCAGGAAAAAAAAAATATATTTTTTTTTTACTGTAGAAAAAGAAGACTTCTAAAGATTAGAGGTCTAATATTCAAGACTTTTGTAGTTGCTTTTCCACTTTTTAATGGGAATGCACGCACTATGTCAGTTAAACAAAAGTGAGAGGAATTATTCAGAGGGGGAAGTCTCAGCTGGGAAATAACAGGAGGTCATAAAGCAGGAAAGGATATGTCCTGCCTGCCGGGTGTGGTGGCTGCAGAGGGCGTTCCTCGGTGCAGCCCCTGGGAGAGGGGCAGCTCAGATAGAAACCTGCCAAGGTCACTGTGGTGGCATCGGTCTGACAGCAGGGACTGAGTGGCTGAACCTGGTACCAAAACAAATAGATGCCAGTGACAGGGCCAGGAAGAAGATTATGTAGCTGGGACTGCACAAAGAGGAATTTTATCCTCTTTAGCATTAGCAGTCCTTGTTGCATCTATACATGCACAGCCAGCGTGGCTGCTGTTATCTTTGCCTGGCATTTCAGCAAAAGGAAGGGAGGGAGCAGAGGGTGCGCACAAATTGCAGCCTCCATATTTCCTCTATATAAAATTCCTGGTTCTAACAGCATGGATGATCTTTTTAAACACAGTATATGCTAGCATCCAAATACACTATTTATTTCATCAGCATCATATGGGCTGCTTTGTGATATTTCCTTGAGAATAAATACAGACTGCAACCATCTGTGTCTGGACTCTTCCCCCATGTCTTCCCACAGTTATTTCTTCTATGAACTATTTTAGCTTTTCTTTTCTTTGTAGGTGCATATATATTAATATATGAGCTTTAAAGTTCCAAATGGAAAAAATTTGTGTCTCTTTTTAAAACATGTTTAATCCAATTTACTTTTATCACATGAAATTTTAATCCCACTTTCTAACAGCTGATACTTGAAGGTTTATATTCTGTCTGATGAGTCGTAATTATTCACTCCCTTTCTACGTGTGTAAAGATGTAATCACAGTATCTGCTTTGCCCAAACATGCTGAGTGACGTAATATTATAGATAAGAAATGTACAGATTCAATTTTTGTAAATACATGATAAAAATAAGGGAGCAATTTTCATAAGACCAGCAATACAACTTCCTAACTTGATCTGTGATTTATTTAAGAGGGAATTTTTGCTAGACACTAGTTCTCACCAAGTCCTATAAAGGTCATCAGCTTTTTGAGAAAGTTAGAAAGTTTTCCCCAATATTTCAGAGTATTCTGAAAAATACTTTGTGTTGACTGGTAAGCAGGTACTGAGAAAAGGTATTAATTCCATCAAAGGTTTAGTTTTGTTTTTCTGATAAAGTTTGTAGTCAAGGTTGCTGCCAGATTGTTATGAGGAATTTCAGGCTTGTGGTTTCACCAGAATATGCAGTAGTTAATGGACCTTTCTGAACCACACAATGTGAATTTTTACTGACCCACATATTTGAGAGGTAATTATGTAGCCTGTCGTCCAGTTAATTTCCTCAGTAATCACCTTTCACACACAATTTTTATTTCTACACACAGAGAAACAACTGAAAAAACCTACATAGTGTAAAAAACCGTGTCTCCCGTAGGCTGGAAAAAAGGGAGAGATTGTTATTTGTAGTGATTGTTATCATCTTTATGGTATCAAGCATAAAGGAGTCACTAGATAGTACCGTAATTGTGAGGGTAAAACCAACAATCAAATAGAAGGAAATGAAGGTTCAAATCTGGTTCTGGAATATCCTATTTCAAGTCAATGGACTTAAAATTGATTAGCATCAACCTGGTTGTAACAAGTTACAGAAATATGACTTTATCCCACTAACTTTTTGAAACGGTTTTGAGTGACATAGTGTTAGCCTTTGTTATTTCACACTTTTGATAGCTTGGGAAAAGGTGACAGTAATTTTTATGTGATTTGACTCAGATTCATCTTGAAGAATCCACATTATAGAGGAGCTTACAAGAAAAGTTAATGCCTTACAAAATAGTGCTGCAGTATTTTCTTTTTTTTTTAATTTTTGTGTTCAAGGACCATTTTTGCGCATGTATTATCTACAAACATAGGCAGTAATCAATATATAATGAATGAAAGTTTTCTTCTATGTTAATGCTCTCTTAAACGGGAGTAAGAGACTTACTGCATCCAACATCTTTCTGTATACTAAATTCCTGTAGGGGAGCATCATTTATTGTGTGTTAGGTTTGAATATGAATTTATTTTTTACTTAATTTTAGTAAGTACATTTGCAATATATGTAGTGAAATATAATGCAGTAATCTCCACATTTGGAAAATTCTTTGTATATACAAATGAGGTGGATGAACAAATTTAAAAGCGTAATTTTTTGTGTAAACTGTATCATCTATAACCTTATAAGAAATAAGCTTAAATAAATTTGATAGGTTTGATACTGTGCAATAAAGTCTATATTTTGACGTTACAAAATTATTGAATTGGGAGTAGAGCTTTTCAGAATTGCTTTTTATAAAAGGTATTAAAAACGTACTGAAGAAGGGAAAAAGTACTGACACAGAATTTTCTGTGGATAAATTCAGAAATAAAATCTAGCAGAATCTTGTATCACAAAACTATTTCATCCTCACCATTTTCCCATGATTGCCTGTTATATACTTACCCTTCAATCCTGAGTTATTCACACAGCTTTTTTCCAGGAAGGCTTGGCAATTGTCCTTTATATTTTGCACAATAGAAATGCTACAGGCCTGAAGTAGCAATTTTGCAGCTAACTTTTACTTTCTGTATATCTTCTGCTAGTTCATAAGTGTTATTAACATTTGATATTCTTTTTCTTCTTTTTAAGAAAATCAAACCTTTATATGGGCTCACCTTGACTCAGTAATACTTATGACTTTGAATTTTGTTTTTTTTTTTCATATTTATGGTGAGACGACACGAAACTATTGAATTTTAGTGTGAATTTCTGGTGAGATGACTCTTTTCAGTTGAGAATAAGACTTCCTGACAGGATGCCCTTTTGTAAGAACATCTCATTTTTCCTCTTCCTTCTATATGTTTAGACAACACATTAGTCAGCTTGAAAGGATGCATGTAGTCATCTTATCTGCTTAGTCATCAGCTGTCACTGGAGCAGCTCTGCACAGATTAGCAATTTTGGGTGGATCAGGGACTCTTCCTGTGCTTGGTGTGCTGGTGGGGTACCCAGCTCATTGCTTCTGCTGGTCCTGATGCTCTCAATGTTCAAAGCAACCACCTTACCGTGCCTCAGGCTACCTGTGGAAAAGGGTCATGGCCTCCTTTGTGTCTACACATTGTCTACTAATGTTACTGTACTCTGTAATTTCAGCTAAATATTGTTTAGGAAATCAAGGCTGGTAGAGTTCCTGGTGGGAGAAAAGACTTTTGTACTTGTCAGTTAATTTTATCCACACAGAAACTGAACAATAGTTGCATCATGAAAACATTCTGTACAGTGTTGTGTGTATTTAGAGACATTATCTCACAAAGGACAGTGACCACTATCTAATATTTTTAATAGTTTGCATCTATCCCTTCCATTCTTTCCCAGATTTAATTATAAATATATTTCAAGAGAAAAGAAATTACAACAGGAAAAATGCTCAAGCCCTCAGAAGCTGCAAAAAAATCCTACCAATGCCTTTATTTGAGAATCGTGTTGTCAAGTCATTAGCATATGTAGGTATCTGCAAAATATAATTTTTAATATTTTGTGTGCCAGTTTTATGTCCCAGTGATAGACTATTTAGATGTATTTGCAAATATAGGCTGAATTATCATCTATACTTTTGTTTTAGTAAGATTTTTTTTTTCATAGTCTGGTGGTTAGAACATCCAACAGGAAGCTACAGATCTAAGTTAAAATCTACTCTTTTTTTAATTTATTACAGATATAAGATCTGAATGCACTTCTCCAACAATTGTTGTTGCAAAGCTTTGTGAGTTGACCACCTCCAGATCCTCAGCTGATCTAAATTCTCACTGAATGAAATGCTTCTTGAGATAAAGTAAATGTAAATATGACCAATTAAGAGTCTGGCACCTCAGAGCAGGGGTGTGAAAATTTGTTTTAAAATAATATTTTAATATTTAAGTATTTTTGACACTGCAGTGCTTACCTCAAACTGTATCTAGTATAATTATTTGACCACTATCCTGTGACTCCCTAAACAGGGAGAAATCAAAGACAGGCCTTACGACATTTCTGCAGGACAATTCTCAAAAATAATACCTTCATGCCCCTCTGAGGTAAAACAGGTGATCCCTGGAATTTCTGAACTAATTTTTTTGCAAATCAAAATGTTTTTGAAATTAAGAAAATGGGGATTCTTTTTTTTATTTGGTGAGTGACAACCATATAACAAGCGCATACATTTCCTGAATTCAAATGCAGAAAAGAAACAATTAAACTGAGTATACTCTTCTGGATATGATACCCTAACTATCATTTTATGCTAATTGCCATGTAAAAATTCTGTGCTGATTGGAATTTTTGAGACCACTGACTAAAATTTTGACTGAAAAAGAAGAAATGTCTTATTGGACCAGAATCCTAAGTATGTGATAAAAAGACTCAAAATATCCCCTTTGGAATCATGAGACTCAGTTCCTGCTTCAGTCAAATTCTGAAGCCCAAAGTAATCTATTAAAAATAATTGTCACTAATAGCTCAAATACTCTGTTCTTAAATTTCCATGCAAGGTTTCCATACTAGAATATTTTACTCAACTGAAGACATCTTCATTTCATAACTTTACTGCTTAAATTTATTGGAAGTGTGTATACCTGGCTTTCTTTTGCAACAGTAATCACTGCCTTGAGTTTAACAAATAAAGAGGCCAAAATCTAGCAGACCAGCTTTTTCTTTGGACAGCATCAGACAGCTTTTACACATGGATAAATCTTGCTTTGGCGTGGTGGAGGTGCCTCTGTTCACAAACTGTATTTCTGACAGCAAAGAGCAAGATTTTAGAGCCTGAAGCCGGTGGGAGTTCTGCCTTTGACCAGAGTCAAGAGCATATCAGAGCACAGGTTACATTCCCTCCCGTAAGCCTCTGTCAGATCTGAGACACAGTCCCTGTTTGGTGCTCTTTCAGTACAAATCTTCTTTGGCTTTAACAGAATCAGAAACCTTTGACTCAGAATGTCTTAAACAATTGCTCACTGAAGACTGGTTAGGCATGTGGCTTCACTTCCTGGCTTCCAGTTAAACTTTGTTTCAAAAATTGCGTTACAAGCCAGTGATGACGTTATAGAGCCAGTACATTGGTACAGTATCTTTGAGTAAATGGAGACATATGTAAAGAGTGATTATGTATTTATGAACTGGAGAGGGGGTTGTGCTGCAGTTGATAGTTAAAAATATATGACTCATAAAATTCTACCAGTCTGAGCTGTATTGTAAATTTCTGTGAAACCTGGTTGTATTGTATAGTCCTGATCCACTCTACTGGGCACATACAGCCTAAATCATGTGCCTTCAATTTCTCAGCGTAACACTTAGATATAATAATCGGGAATTACTATTTCTTTAAAACCCTTTTGAAGGAAAACATCCTTTTGACTAGAGTGAGCATATTCTTATCTTCTTATCTCTCTTTATCTCTCTCTCTCAATTTTTTTTTTTTTTAAATATTTCTTTGTAAAACTCTCCTGAGGAAAATCAGAGAACTCCCATTTTTTTGTGATATTCTGTTCCCTTCCTGTATTTGTGTTGAAGAGACTTTGGCATACAAAATCCTACAAGCTGAAAATATGGCAAATACAATTGATGAAACACTAATTTTCATGCATTTGTCAGCAATTCAAATTCATTTGTACAGTGAAGAGCTTTTAAACACAGCTTTTATTAAAAGGTAGAGAGAAAGGTAGTTCACTGTACTCATCAGAGAGCACATCTTTCCTCCAGGGCTTTCAAAGTACTTCCTGAATTAAACTTTCTGCCCATCTTTTGAGATAGTAAAGTATCATGTAGGTGAACTGACCATTTTATTTCAGCACTTCTGTGTGAAGTATCTGCATAAAAGGGAGCTGATCCTGCAGAGAGGTAAATGGTGCTCTGTGGGATGCATGGTCATCCCTGGGTGCAGCAGAAAGTGGTGCTTCTGAAGGCAGTGACTGCAATCCCAGCATGGCGCAGCATCTCCCACACTTCCAAATGTCAGTGCCGGGCTCCCAGTGCCTGCATCTGCTCACAAGGACCTTCTGCTTCTCCCACTGTCACACTTCTTGCTCCTTGACTCTTCTTCTCTCACCTTAAAACACAAGCAAGATTTCTCCCTGCATCGTAAAGTTCGTTTAAAGGCATGAATAATGTTATAACAGCAAGTATTTTCCCCTGCAAATACATACATGTATACACATAAATGTGCATATGTGGTCTGGTTTGCAGTTTGCTGTGAAAAAGTGTTCAATATCATATTTTAGAAAAATCTCTTGGCTTTGACTGGGGAAAGCATGCTGGGTTTTGCCAGATGTGTAGTTAGTCAGAGTAATTAAATCAGCTGGGCTTGCAGGTGGTATGTGGGAGAATATTTCTTGGTTTATTCTCAAGAAAAATGTAATTATAAAAGTCAATCACATTTTTGTGTTGAGGATTTTAGTCAAAATTCAGAGCCATATAGTTGAATAAGAGAAGAAAACAAATATTCATGTTTATCAAGACCATAGAAATCTGTTTTCCTAATCAGATTTCTCACAGGAAAGTTTATTTTTCTATAGTTGCCACCTCCTTTTCAGATACTGCTCATCTCTGGAATTTCCCCACAGTTTTTCTCAAGGTCATTTTCCAGAGCTTGATCAGATAATTTTCTGCTGCTTCCCCCTCAGCATTGCACTTGTTTGTCTCCTTTCTGAGGTGTTAGGTTTTTATCACCAATCAGAGCTTTTAGTGAGTCACCTCCAAGACCACATATGAACCTTTTTTCTGTTAAAGGTTATAAGCCTTCAAGCTCTTAGGTTCTATAAGGGAGTCTGGTTATTTTTATATTTTTGGGCAAGTATAAGTCCAAATAATAGCCTATGTATAATGTTTCAGAAAAGCATTACAAGAAATAGAAGTTCAGCCTAAACTATAATACTTGGAATAGTTATGGTAATTTAAAATGTGACATATATCATGAAGTAAGTAATATAGAGTGTTAGGATAAACATTTTCTGTATCCTTTTTTGCAATAACTTGTGAAGGTAATGGTGAAGTAATGTAGTCAGATGAATCTTTTACTGCTAAAACCCTTAACCCATGCAGTTCATGTACATATATTTCCTGTCCAGACTTTTCACATAGAAAAGCTCTGGTAAGAATTATTCACATGGCAGAAGGAGGAAGAGTACAAATGACATGTCAGTTGCAATTTCAATGTTCATTGCAATCCCTGGAACATCCCTGGCATAAAGCAAAATCAGACAACTGGACCAGATGTCAGGAATGTTAATGTGTGTCTTTAAGGTCACATTTCATTTTCATTCTTTTGAAAAAAATTTGGTATGGTTTCTGGGGTTTTAGGAGGGAATAAAGAGATTTTCATTACCCAATAATAACCAGTGTGAATGTGAGAAGCATATTTAAAAGAATTCTCAGTATAGTATCACAACTATAGCTTTGATAGCTGAGTAGCTGCCTCTACTCAGTTCCCGTCTGTAAGAGTTAGTCACTATAAACCTTGTAAGACTAAAAACCAGATAAATTTTTCAGTAGTTTAATTCAAGTTTACAAAGCATGAAGCTAGTTAATATCCACCATTCCTGTTCCCAAATTTTCTAAAGAGAGGTTTTAAAAAGATTTTGTATACAAGAGTTGCTCTGTTCAAAAGTTGTATAGGATTTATTTGTTGATTTACAGTGGTGCAATATTTTAAAATTAATAGAAAATTTAAAATATGTCTTGCCAAACAAGGAATGATTCCTTTTGTTAAACATATATGTTAGATTAAATGCCTCCTTCATACACTGCTTATTATGTTAGACAGAATTCATTCTGTTGTAAGAACAGACGGCTTGGTTTGATGGAATGTGCTTCATTCAAGGGAAAGAATTGACTGGTTTGACAAAATGCATCTTGTGGATGGATTAGGCACAGGAGAGTGAATTGTGGCATGTTGTCTAAGGAAAACACCGAAGAATTGATTTTAAAATGTTGAGTATAGAATGGATTGGAGTAGTTTAAAACATGCACATTATTGATCAATCAGATTGAGAGACCTGACAAAAAGTAATAAGTGCCCACAGAACTCATTCTGTCAATGGGGATGTTTTTCATCTACCTGCATCCTCAACAAATTGTATTTTCTTGTATACTTCATGTGCTCTTATCAGCACAATGCCACTTTCTCCCAGTTTCTTACACTTCTGGCAATAAAAATGGTTTGGTGAAATTCCTTGCTGTGACAGATTTCACAGGCAGTGCATAACTCAGCTGCTCCTGTTTGGCACATGCTTTTCTGGCCTAGAGAGGGATCACAGAGAGAATTTGGGCAGCTGGGCATTTGGCTAAAAATCCATCTGCTGCAGATTCATCCATCAAATTGGATGAGTAACGTACAGGTAGAAACCCATCAAGGCCAGTGTTTTGTGTTCAAATGCCTGACACAGGGGAGCAGTGAAATTCATCTCTCTAAAACACTGATGTTAATTAGACACTTAGTAATGGTGTTCAGAAAATCCCAGGTGCTGAGAGAGGAGGAAAAGTTATCTAGAGCATAATGACAGCGCTTGGAGGCTGAGACCAGCTCCCACCCACAGAGCTCTGTTTGCTGCTGTTCAGGATAACTCCCCAGCTCCATGCCTGCGTCAGGCTGGCCCTTTCCTCTTTGGGAAATGGCAGTCTAGCAGCTCAGGTCTTTAATATTTAGCTCTAGGAAAATTTGGTTCATATGCACAGCCTGTGTACCTGCTTTATGAGTAACCTTAAGAGCTTTGCTCTTCTATAGAGAAGAAGTAGTCATGCTTGACTTCTGCAAGCATTGGGGAAGTGACTATAACAAAAGCATGAAAAGGGCATGGATACAGCCAGTTTTCCAGAAAACCATACAAAATCCTTCCAAAAACTAAATTGGTAATGACTACAAAATTTAGGCACACCTAACATAAAAGAAGAATAAATTCCCTTTTTTTAACCTTTACTCCTTTTGTAAATACTTTTAGAAGTCAAATCCCAGCACTCTCACCCAGAAAAATCCAATGCCATTAAGTGATATGCAGAAAATTACTTTTTCCATTATGAGTGAATGAACATGATTGAACCCTGAGCTCATAGTGCATTCTACAGTGGGCCTGGTTTAGGTGAATTCAGTAACTTCTAGATAGGATGTGTTCCAGGTAGAGATAGTATCACTGTCTAGGATCTGAAGTCAGACATGACTAGATCCTCACAGACCCTCTTGAATAGTATCTATGAACCTGCTGAAATTTTAATTTGAGAAAAGTACGTTGTTGGCATATGAAGAAGCTTTTTAATTTTTTTACCTTCTATTTCAAAATTTTTATCACGACTGTTTTGTATCAAACACTCTCATAAGAGCTCATAATGCTGCATAATAGGGGTAGGTTGAAGTGTTTATGAATTGTTAATGAATAATGTTAACTGACCAAAGTTAATAAAGATTCATTAAAATTTATAAAATGGTTCATGTATATTTCATTGCGAATGTAGAATGAGATACTTTTCCAAACATGCATGTTTTCTGAAACTTAAAAATTAGGAATTTTCAGAAGCATTAATTAGTGGAAGGCTGAAGAAAAAGGTTATGATGAATGTACAGTTTGAGCTATTTTGAATAACTCTTCTGTATAAGCTCATAAATTATTCAGTACAAACCACTTATGCAATATTTCTTAAAGGTAAAAGAAGCATCCTTTCAGGGTTGGTTGCCCTTTCCTTAAAACAAAATAACTCTGTTACATTACTGGAACCAAGTTACAGAAATAAATTGATTTTTCCCCCCAGGGCAGGCATCTGTTACTTCTTAAAGTAAAGAAATGCTCAAGGAACATATGGTTGAAGGGATTTGGCAGGGTTCTGTTTTAGAAGAAGAGATGTATATGAGATTGAAACAGGAAACAGGAAAGTATCTGATTCAGCCAATAGATTGCCAACATGTTTTATCTAAATTTAAGCAGTTTCTGAGTTGAGAGCAATTCAGTTTCTTAATATAAAAGGAAGTCAGGCCTTATCAGCCAGGTAACAAACTTTCCTTAGACTTAATTCTGTGTAGTTGGCTAGGCTAGGGTCCTAGTCAGATGCTCAATTTCATTAAATTAATGTCTTGGGGGTGAGGGTTAAGGGTTACTCTCATGAATAAACATTTCGGAAGTGCACATATCACATCCAGAAAAGCTACTGAAATAGCATGTAAAAACCAGTGAAAGGTGGGTATCTTGCTCCACATTTGAAGTCCACTATTCATTTTGAAATAAAGTCACCAAAACTAATAAAATGGGGATTTATCTTCCTTGAAAAAGGAATGTGATCAGAATTCAAAGTGTTAATTAAAACACTGTGCGTTTTCTATAGATTGGAAGCTTTCAGTCTTAGATTATTTTCAATTACTTTTATTTTTGAACTGTAGGAACAGGGATGGAGATAATGTTATAGTCATGATACCCAGACAACTTAATAGAGACTTGCAAATAGATTTGTGGAAATACTTTTCTGGAATGGTTGCACTTGGGAAAAAAAAGAGTGTTTTTATATTTTTCTAGAGCTGTCAAGCTAAGTTTCATACATTTGTCCTCTTTGTGGTAAGAATTATGGCATTTGCAATATCAACCCTTTTTCAGATGCATTGCCACTGTCTTTGAATGAAAGAGAGAGGAGTCAAAGACCTTCCTACTTTTTCTCATCTGTGCCCCTTTGCAATACAAATCAATGGAAAGTGAGGTGCTAAACTTCCAATGTAATTTGCCATTTGATGAATGACTATCAGGAAAATAATAACAAGAAAAGCCTAGACTACAATGGAATAAAGATGCTATTTCCAAACAGGTATCAGTAAGCTGTAGTCCATACTGCTTTTCTGCACCCATCTCAGTGCTTAGAAGTATCTTGTCTCTTTAATAATTCAAGGAATGTTGTGTTTTCAACCTAAGGCATATTACTAACAACCTCTGAATGTTATGGCTGGAAGGGCCCCTCCCAAAATGTGTAATTTTTCCCCATGTGGAACTGGCTGCATCATGTCTTGTATGCTTGTTTTCATGCAATTATTGAACGTTTGAGTGTCTTCAGTCTTCTGAGCTGCAAGGGAAGGGGGCTGGCAGGCACTTGGAGTGTCCTCAAGAGAATGGGTGTGCTACAGTGAGAAGGGTCAAAATTTCCTGGCAGCTGAGAGCAAAGAAGCTGTCAGTCAAGGGAAGTTGTAAGATAAATGCAAGGCAAAGGTTTTACTTAGCAGAATAATTCTTTTGTTTTTTTAAAAAAACCTTTTAATCAGCAGATTTCAAAGGTACTCAATGTCTGTATTTTACTGAAGGCACACAGATGTGAACTGAAGCCAGTGAAATGATGCAGGAACAATGCCAGAATTAGAGCATGGGTCCCTCGAATCTCGACTTGCAGTTTATCTTCTAACCACAGCAACTTGTTTTCTCTGAAACTAAGTTTAAAAAGTGTGAGACAATGGACTGAAATGCTTTCCTGGCTTCCTGGGCTGGATCAGCTGCAGCCTGGAATGATGTCAGGTTGTTTTCTTGTGAGTGGTATGAGCATCTCCTTCCCCAGAGTCACAGTAAATGTTTTTGTTCTCTTTTTTTGGAGAACACTTTTTTTTTCTTATGTTCACATCACAGAGTTTTTGGCCACAGGTTGTTAACAGATTTGATTGTCATTACCATATATGTGTATTTTCTTCATTTTATTAAGATTCCATTCCAATTTGTTATTTTACATTGCTAAAAGACTTTTTAAAGAATTTGGCCTACCACTGAAACTATTTTTCTCATCTGCATATTGAATGACTTGACAATGTTAACATGATGAATTGGATGTGCTGGGACATATTTGGCCAAATATTTAGCAATTTCAAGTGCTATGACATTGGGTGTGATGAGCAAGACAAGTTTGAGATGTAGAGCCCAATCCAGCTGCAATAGGAAGAGTTCTCTGTTGGCACAAAATGTCAGGGACATCAGCAACAAAGAATGACATGAGATTTCATCTGATGTATCCAGAGAGTTTTTTGCAACTACTGTATTGCTACTAATATTCAGTATAGTAAAGCAGAACCTGATGTCATTGGTGAATCTTTTTGCACAGTTTGATAGAGCAAGTTTAAGGCTTACCATTTGAGTTATGAAGTTTTCCAGTTTTGTTTTGTGCAAATTGTCATCTCCTATTAAGGCACATTATATGTGAAACTCTCTCTACTGCTACAAAGGCCTCCCAAAAGCAAAATGGCACATTCAGCACGAGAAAGTTCTCCTTGTAGAACTGAGTGAATGTCTAAGCACTCAGGTTTCATTTGGTTTGAAACAACTTTAAATTTACAAGGTAAAACCCACCACATATATGGCAAGTTTGAAGACAGGCCCCAAGATACTGAAGACTTAATTATGATAAGTCTTATCACTAAAAAAAATATTTTCATAAGTGGGGACTGATCAGCATTCAGAACGACACTCAGATGATTACTCCAGACTCATGTGTTTGTAGAAGCAGGAGAGAGTGAGCAGTAAGGCAGTATTTCCCGCCTTTACTTTCTCAAGCCATAATTCTGTGCATACACTCAAAATGTAATATGAGAATATTGCAAGTACAGAGCTTGTACCTGCAGCACATCAGAACTCTTAAGGTGATTGCATATGTATAGGAATTGTTATACTATTTAGTGGGAATGTCAAGATTTGAGAGTGGGGAATGAGGAAAATTTTCCAATTTTTGATTTTGAATTGCTTTAGGCATGATAAGAAAGAACTGAATATTTTGAAATAGATGAACCTTAGGTGATTGAGATGATTAAGAGACAGGTATGTTTGCAGGTGAAAAAAAGATGTAATTTCTTGTACCCTAGTGCAATGCTGTGACATGAGACAGAAGTAGAAGCCTGGTTTGGCTTTGTTGCAAGACAGATATAAGAAAGTTAGGTGAGCTGTAAAGGCTGTGGAGAGAAGATCATTGGATGCCATGAACCACATCCTACGTAATGTGAAGGAAGTACTGAAAAGGACCTTAGTGATTTCTTTGTGCTAGGAAGTTATGTACAATAGAATCCTGTGTGAAGCTGAGAATTTGTACTGATACATGCTATTAAAAAAAGAAAATTATTAACCTGAAGCTTCAGCTTTCAGTAATGAGTTGTAGGGAAAAGTGAGTTTAAACTTTTAGAGTGTTTCAGGAAGGAAAGTGACAATAGAGTAAGAGAGCTAAATTGTGTTATCAAATTTAATGAACGGCTCCAGTTTTATATTAAGAAATACATCATGAAAAATATGTTACTGGAACCAGTTATGACACAGGGAATGGTAGTTCATGGCTCAAAGAATTTAAATGTGATACATTTTTCTGAGTGGTCAGAGATGTTTAATACAGATTTTACTGTCATCTCTCCTGACTGGAGTGAACATATATGCTGGTAGCCAATATACAGGTTTTCTAGCAAGACGAAATTATTAATGGTGATGTATTAATACTTTTGAAATTCTGTTCCTTCAGATACAACTGAGATTTGATTTAGGTTTCTGCTTTACATAATTGACTATGAGAACAACGTTAGAAGAACATATCTGCCTGAATGAATGCCTTCTTGCATTTGTCTCTTGCACACCTACATTTTGGTAGCATTTGAGTACTTTTATGTGTATGACAATATCAGATTGAACACTACTGTTAGGTGTATTGAAAAGTAGGAAAAGGATGATTTTTCTGCTTATGCTGCTACATCTCCAATAAAATGAAAAAATTTTGAGTCATGTCTGGGATTCTTTATGTGTTTCGCCGTCAGAACTTTTTCAAAGTGTTTTCCATTGTGTTCAGCCTTACAGGCTATTTAAAACTGCAAAGTTATCAGAAGTTCCATTAAATTCTACCTGGTTTTCTCTGAATAACAGAAATGTCTCTTTCCTTCTGAATTCTGAATCTTTAGTCAGTTTTAATCTGTCTTCTCTTGCAGTGGCTTGTGCCATTAGAAAAATATTTCAAAAGTATACATGTAATGTTTCGCTGAAACCAACTGAAAAACTGTAGAGCTGAACACAATAAGCACTGCAGTGTAAGCCACTTCTTTCTTTTGTTCAGAAAGGAACTGTCTTCTTTGCCTCACCCTTCACTATTTTGCTATTTTGGTTTAGCTTGGGAGAGGTCAGTACAAGATGATATTCTCTAAGTCAGAATCGGAAACCATCCTTTGCCAAATGATACGTTTGTAAATTTTATTTGGTATGCATTCCATATAGGTGTTTTCTATAATCAGCTGATAGCTGTAAATTGCACTTATACTTTTGATCCTTCTTAAACTTTGGAACAGTGTTAGGCATCCACCATTCTTCTAGTGCTTCCTCTGTCTGCAATGAGGTATTTGTAAGATTTGCCAAAGGCTTTCCTGCTTCCCCTGCTACTTACTTTATAATGATGGGATATTATTCTTCTAGATCTGCTGGCTTGTCATCTTTTATCAGATCTAGTTGCCAGACTTTATACTATCTTGTAATCATAAAATCTTAGTGCATTTTGCCCTGCTCCTCAGAAAACTCAGCTCTGGTCTCCAGTGTGTGATCTTCCTTCCTTTGTTTCTTTTTCAGCACTAAGGAAAAGCTGTATTTACAGTCAGAGCGATGTGTAGGCTTTGTTTTTCTTATTAATTCCTGACTCACCCCAACCATTCATCTCAACATTAAGGTATTTGAAAATTGGGTAGTGGCATGGCTTTAAGAAGTAGTATTATTTGTTTATATTTTAGAAAAATATAATATGTCTAAGTTGGAGTAAAGCTGTTGAAAAGAATGACTGAGTTGTCTTTCAGGTATTTTTCAATACCTCCCAGAACAATCCTCTCCAAATCTCACCAGGCACTGAAGTGAGACTGACAGGACTGTAGTTTCCAGCATCCTCCTTCTCGCCTTTCTTGAAAACCGGGACAATGTTTGTCAGCTTCCAGTCAGCTGGGACCTCTCTGGATTCCCAAGACTGCCCAGAAATCGAGAGAGCTTTCATAATTACATCAGCCAGATTTTTAAAGATTTTTGGATTAATCCCATCAGGGTCATCAGATTTGTAGGGATCTAGTTGGATCCCACACAATATCAAGGTCGTTTGGGAGTTGATCATTCTTGCAGTCAGGGTCCTCCAGCTCAGGGCACTGAGACCCCCTTGTTCTGTCATCCATACTGAAGTCAGAGGCAAAGAATGCATTAAACACCTCTACCTTGCCATTGTCCCTGTTTGTGAGGTGACCATCCTCATCCTGTAATGTACCAGTGTTATTTTTATTCTACCGATTGCCGTTAAGATATTTGAAAAAGATCTTTTTATTTTCCCCCACAGTTCTAGTTAGCTCCCAGGGAACCTCAGGTCCAGACAAAAGGTAAGGCACTGTAAAAAGTTTAGAAAGAACACTTTACTTCGGAATGAAAAGAATAAAGGTGACTGAAGCATGAGCAAACATGGACTGAAAATCAGATTTTTCATTAAAACATTGATATTATGAACCTGCCATGCTGCAGGACTGGAAGTACAAATCCATCCTGTGTATTACAGAATGAATGATTCTGGATTAACTAAATATCATGCAAAAAGCCAAAAGTGCTGCCACCATCAAAGCTTTTACAACATCACAGCTTTTCCTTACCATTTGGAGGACAGCAAAGAACAGGAAATTTTGAACAGGTGATTATCCAGTTTGAAGTGGATGAAGGTCAAAATGCTGATTTTCATTTGAAGATGCAGATATTAAGTCAGAAAGTATTAGAGCAGCCAAAATCATTCCAATCTATCTGCTTGGTATATTTTTCTAGTGCATCACTAAATGTCTCTGTTGACCAGGTAATCAAACATATATGTTCTTGATCCCAGTACGAACTTGTCATCCTAAAACAGGACTTAGATTTATAGGTAGATATCCATCATCCATGGCTAGAAATTAAAATGAATATTAAAAATATGCATATATTTCTGCAATGTGCCTGAATGTATTAATGCAGGAAGTAAAACATTTTTATATTTATCAGAATTCTTCAAAGTATCTATATGTCATTTCTGGATATTTAGATTCACTGTTTTAAAATCTGTTCTTTGCACTGAAGTTCCTCTTCATCCCTTAGGTCTTATGGAAAGAAAAAATTAGACTGATGGGCAACTAACAGATATTGTTGTTCGAAAGAGTGTTAGGCAATGCTGAGAAATAATAGATGTGAACTTTTTAATGGGTCATCTCTATAATTGAGTCCAGATGTGACCTGTAATTTCCAAAGAAGTTATTGCAGTCCCTGAAAGAATGTAATAATAGTGAATCTCATGCCTGCCAAGCCACCTCTTCTAGTACAGATGGAAACATCAGGAAAAACAATAAGGAAACAATGTAAACATCTTCAGGATCTATTATTTTCTTTATTTTTTCCTTGGAAAAGAATAATTGTGGGATTTTTCATTTTTAGATAAATGTGTTTATTATATAAAGGCCCTTGGAAATATTTTTCTCCATTTCACTGGAAGTTTTCTTGCCACACATCCTGCAAGGAGGTTAAGTCTGATTGTATGAGGAGCACCCAATCTGCCTCCAGTTCATAATTTGCCATGTACCCTGTTTTCCATCTTCCTTCCTATTAAGTCCTCTTGACTAAACTTGACTAAACCATCTTCATTTGTCTCACCTTCACTTGTATGTAAGTCTGAATATCTGTAACTAATGTTTCTCTAAGCTGCTGACTAAACTCCTTCCAATCATAAAAATAAGGTATATTTGAGTTTAGAAGGTTGGCTACTGCTGAAGCATCTGGTTTTCTTCTGATTGCTCAACCTGTATAGCTAGAGTTTCATTTATAGGTGAGGTCGCTGAAAAAGTCTTCAGAAACATTACCTAAATTTTCAGTCATGTGAAGACACCACAAACTATTCCATTCAAAAATGTCCTGAGGAGTATAGAACTGGAATTGAATGTCGAATTCCAACATGGTGATTGGTGATTAAGCAGGCAAACTCTGGGTGGTTGCCATGTAGCTTTCCCAGCTGTGACTCCTAGTTTGATGAAAAACTCCAGTAGTTACCTGACTTATTTCACTGTAGACCAATGTGTTCCTGAAACTCTGAGGAGTATGCTTTGAGCATACCTAATATGTACCTAATATGGAGCAGTGGCTCCATAAACACCACCACAATGGAGCTTTTTGGCCTGCTTTTTGGTTTTGTTTTAGTTTTCCTGTTGCCACAGAGGTACCACTCAAGAGGTTTACCCGGGAAAAGGTCCCTCCCCAGCCTTGACTCTGCCCAAGGACACAACATCCACCTTTTCAGAAAGTGCTTTCCTCTGAGACTGGTACTGGAGTGTGGGAAAAGAGGCAAAACTTCCCTTGTGTTTCTGGTGGAGTTTGCAGGAAGGAATACCAGATTTGCAAGGTCAGGAGGAGACAGCGCAATGAGAAGCTTGTTTTTGTACCAGATGTTAGAAATTTCATTTCAGAGGAGGAAATTTGGACTCTGTTCTCACACACATATGCTTATTCATCCTGTACAGAGAGCTCATGATGAGGGAGAAATGTAGGACCCATCTCCTAGGTGAGGGCAACTACTGTACCAGAGCTGAGGGCTCTGCCTGGGTCTTTTTTCTTGGTTCAGTGTAGAGTGCCTAAGAGTGGTGCTCTTGCAGGAGGAAGAGCAGAGTGGTTCCACTCTTCAGACTTGTGCTGGTATTTATTAGAGCTAGGGCTTTCATACTTCCTGGATGAGCATACCAACTACGAGAAAATTGAAAAAAAAAAAAGCACAGCAGGAAATAAAGAAGTGTACTTGTAAGTGCAACCTGCACTTTAAAAGAGGTGAAAAAGGAAAGCTATCGTGATTTCTTTAAAAAATAGCTGTTATTGTCTTAAAAGGCAGATTCTAACCTTTTGGTTGGATGGATGCCAGCAGTCATCCTCTGAAAAGACGTAGTAATTCAGGCTATGTATTCTGTTCTCAATATTTATTAGTTCTACTTTCCCAGCATGCCATATTTTCAAAATCAGTCTATAGTGTGCATGGTATTTAGGAAATATAAGAACCATTTGCATTTCTGTTCCTATGCCTGGCATTTCCTGCTGACTGCTGTAGGCAGTATATTCAATACAACATTAGGAATGTGAGGCTTGTGGGTGCAAACCTGCAATTAGGACCCTCTATTTCTGTGGGTTCAAGACTTCACCTGGGCTAGGGATATGCCTTGTGGCCAAAATCCTATGCTTTCAAGTCCTTATTGAATGTAACCTCAAGTGTTTTTTTCCAAAGGCACAAAGTAAATCAATGATGGAGGAGGGACCTAAACACCTAATTTTCATGGTGTCTGTATACATGATGAATTTAATAGCATCATTATTTTTTTCTGAAATAATTTCCATTATGTTCTTCAGCTCTATTCATCATTGAGAACTGAAAGAATGTTATGATATAAAATGCTGTGTACTGGTCATAATTATACAGAAAGACTAGAAATAAGAGTAAAATATTTTTCTTATTTGCCATCATCATAATTTAACAATGTCAAAAGGAAGTTGACTTAAAAACCCACTAAAGATCCTTGATTTTTCTTGAATACATTGTACCAGTTTACCCCATTTTGCGAAATTCCCCTAGGAATTTTATAAACGCTGCTTTAATTTTTTTTTGGTCTAACCTATCT
This sequence comes from Catharus ustulatus, assembly GCF_009819885.2. NCBI lineage: Eukaryota > Metazoa > Chordata > Aves > Passeriformes > Turdidae > Catharus > Catharus ustulatus. The sequence continues at coordinate 62,084,388 of NC_046225.1, read as the reverse complement.
CATACAAAAGCAGATTTTACAACCAACAACATAAAGAGTATCCCAAGGACTTTTATAGAGATTTGGAGCAATACTTATTTGTTCAGTAATGTAGCAGTTGGCTTTTATGAAACTATATATTTTGTCATATAACCAATTGCTTTGCTGTGAATGTATTCAGCAGTGTAGAGATTTCAGTGGTCAAAGTGTTTCCAAAGGCTTTTGCTACAATTAAATTGATTCTGCATAGTGTATATATAATGATAATTGTAATGGCACTATTATTAGAATGAGGTTCTTTGGAGTTGATAACTTGGAGGTCATTTTAAGACAGAAACTTTATCATTGTTGTATCATTGTTTTTTTTACGTGAAGTTCAAACTGCAAGACAAGACTTGAAGTTTGCTCATAACATGCTTATTTTATTGCTGGGGAAGAGGTGATTAGGGTTCAAGAAATTAATCTCAGTCTCTGCAGGTGACATTTCTCATAGTTCTGCTATCAATTCCTGTTTGACATAACCTTTTCATTTTGTTGCCAGTACAATACTGGTCTTGTGCCACTCTCTACTTGGTCACTGCACATTTGTGCAAGAGAGGAGAGACAAAGTAGGTGAAATCCTGTGGGGTTATGCTGACACGGAGAGAAACAGCAAGAGGACAAAAGACTGTAACAAGGTAATAGGACTTATTTTTCTGGGACTGTACACGTGTTTTTTTTCAGAGGACCATTTATTAAGTCATTCTTATATCTGAACCTCCCATGGCAAATCAGGGACAAGTGGACATGCAGTGAGTGGTTCTAGGTGAACAAAACAAACCCAAGCTCTTCGAAGTTCCTAAACACCCTTTGAGAATTACTGGACTACAAGAGAAAAAATCTTCATAGAAGAGATGAGACTCAGAAGTCATGGAGGGATAAAAAAGAGAGAATAAGAATAAGGGTAAAGCTGTCATTTCATAAGAAATTTTGGCTATTAAATTGTATTGCTGCTAAAGAACTTCAAAGAATATTGAATAGGGAAAAACTTTTCCTGTTGGAAGCAACTTATCAATAAACTGATTAGAACCTGAGATAATATTACTTACTGAGCCATTTCATGAAATCATTATTCTTATCTATTAGGAAGAAAACTATAACAGTTGTATTGACAAAAATTCCTTTTAAATATAATTTTTCAGAAGCTGTCCAGAATGCCGAGAAAAGAGACAGAGATATGAAATCTTCTAAAAGAGATGATGTTTGCAATAGCAATTAATTGCAAAGTTTATGTAGAGGTCTTCACAAGATGGTTGCTGGTATTGAAAATTGCATCTTTGAAACCTAACTTTGTTTTGTCAGAAGTTTCTGACTTCTGGTTGAAATGAAGGCCCAGCTTCATGAGGTTCAGCTCAGCCCTGATAACCTGTCAGTGCCTCATGGGAACTCTGGGGTGCACAGCTGACACCCTGACTGCTGGTCTCACTAATATCCTGACATTCTTGATCTTTTGATATTTGTTTTATGTTTATGTTTCTTTAGCAGTTCATGTCAAACAAAGCAAGGGAATGTATTTTCATATGACTAGCAAAGAAAGCCCAGAGTTGGGTTTTCTTGGCAGAGTCTTTGTCTAATTTTACACATAAATTCAGCTCCTCAGCAAACTGATAAAGGAAAAGAAGAGCTTTAAGCACAGACAAAGGAGATGGGGAGATGGTGACTGTAAGCAGAGGTATGAGGAAATTCTGGAACCTTAAATGAGGTTCCTTTCCCAAAGAGAGTAGTTCAAAAAAGAAAATCTGTCTTACTGCAGCTCCCTCAGCCAAAAGTGTGGGTGTCTTTGTAGCTGTGTTTCCCTCTCTGTTCTAGAGGAATATCCTACACGTTTTTTTAGCCACTTTTGAAAGCAGGACAGTAGACTGGATCGACTTTTGTTCCAATAGTACAGACTGTGCTGTTCATTCTGCTCCTTTACCTCTCTTTGTCCATGAATATCATGGCTTTCACCCCCCTAATGCCTCATTCTCCTCTCCTGCACCCAAATGTTCTCTTGTCTCTGACAGCCCTCCCCAGGTCTCCTGCTGGTGGCTTGTTTTCTTGTGTCAGCTGTCCTTCTGCTCAGTGCCCTCTCTGCTGCCACTGCATAAATCAGTTCTTCACATGCCTCTGTAGAGCTAGGGTTACATACCACATTCCCACTAAATTCCCCTTCCTTACTGAGTGGAGTTCACTGGAGCATTAGATCCCTTTGTGTGGTTCTGTGTTCAATGAAATCAATGCTAACAAGAATTACAGGATTTTAGTCTATGGATAACTCTGTCTGTTTATTCACTGTAAGGATTTCTGCATAAACTACTTTGAAGTTTATGCTTCTCCATCAGGTTCAATTTTCAAGTAAGGAACACATTTCAATGCAGGTAAATTGAGAATAGGTGCCTTTATCTTGCCTCCCTCTGTATTTGGGAATTCTTAAACCTCTCAGGGTAAAAACCTCTTAACCTACTTTTCCTTGAACCCTGGTCTGCAGTCCAAGGCAGAACACACAAAGAAAAACCAAGGCAAACATCCCCCAGAAAGATGATTTTCCCCAGCTGGTTTCCTGCATGAATATTTTCTCTTTCACTGTGAGTCCTGATCAGCAGAAAGCTTTGTCCTGTATAAAAATTTTTGTGAAGCTAATTTAGGGCACAGCAAGGGCCTCATTTAAGCAAAACTAAACCCAAGCAAAGCACAGAGCACAGTAATCCAAGTGTTTTTGTTTTGTGTCAGAGAAATATATAAATATTTTACTTGTCTAGGAGGTTATAGTGAAATATCTTTCTCTGGAAAACAGGAAATTTTCTTTCCTGAGGTCCATGTTAGTGTGCTGTTAGTGCAATCAGCTTTACGAGACAGCAACTCTCAAGGTGCTGAGTTGGGTCATTTTTGATTATGTATCTCATTATAGAATTTCTTTAGTTTGTTTGGTTTTGGGGCTTTTTTTATGTTTGGTTTTTTTTGGTGTTGTTTTGGGGTTTTTTTTATTTTGTTTTGTTTTTGCCAAGAGTTTTTTTTTTTTTTCTAAGTCTGAAGACTTTTGTTTTGTCCTAAGGCTTAAAAAGTCAAAGTTTTTTTTTGAAACCTTGAAGCATTTCTCTAAATGGGAAAAGGACCTACTGCAATTTTAACTAGTCTATAGCCCCGTGGAATATAAGCATTTCTGGGAGTTTCTGGGATATCTTTAGCCCTCATGATTGAATAACATAGAAAGAGACTCTTACACAAGTCTATGTGATACTATGCAAAGGCTTAGCTTCAAATTTCCTTATTGATTAATCTTTCTATTTGGCAACATTTATGAGGTCTTTTACCAGACTGTAGAATCATAGAGTAAAAGGCAACTACTATAACATATTCAGCATTTTCTGTCATCAATAGTGCTCAAATGTAGTGTTTAAATAAATTACAAGTTTTCTTCGAATTGTACTTTGTTAATTTATGTACAAGTATTGAAAATTCAAATTTGCTATAGCTTTCAAATTTATGGAGAACACTGCCCTACATCCACTAATCCCACCAGGATTTGGTTCGTAGATGCTTAATTTTTGAAGGCCAAACTGTGAAAAATTTAAAACATCATGGCATTCAATGGGACTGTTGCTTTGTTCCAGGCTTAGACATGGTATTAAATGCAAGTCTGAAGGGATGCAAACTGCTGTGAAGAATACGGTAGATGAATTAATTCAGTATTTCAAATTGACATTCTGGCTACAAGTAAAAAAAAATTCAGCTCTGATGTCTGCAGAGAATGCACAACACACCATAAAATCTCAGCACCTTCTTGATAATTTTGTATTCAGGGTTCTGTAGATTGTCAGAGATGGTGATTGCATTGGAATCCTTCTGAGTAGATGATGTATAATTGTGAGTGTGCTGATCCCATGAAGTCAAAGTCAGAACACTCACTGGTGGTGCATCAGGGTCTGTACATGGAATATTGTCATATTGTTGAAATGCTTTATGTATTGAATGTGAATAAACATGATCTTCTGAATTTGGTATTATTTCCCATGGTAGGGGGTCAGCCCCTAGTTCAGGTTTTGTACTGAAGAAGTTGTCACTAAAATAACTGTGATGACTCATACAACTGTGAATACCCTCCTGCTAACACAGTTTATAACTAAACCTCAACTGAAGGTGAAAGCCAGAGTGAAAAAAAATAAGCATAGCAAAGAATAGCAAAGGAAAGGACCAGCTTTTTCTTAACTTGCAGACTGATACAGGAAAATACAGGCGCTTGAAACAGGCTGACAGGTGCCAGCATGGCCAGAGAGAAAGGCATGGCAGGGCACTAGCACTTAGGCTGTGGCTGTGTCTGCATCCATTATTGCTTTCATAGCTTCTTCCTTTAGCACAGCAAACTGCCTAAATTACTGTGACTCATCCTGGAGGTCAGAATGCTGCATGCTGTAAAGTGATGTAATTGAGTGCTCTGTCATGTGGCCCTCTGGGCATGTATTACACAGCCATGTGAAATGGGGATATTCTTGTAAAGCCCCTGTAAGGGCTGTGCAGCTTTGGTGTTGAGGGAGCATTTAGGGTGGCAAATGTTTTCCCAGTTTTCAGTGAGGAGTAGGATGATCTTCTGTATCTGTAGGTACATACAGGCCTGTCAGACACTGTCATTGGTCACAGCCAGCATGGGTTGGTGAGGGGAAAGTCCTGCATATCACAAACTTATTCTCCTTTCATGAGTCCATTACCCACCTACTTGATCAAGAGAAGCCAATTAATATAATCTTTAAGGGTGTCAAGTTTTTTGATGCTGTGTCTCACAGAATCCTTCTGGAGAAAATGTCCAGCTCACAGCTGGCTAAACATTTTATGGGATGGATGAGCAGCTGGCTCATGGGTCAGGCACAAAGTACGACAGTGAAGGGTGACATCAGGCCAGTGACCTGTCACTAGTGGGGTTCCACAGGGCTCCATCAGAGCCCTGTGCTCTTCAACAGCTCCATAAATGACTTGGACTCAGGACTTGAATCTATATTAAGGAAGTGTGCCGATGGTACAAACTGGAACTGGTGACTACCACTAAGGCAGAAGGGCCCTACTGAGACACCTCGATAAATCAGAGGACTGGGCAGCAGGGGCCAGATTCTGCACCTGTGATGGGGCAACCCTGGATGTACAGACAGTCTGGGGAATGAGAGCTGGAAAGCAGTGCTGCAGGAAGTGACCTGAGAGTTGCTGGTTGCTGGCAAGTCAAATATGAGTCACCAGTACCCTGGCAGCCAGGAGGACTGGGGTGCATCAGGGACCTCTGTGCCCTGGGAGCATCAGGCACAGCATGGCCAGACAGCTGAGGGAGGGGATTGTCCCCCTCTGCTCTGCTCTGGGGTTGCTTCATCTTAAGTCCTGTGTGCAGTTCTGTGTCCCACAAGCTAAGAAGGATATAAAGCTATTAGAGAATGCACAAAGGAGGGCTGCTAAGATGGTGAAGGGCTGTATAAGGAGAGTCTGAGATTGCCTGGCTTGCTCAGACCAGAGGAGACTGGGAGGAGACCTCATCACAATGTACAACTTGTGAGGAGAAGCAAAGGGGCAGGCTCTGATCTCTTCTGATCTCTACCAATGAGAGGATCCAAGGGAGGCTGTGTCAGGGGAAATTTAGGTTGGATATTAGGAAAAGTTTCTTCACCTAGAGGGTGGTTGGGCACTGGAACAGGTTCCCCAGGGAAGTGGTCACAGCACCAATCCTGTCAGAGTTCAAGAAACATTTATACAATACTCTAAGATGCAAGTTGTGGGATTTTTTTCTGTTAGACTCAATGGTGCTTGTGAATACCTTCCAGCTATTCTCTGATATTCTATTGTTCTATGATTTAATTGCTAGTATTTCTCCCCATTTTCAAGTGCATGTTTTTAAAAGTCAATAATTTATTTATTTTGTAATTCTGAAGAAAATAATTGTCGGAAGTATAAAAACTATGTAAAATGTTGGTAATATGTCTGTTTCTTATCCATACATGTGCATGTAGCAAATATTGACCTCAAGAGAATAAAACTCAGCAGTCATCCATAAATAAATCGATCTGACAGCAAGTTCACATAGTGCTGCAGGCAACATCTTGAAACAGGTTTGCCTGTAGTGAAATTTGAAAGTTTGGAAGAACACAGTGTGAAAACAACACCTACAGTTTCATTGGGTTGGAAATGTCAGCATATCACAGACAAGACAAAACTCAGTACTTTCTGTGTTGGGCATGAAGGAGAGTTAAAGATGGAATAGCATGCAGGTGCTGAAGTGTGGTATGAACCTTTCTTCACATTCCTAGAGAAAGGTCATTCAGGTACAAACACAGTGTCATCCTTATGGGAAATTATTTTTGTTGAAACTAAAATGCAAATTCATACTAAATAAAATACAGACTTGTGATGAGTTTTAATGTGAGACAGTGGGCAGTAATCGATTTTTGGTTCTATATTGCAAACCTAATTCTATATTGAAGAATGGTTGAATTTATAAACAAGCTTGTGCATCAAGATAAGAATGTGTGACTATATGTCTGTGGGGCAGAAATTCATCCTTGTGATAACAAGAGCTGCATTGACACTTAGGAAATGTGTGTTTCACTCCTGATCCTGCCTCAGACTTCCTGTATTATCTTTGAAAACTTAGTTTTTGTTTTTAACTGTAAAACTGGGATGAGACAATTTCCTCTAAAACATTCTTCAGTTTAAAAACACTCTCAGTGAAGGACACTTGCATGTGTGTGTCCTGCATTGACCTTGAGCAAATGAAAGTCCTAACACATGATGTAGCAAAAATAAAATCTATGCGAGTGCAGAAGGTGCCATTTGGTACAGAAAATGCTGTTTTGACAAAATTAACAATTCTTTGGAGCTTGGCTAAGATGTTCATGACATTTCCACATGGGATTTTTTCCATTTGGAGAATAAGGTTTCCAAAGAAAATTTTCATAACATATTTAGCATGCACACATTTTCAAAATGAGATATTTGAAATTTACGTTTTAGGAGAAATTATGTATATGTGATTTTCTTCTGAATCAAGAACAAAACCACTGAAATGTCTATATATCAATGAAGTGGAAAAAAAAGCATTTACAAGGTTAAAAAACTCCTCCAAATTCTATTGATTTTTTTTTTAACTGAGAATTCAGTTAAAGTTTCCTTTCTTCTGTAGAAAGTTAATTCTAAAGTGTATTCAATATCTTGACTTCATTACATTTTTTTTGCTTTTACCCTAATGTTGATGCTTTTTCAATAATTTTCAGCTTACTTATGTGTGCATGCTCTGTAGTAACCACTTGAAAATGTAGAGACATTTATGAAAATAAAAGGAAACAAGTCTGAATAGAGATTCTTATTGCAGAATTATCTTCACTATGCAGAGTCTTGCTTGCTCTAACAGTGCATTTTCACTGTGATTTATGAACAGTGTATGCACAGCAGTTGCTGTTGAAGTAGTATGGAGGAAAATTAAGTTTGTAAGGGCATCCGCTGTGGTAAAACGTTAGCGAATCATGGGTAATTCAAAGATAATATCATGTCCTGTTTCCTTTTTATTACTTTATGCAAACTCATCTTTAGGACGATTCTTTTATCTGTGGTAATGCCTATTTGGTTTGCCTAGTTCTACAGGAACAGTTTTGAGACACTCAGTTTTAAACTGGCGCTGAAATTTTATTTGTTTTGCTGTGCTTTTGGAATTTAAAATTTAAAAATTCAGGGATTGAAAAAGCAGCAATGTTGTGCATATCATTCCTTATTCTAATGAAGCAATGATGAGAAATAATAGTTTAATCATTACTCCTTCTGAACATTAACAGTTCTAAATCTGGACAATTCAGAAAAAGGAGAGGAATGTGTTGTTTAAAACAATGTTCAGTCTGGCAAATAAGTTTTTAAAGGACAATATTTTTCCAAAGGTTTTTCTTTTGGGATAAATAGTCACTGGCAATGAACAAGGACCTCAAAAAAGTCATATTCCTGAGCAATATTTCAGTGTTTTGAAAGTGTTACAAACTGTTAATAGCTTTTGCCAAGAAAAAAAGGAAGAACAGGAAACTGACAAAAACAGTTGATGGAAAATAACAGAAAAATCATAAATCCTCATGTTAGTTTATGCTCAGACAAACAGAGACGCCTTTGCCTCTTCTGTGTTACTTTTGTGCTTGATTTTCAAACCAATACTTGAATTCAAAAAGGACCAAAAGGATCAGTTAAACTTTCACTCATGTTTCTGTAAAAGGCATCCTTTTATTCCACCTCCCACAAATGTCTTTTAGGAATAAGGTCTCAGGTATATAGGATCTTAATGTACTTTAACTGCTTAGAATAGAAATAATGGTACTCTTTTCTCCTAATTTGAGGCAAAGAGGTTTATGGGTTTTTACTTGTTTGCCTTTGTTTTTGATGAACTAAAGGAAAGTCAAAGGTGACGCTTGCATTTAAATCTGAAAGTGGCAGAAATCATAACAGTGATTTCCTGCAGAAGAAAACCCTGTAGCTTAAATATCGTTCCTGTGACAGGTATGTCACCTACAATTACCTGTCTTCCTTTTTTGGAATAATGACAGTTAGAACAATCCTTAGGAGACTTATCAGTAAGAGGCTAAACTTGTAGATATTCAATAGAAATTCAATGCACAGAGTAGCTCCAATAAATCAGAGTTCTTTCAAAGGCAAAAAAATTAAGTCAAATATGTAAGTGGACATTGTATTTTGGTAGCTTGAAAAACAAAATCTTTGTGTAAAGAGATGGCTAATTTATCATTCTGAAGTGAAATTTCCCATTAACAAGCTGGATGAAAATGGTGCCTGAATAGATAGAATTTTCATCTAATACTGCACTGATACAGATGTGTTAACAAAGAAAGGTGTTTTTCATGCTCAACTCTGATGTGAAAATGTCCTCTAAAACATTGATATCAGTGCTCACCTGGTATACAAGAAAGCACTCTATTTGATACAATGCAATTGCTCACATGAAAAACATTAAATCATAAAATCTTCTAATAGTCTGGCTTGGAAAGGGACCTTAATGTTCATCTAGTTCCCTGCTACAGGCAGGGACACATTCCATTAGACCAGGTTGCTACACCCCATATCCATCCTGGCTTTAAACACTTCCAGACATGTGATCCACAACTCTGGGCAGCCTCATGTAGGAAAGATAGTGCTCACCTGGACAAAGTGGGGAAATGGCACAGAGCAACATCCTCTCCTGCATCTAAATTCTGTGGAGCAAAACAATAACACCAAGGTTTTCCCAGCATTCATAGAAAATCATAAATGTGAAAAAATTAAATTCCACTGCAACAACATCAACCTCTTCATTTATTTCAGAGGAGACAGATCTTTGCCACAGGACTTTTCTGATGCATTTTAGCCTAACAGTTAAAAAGAATCAATTTTCTGGATGTTGATTGTTTTGGTTTTGTTTTTTTTTTTTTTCCTTTTTTGGAGATGTATTTGTGTCTCTCCAATAAACTACAATGGTTGTGAATGAAAATGTCCTATTACTTGGCTACTGTTGTGGAAATATTTTTTTTTATACTACTCATAGAAGTGTTTTTATTCTATGTAGTGATATTTGCTTCAAAAAGTATTTTATGTTGCACTGCATTTTCTTTAACAGGGAGGATTTCCTGCCACAGTTTCCTTTTTAACTTCTAAAACCTATGTCAGCAAATATGAAAGAAAGAGAAAAAAAAAAAAAAAGAAAGAGATGGCCCAATGAGAAATTGACAAATAAGGATTACTGAAATAGTGTTGAGAAAGAGGAATTTCTGCCTTTATCTTTCCTTTGCCTGTCAGTTTGTGAGCCCTGAAGGACTCACTGGCAGTGGCATGTCAGAAAAAATGCAATTCCACTTTCAAGAGGGAATCAGAGACAAAAGTAGCACGAGAAATGCAATTTTAGTAGGCAGTCTCTAAGTATCTATTAGCTGCTATTGCTCAGAAATCTCCTTGTGATGCTTGCAAACCCTCAGTTCAACAAATTGCAAGTAAATTAGGCTTCTTCCAGAGCACCCTTCATATTTCTCTTATTTTTTCTGTCCTTCTTCACATGGACTTGCACTCCCTCCCTGCCTCACTGACTGCAATCTCACCAGTGGTTTCAAAACACAGAATTTCTTCTCCCACCTTTCAAAGGAGGTGAGTTGCAGGATAACACTGTGTGCAAGAGAAGGGGAATGCGGAAGCTAAGCCATCTAAGCCGTTTGCTGCATTTTCTCACTAACTAATAATAGAGTTTTCAGGCTTTGCCTTGCCAAATGTCACAAGACAAGGAATATGAACAAAAAAGAGTTAGGAAGAAGGGGGCTTAAAAATATCACTTTAAGAAATATGTGCTGGTTTCCTTGTATTTCTCCCACTGCCTGGCCCTCCTGCACCGTGCAAGTACAGGGACCAGATTTAAAAGTATTTTGGACAGAAAGGCTCAGATAAAAGGAAATTATTTTCTTTCTTATACAACACAAATTAGGATTTCTAGAGATTTTTCTGAGATTATGAGATTATTTTTTAAGAATATAGAATGCTATCCTAACAGCAGTGAGAATAATGATATTGCAACCTAATTCCATTATTTAAGATTATTTAAGATTATTTTTGTTTGGGCTTTTTTCCTTTACAATATCATAATAAGAAGATATATTTATGAGTTATTATTTTCTTCTGGTCACTGGTGCACAACTATATGCTTCTGTGATAGATGTAGTGGATAACTTCACATTCACCTTTTCAGCCAGTTCTAGTTTTTTCCTACATTTTTACAGTGTTTTCTTTCCTAAGACACCTTGTGTACAAATAGGTGTCCGACAGACCTACACCTATCCCCTGATGGGGGTCAGGGAAGGGAGTGAGGTAGGGCACCCTCTTGGCCTCCTCTCTAGTGGATTGCTGAGCAGAGGTGCAAATTCTGCAGTCAAGCACAAGCCATTAATCACAAGCCATAATCCCACATAAGTATATTTGACATTAGTAAAACAAGATGTCATCCAGCATATACATCCTGGCCCACTCATTGGACTGAATATATAAACTTTTATAGGTTACTCAGAATGGGGTAAAATCAAGGTCCTTCTGGTGCTGATGTCACTGTGCTGACTCAAGTGGTGGTACACCACCTTGCAGCAGTAGAATAAACCCTGGTTTTATTTCATTGCTGGAAATTGCTCAGTAATCTAGAATTTGTGTCCTGAAACTGCAAAAATCTGTGTTTATGAGTAGTTGTGGTACTGTGAGCAGGGCTATTGGAAACTATGAGGAAGTTTGCTGTCAATGAGTTTCCTGAGACTTGCAGGTTTAGGTTCTAAGTAATTTTTGTAAGATCACATGCTTCATGGTGTTCAGTGTCTATTTGCAACATTTCTATTCCAGCTGAGAGTGAAAACTCTTTATTAATTCCTTTCCTCTGTCTCTCTGTTCTTGAGAAACAATATCTGCATCTCTTCACAGCTGTAACACATCCTTAATACTGCTGAGGGGAACTCTGGCCCTGAATAATTGTAATTTTCATGCTGTTGTCACTTTTCTGTCCCTGGCACTGAGAGGCTTACAATGTTTTGACAATTTTCCTGTGTTTTCTCCAGCTTGAAGTTTCCTTGTCTGTCACTTGCATGATGCATTTTAATTCCAGGATGTGTAACTACTAATACATTTTTACAGTCAGGACTGAAGCCCTGAAAACACAGATTTATTAAAACTGGGAAAGAGTTTGGAAAACAGAACTGATTTACTTACTGTATATGTTCTGATCTTTACATCTTTAAAAGATTCAGATGAAGACAAAGTATCAAAGTATGAAAAGCTTCCCTACAGTTGAAGGGAACTTTCTAATTTAAAAAAAAAAGTCGCTGTACATGATAAAGGTCAGTAACACATTAATAGTGTAAAGACGTGGTTGTTTTGTGCCACAGTCAGGAACAAGGAGACTTAGTGAAATAATAAATGCAGCACTTAAAAGCCATGAAGTACTTTTTTCCCTCTGTATATAATTTAAATGATGACTCTCAATTTGTGGGGAGGTCAAAATTATAAATTGGTTCAAAAAGGTATTAGGCAAATTCATGAATAATAACAGCATGAAATACAGTGGCCCAGGGGTAACCTCCAGCTTGAAGAATCTTGAAGCTACTGATTACTGTCATCTGTCAAGAAAAGGGTCATAACTATATGTACTTTATTCTTCTACAAGCACGAGCTACTTTCTACTGTAAGAAAAAATCTGATCTGGGACCAGAAGTATGCTCTTTTTTTTGTTTTTTTGCTTAAGATTGAAAATTGATGCCCATGAGTTTTTAAATAACATAGAAGAATTAAAAATTCAACTGGAAATGCAATAATATTAAGGAGTATGAAGAATTATACACAATGGTAAAATGACATATAAGCAGTAACAGTAGATTAAAAGGAAAATTCAACCTAAGTGAAATTCTGAACAAAGAAATGTACTGAGATTGGAAACAGTGTATTCCTAGAGCTACTGGAAACAAAAACCATTTGAAAATGTGATGAGATCACTGTGAGAGAGTATTCTAAGCTGACATCCAGATGGCACAAGTTAAATGCCACAAAGAATGGGTTTATTTCAGTGGATTCTGGTTTTATCATGACACACACAATTGGGCTGTAGCTCTATGGATCAAATATGTTCTGAAATGCATTGAATGTGACTTCATAAAATGGATGACAGATTTCTTCACATCAAAAAAATCTGGTTTTAATGGTGCAAACTTGAAGTACATTAACATCAGGGATTTTTCCTGAGATTACTGAGAACATATTTGGGCCCAACACTTCAAGTTTGAAAGATGCCTCTAGGAAAAGTTTCTTCCTGTTTTAGAACTTTTAGGATGGTGAATAAACAGTATACTCCTCTCAGAAGTCCTAAAAAGCTATGCAAGTTTTAATGACTACCAGTGTTTCCATAAAGGTGAATGTTATTTATCAGAAATATTGTGCTTAAACTTTGTCTTGGGCAACACCGTTGTCCCCAGAAAGAAAAATCACTGTGAGGCTGAAAAGCAAATCAATCAGGCAGAAGACATAATGAGGAGTTGATGGGTATTATTCAGACTTGTAAGGTGCAGCTAGACTCATCCAAGTTTTGCCACATGTGGCAAGTGCAGGTATTTATACAACCAAAAGATCTTTCTCTAAGTTCTATCAAGGTAGTTAAGAAGCTAAAAAACAACTTATGCACTTTATGTCCATTAATGAGATTCAAATACCTGCAGGTTGACATTAGCTCTAATTGCATGTTTGGGAGTGAAATTTTCTTCTTTCATCACACAGTCTGTTTTCAACAAGGTGGATATTTATGGCAATGTGAATGATTCTGCAAGTGGTGATTTAGAGGCTAAATTGGAGCATATTTGAAATATTACCACATGAATTTCTGATCTATTTGTTCAATTCCTCTTTCTTGAGATATTTTTAAAGTGTGCAAAGGAGGCAATGTAAAATTTCCACTGTCTTATAATAGCTGGGTCACCTCTATAGAACACATTTGAAGATATTTCCATTAGTATTACATCAAATATAAGAATATATTATTTTCATGAAAAGGTAGAGTTTGGTGGTGACTCAAAATGAGTGGTGAGGTGAACACTCCAGAAGGGAGAGACATCTTACAGAGAGTTGAGAGACCTGCACAGGCTGGAACACTCTGCTCACGCTCTCAGGTACAGAGATGAAGGTACAGATGAAGTTTAATAAGGCAAAATTCAAAGTCCTGCACCTGCATAACCAAAGAGAACAGCACAGATCAGAATTTGTGTGTCTGAAAGGGACATGGGGGTCCTAGTAACAACAAGCTAGGTGAGTCAGCAGTGCACCAATGTAACAAGGAAAGCAAATCAGATCCTGAGCTTCATCCACAGGGGCATTACTGTCAGACCTAGAGAAATTATCATCCTACTCTATTTGGCCCTTGTCAGGCTGAGAAGAGACCTTATGATTGTCTCATGAGGGGAACTGGAGGGACAGGCACAGATGTCTTTGTGCTGACCTGTGACAGCACCCAAAGGAATGGTATGGAGCTGTGTCAGGGAGGTTTAGGATGGATGTTAGGAAAAGGTTCTTCAGCCAGAGAGTGGCTGAGCACAGGAACAACTCCCCAGGGCAGTGGTCACAGCAGCAAACCTCGAAGAGTCTAAGCACCTTTCAGACAAAACTCCCAGGCACACACTGGGGATGGTGCTGTGCAGGGCCAGGAGCTGGACCTGATGATCCTTGTGGGTCCCTTCCAACTCAGGAATCAACTATGATTTCATGATCCCAACTATGTCCGACAATTTGAAGAAGACACAGAGAGATGGAAGACAATCCAAAGGAGGGCCCCTGAGATGATCAAAGGGCTGTAGAATAGGTGCTTTAACAAATCATTGTATTCTAAAGCAGCTCAACTTATTTTTAACTATGTAACCAAATAGTAAAAAAATTCTATTTCTTCATGGATTGAAGTTGAAAAAGGGTGTTTTAAGGTATGAGTGTTACCTTTTGATCTATGTTTCTCCCCAATTTCTATCCCATTTCCAAGTAATGAGTTTTAAATATGTCTGTTGCCAGCAGCAGTAATAAATTATCTTCCAGAATATGGGGCTGCTAATCATGATTTTCTTAAACTGATCGCATTATGCCACTGCACCTATCCAGTAGTACCCAGTGTTCATCTGAGCAACCTAGTTGACATAATGAAATATAATTATTCTTTTCAATTGTTCATTTAAAATGTAATTGTATTTTTTAATTACTGTGCAATTTAATAAAATCATGGAATATAATTGCCTTCTTTTCACGTTGTATATGTTATAGAATATTATAATTTTCTAAACTTCCATGCATTCTTCTGTCTTCAAACTTAGGGACAGCATGATTTAAATTAATATCTATTTATTGCTCATTCTGAGTCATCTTGCTAATTTATCAACTACCTGTAGTCTTCAAATTTGTCACAGTTTATGAAGTAGCCCTGGTTGAAGTCCTGTGGGCCTTAATATTGCTTAATATTGTCAGCTTCATAAGTCTGCAGGCTAAACAGAGATGCTTTCTTGATTGTGACTAACAGTGTTTCCCAAATGGCAATGCAGAGCTGCACCACAAATGGAGAACACAGAAGAAATGGGAAGCGTCACAAGCATGCCCTTCCTCAAAATATCCTATGGACAGAAATAGATTGCTTAGAGTACTGGTCTTGGATGGCAAGATTTTGGTAGTGGGAGGAATACAGGGCTGGCACCTCTGAGAAGCTGTCTGAAGCTTCCCTGTGTCCAGCAGAGCCAATGCCAGCTGGCTCTAACATGGACCTGCAGCCCATGGAGGTCCATGGTGGAACAAGGATCCACCTGCAGCCCATGGAGGTCCATGGTGGAACAAGGATCCTCCTGGAGCCCCTGGAGGTCCATGGTGGCATGTTTGCTGGCAGGACCTGTGACTTCATGGGGAACCCATCCTGGAGCAGCCTGCTCCTGAAAGACTGCATCCCACCAGAGGGACCCACACTGGAGGAGGCCATGAAGAACTTCAGGGACCTGTGGGAAGGACTCACATGGGATAAGCTTGTGGAGGACTGTCTCATGGGAGGTACCACACAGTGGAGCAGGTGAAGGGTGTGAGGAGTTCTCCCCTGAGGAGGAAGCAGGGACAGAAATGTGTGATGTACTGACAGCAACCCCTATTCCTCATCTCCCTAAGCCACTGAGGGGGAGGGTGTAGTCAATCAGGAATAAAGTTAAGCCCATGAAGGAGGGAAGGGTTTGGGGAAGGTGGTTTTAAGACCTGTTTTATTTCTAATTATCCTACTCTGATTTTGATAGGTAATAAATTCAACTAATTTTCTTAAGCGGAGTCAGTTTTGTCCATGACAGTAATCAGTGAATAACCTCTCACTGCCCTTATCTCAACTCATGAATCTTTTGCTATATTTTCTCTGCCCCATGCAGATGAGAAATGGAACAATAGAGTAGCTTTGGTGAGCACCTGGCTTCCAGATCAGGTCAAACCACTACAGTTAGTTTCTGGACTGGCCTGACTGAAGTGGATGGTGTTTTTATCTATGGAATATTAAATAAACATCAGTTCTTGCTGATGTTTATCTGTGACACTTGATATGAAGTCTGTTCAGGTGAAGTCTATGGACCTGTACCAAATTACAGTAATTTCACGAATACAAGCCGCAGCAATTTGACAAAAATTTTGGTGGAAACCCAGAAGTGCGGCTAATAGTTGGGGGCAGCTAATATGTGAATAATTTTCTGACATTTACAACCCCAGACGTGCCAGCCAGGGTGCCGAGCCAAGCACCTACCACTAAAAGCTGGCATTCCGCGATTGTTACAGTGTTACTGTGTTGCCCTGGCTCCCTGCAGGCAGCACAGGGGGCGGGGAGAGAGGCGGGAGAGCTCTCTTCTTCCCTCCTCTGCCGCAGCCCAGGGGAGGACGGGTGGGGGGGACGCCGCCATTGCCGCGGTTCGGGGAGGAGGGGGAAGTGCTCGCCGCCATTGCCGTGTCTCGGGGAGCCGACGGGAGCCCCGTGCAGCTGTTGCCGCGGCTCGGGGAGGAGGCGGGGTGCTTTGTCCGCACCCGCCGCCGGCGCCACGGGCTCAGGAAAGCTCTGTCCCCGCCCGCCGCCGCTGCCGTAGGAGCGGGGGAAGCTCCGTCCCTGCCTGCCACCGCGGGGCAGCGCCGACCCAGGGTGACCGAGCCCAGTGGCAGCGGCGGCCGGCCCCGAGCTGCAGCACCGGGCTGGGCCACCTGGCCCCGTGAGCGGCCCCTAGCGGGCCGAGCCTGCACAACCTTAACTCAACCAGTAAACCCCGCCCTCCCGCGGTTCTGTTACTAATTGTACACGGGTCCTCGCTGCGAACGACAGAGCGGCTTATATTCGGGTGCGGCTTATTTATGGATAAAAACTGAAATATTTGCCAACACCCAGAGATGCGGCTTATACTCAGTGCGGCTTGTATCCGTGAGTTTACTGTACCCATGGACAGAAGCAAGGGCTTCACACAGTAAAGAGGGATCAACAGGAGACTTTCTTTGTCAGATATTGGGTTATTGCTCCCAATGTATTTTTCCTAAAGTGGGCAACATCCCCCTAAATCCATAGTGATTCCTGCTTCAGAGTCTTTACAATAGAGGCATTGATCTTGCTGCTAAAGAACTGAACTGAGCATTTCACATTCAATAAACATAAATCTTTATGCCTTGAAACTCAACTAGTCAAGAGCTAATATCCAGGAAGAAAAATTTTTGAAAGAACAAGTGTTTTGTTTTGTTTTCAAAATAGCCTGAAGAATATAATCTTGGAAATGTTTTACATGGATTGAAGCAAAGCCAGATTCTATTCACAGCCCCTTGTCCTGGCACTAGCACTAAATTTTTGAATACTCAACACTTCCTGAATAGTTCTGTCTTCTAGCAAAATTATTCTATGTAATCTGTAAGAGGAAAGCAGTCCCCTTTTCTATGAAATGGGGCAGAATCATGACTGTGATTCTTTTGCACCAACTCAAGAAATGTCCATCTGGCATCTCTGTAGTGCATAGGACCTTCATGAAGATCAATTAATTCCTCCTAATAATACTCCAGGTGTTTTATTATCTCTACTTTACTCAGGCCCTAGGAGAGTAATAAAGATCAGACAAAAATGATTGATTATGCATTGAACCACAATTTTAGAGGACTGTCCTAATGATTTAGCTAAGTTATCTCTCTGATCTCCCTGTGTTCTCAATTTCCAATTTATTAAAAGAAAAAAGTGATCTTGTGATCTTTCTACAAACATCAAGTATTAAACACATTATACAATCCTTTAAGGGAAAGCAAAAGAATGAAAGGACTGAATAAATTATTTCTTTTTAAATTACATGCTTTTCAATTCCCTTTAATGCCATCTGACTTTAGGAATTATATCAAAATAAACTGCTAAGGGACAAACCAAAGAGGTATGCAATAGACACCAGTTTAGAAAAACAGGAAGTCTCCCTGTGGGGAAGTATTCTCTATCTCCAAGTTTACTCTTCCCAAGTTTTAGAATGAGGATAAATGGAGTCTCCAGGAAGGGGTGCGATGGGTTCTTAGTCATCATAAATGCAGAGCAGTAATGATGTACTGTGAGTAAACAGGTGACATCCTCTCCCAGAATGAGCTGGTAGTCATTAACTGAATTCAAATTTGGTCACAAAGCTATGAGTCTGTGTCTTTTGTTCTATAAACACACCTTTTCAAACACTTGTGAGAAGACATACCTAAATAGAGTATTGTTCTGAAAATGCTGTTTCTATGCCTTTTGAGTATGTGAAACACCAGATTCTGAATGAAAGCTCACAGAGACATGGACAGTAATCATATAGTCAATTGTTAATATGACAAAAATCTGGGGTAGAACAAAGAAGGAACCTGGTCTAAAGAGTTTGCCCACACATTTCAACTTACGGTCAAGTATAAAAATCCATGTACCCATTTTGTAAAGCTGAGTGTAGAGCTGTCAGCCTGATGCTTTCTGTCTCTGGCGGGAGGATAATTTTATTAAATAAATACTGAAACAATATATATAATCATATTCTAGAGTTTAAAATTGACAAGATGCATCTCACTAAAGGGGTGCCAATGTGTAGCCCTTTTGCTGCATCCAAATCCTGTTTACAATTTGGCTTCTCTGGGAGGATAATATCCCACAGAAAAGCTCTGAGGTGCAAACACTCTGAAGCTCCGTGTGTGAACTGTCCCGCATCACAGGGAAAAGTGTATACAGGAGCCCTTTCTGCCCTTGGTAAGAGAAACTCTGTGTGTAAATAGTACTGTTAGCCTCTTATCGCTCCACTTGGGCAGGCTGAAGGGTTGGCTTCTGCTGATGAAGCTTTATGCCCCTTACCCATACCACTATTTCATTACATTTTCATCTAGGATCTTCAATACTGACTCCAAAGCTACTGTATGGTTGGCCTAACTAACAGTAAATTTGGTCACCAGGAGAGTTAGGTGATGTGTGCCACTGGCAAAGAGACAGGAGAGACCAAGGTGTGAGCTTGAGGTCTCTGCAATGGCAGGAAGCTGATCAGGAGAGATGTGCCCAGGTGATCATAGCAGGAAACTCAGGACCTGTGCTGTGCAAAAAGATAAAGTCCCCCCAGCCTTTCTATTCTCTTCTAGTTAGTTTCTTTAAAATGTACAAGAACTTCTTGCCACAGCTTTGTGCTGTGAACTCATGTTGAGACAATTACCTATGATGACCTCTAAGTCCCTTTCTGAATTATTTATTTCCAAGTCAGAAATTTGTACAACCTGCACTCTGGGTTCCTAGCTATCTTGTGTTATATTTGACCGTACAAAATGCATTTATATTACTTTGTGATCATCTACCAAGTTATTCAGGTCTCCCTGTAAGAGTAAAAGCACTATTAAATATAGTCTTTGATCCTATCGGTTACCATGTTAGTAAAATTTTTTGTAGCTTTTGCTCAGATAAAAATAGGGGACAAGAAAAATTTCCCTTTGTCCTTATGGTTAAAGCTCCATTCCTGACTACATTCTCAGCATGATTTGTATTTTGAGATCCATCAGGGGTTTCAGAAGTTTTGATTAATTGTGCTGTCTTTTAGTTCCAAGGTCTTGAGAGTAAAAATCAGAAACAGAATTTTCATAATTCTAAGACAATCCCAAGTGTATGAAAATATAACTTGATTATATTCCTTAGACCTGAAATCCTGACATAAGAAAGGAATGGTTGATTTGAAAAGACCTACTCTCCATGAATTCATGCTGACTGATGGTGAACGATTCCATAGTCTCTAAATTTAATTGGCAGTTTCAAATTTGTTACACATTTTTTTCCAGGCATTGCTATCTAAATGCACCCAAATTCCTGCAACCCTGAGCCCAAGCCCACTGCTTGTATTCAGTTTTTAATCCTGGCACTCCTCTAATCCTTGTAAATTTCTATAACTTTCAAGAGTCTGTTAATTATGAAAAGTAATAGATATGCTCAGAAAGTTTCTCAGCAGCTTCCTCTAAGAGAATTGGATTTTGTTTATTCTCTCCTGCTGTTTGATTGGCAAATCTTTCATTTTTCTGCAGATGTCTTCCATTTTTTTATTGGAAATGGAGTTAAATATTTTGTGCTCTTCACATCTGAGTAAGGGATAGATTTTCCTTGCTTATTGGTAAGAAAATTTATCAACCATTGCTATTCCTCTACATTTCCTAACTGAGGTTTCTTAATTTGTTACTTCTTTAATCCTCATTATCTAGTTTGCTCCTTACATGGACTTTAAACATAGATGATGTTATATTGTTGCTTCTGTATGTTTTTTTAAAACACTAGGGCTAGATTAGTTTTCATCATTGGGACATAATTACCCAAAACCATTGGGTCGATCTGCAAAAACCATTGCAGATCAGCAGACCTGGGAGACATATTGCACCAGAAGAGGAAATGCTGCACCTTGGCGAACCTGTGACAAACCTGATCCTATCCAGATATAGTCTGAATGTCTCTCTGTCAGGCAAAAAAAATTAATTTATTTCTGTTGTTTATGCAACCAAACCACTATAAATTTCTTGTTTAACACATCACACTTGGTTTACTAGTCAATTAATTTGGCAGTGCTTTAAGATTGCCTTTTAAAAAGTCTTCTAAATACATACTCCAGTGGTCAATCCTACATTCCTCATACCTCATGTAAACCTGGTGTCTAGGTCTTACAGCTAATATTTGGAAACTTTCTAATTCTAGTCTAACTAGAATGACAGATTTTTTTTTTTTAAGAAGAGCTAAATATGTTCAGAATCTGTAAGGAAGACTTGGCCCTGAGACTTTCAAACATGAGGAAATGTGTTTGGTTTTATTTATTTATATGAAATAGCTTTGAAATAGCTTGACTCTATTGTCCTTTGAGATAGTGACTCTTAAATTCACTTAAAGCTTCATTCAATACTGCAAGCCCAGTGCATTAATCAAGTAGCAGGCTTGGAAAACGCACAATAAAATTTTTAACCATAAACTCTTGGTGCCAGTGGGTCGGAGACACCACTGTTAAGTGCTGCTGCATTTGGCATCACTGCTGAGGAGTCAACTCCAGGTGCCACAAAATCACATGAACTTAAAATATCCAAGTACACAGTTTCTCAGTTGTAGTGCTGCAGCCCTTAAGCTCATCCCAGTGGATTTACTATGAGGTTAATTCTGCTAGTTTATGGAAGAGGTTTTCTTGTCATAGCAGACCACTTTTCTGTTGCTGTCTGATTTTTGCCTTCCTCAAACCCTTACCTTCAAATTTCACATATTCAGTGAAGATATTAAGAAAATACAGGGCTATGCCTGTGTGTATGCGATTTCTTTCAACTACAATGGCTTCATGCCTAAAGCTTACTTATCATCTCTCCTCTTTTTTGTTTCCTCTTTGTTTTTTTGCCAAGCAGACATCATGGCACCCTGGTCTCTCACCTGGATGGAAGCTTTTCCTCGGCATGGCAATCACAACCTTACAGAACCCTGTGCTCTCTCTAGGACATGCATACCAGAGGCATCAACAGTGCATCAAACAAAAGCAGTGGGGCATCTAGATGTCAATCACAGTCTGAGATTCTTCAATATCAAACTCACTGATGCTGAGGGAGGCTTGACTGGAGCCCCAGGAGGAAGAGCAGCAGATGTGATAGGATGAAGGGCTGACCGGCCCTGATCAGGGGCTCAGGGCTACATCCCCACCTGGGGATGATGGGCTAGTGTGTGAGGCTGTGCCTGCAGCCACACAGACTTTTCATCCAGAACAGAGATCAGACCAAGATTTTAGACTGCTGTTTTGTTGGCAATTTATTATTTTTCTACTTCTCCGTAAAGAAGCAAGTTTCACAGCAAAATCCAGCTATACTTCATGAGCTGCATGAGGTTGCATTTGTCTCCTTTACGTGAAAAATAAGGGACTGGGTAAAAGTTGGGGAGCAGAGAGGAGACAGTTTAATACTTAATAACTGAATGAGTATGCAGAAATTCTGTATTCAGTCCTTTGGAGTTCCTTGGGTCCTTCACTTTACATATAAATCTTTGCATCCAAGGGACTTTACATATTGAGGTGAAGATCGATATCAGTGGATAACAGCAAAGTAAACTGAAGCCATACAGGTTCCTGTGTGGTGCCACCAGTATCATAAAGTCTCACTGTATACCTTTGTTCTCCACTGAGCTCCACAGTTTCCCATCACTCTTGAATTACCTATCATCAGAATGCATGAGGTCACTAAGGAGGTATTATTCTTGCTCTCAGTAGGGTAATAGGTTGTTTTACAATTAATATTTAATGGGAGTGAATTTGGAATCTCCAGGAAGTCATTAATAGTTGATCTCCTTAAAGGGGGGTTATTTGGGTTCATTCCATCTACAGTAATTATAATACACATTAACTTGTGGCCAGCAACTGTTCAGGATACTGGGTCTTGAACCCTGAGGGGAGCAAATGCCTGAATGAGGAGCAAGTAATTCATATAAGATGGGAAAGTGCTCTCTGAGAATAAATATAGTGTATAAAATCATACCTAAAACTATTAATCTTGGTGTTTAAACTTAAAAAAATATATATTTGGGGAAAAAAATACTTTATTTAGACATGCCTCTATTGTTGTGTTCTGAATTACAAACAGGTTACAAAGCTAAAGCCAAAGTTGCTCACAATGCAGATCATCAGACTTCAAAGCAATTCCAAGAGCATTGGAACAATATTACAAAAAAGCAAATGAAAAATTATATAAACCTTAGGTTTAAACAATCAGTAGAGAACATCAGTGGTTATTTTTTTATAAAAAACACAAATACATCATTTATCCAAAACCACATTTTTTTGATTGACTGCAGCTATTTGTGATGTTATGCCAAGTTTGGCAAATAGCTCCACCCCACCATAAACACTATTTTCTAATAGGAAATAGTTCATTTTGACAATTTATAAACTAGGTATTTTGATTTTTTGTATTGAATCAATGAATCATTCTAAAACTAAATATGTATCTATATCTATATATCTCAAAAGTTTATAGATTTTTCTTTAGAATTTAATCAAGCTGAAATGTTTCAGTTAGGGTGGAATAATCGGGGTTTTTTGGTTTGTTTTTGGTTTTGTTTTGTTTTGTTTTTTTAGCTTATGACATTTTAGTTGTAATTTTTTCTAAGAATCTGAAAATTTAGGCATTCGTATAGCAAGTATGGAATGACAAGACACTCTGAAAGAGCAGCAAAAGTCTTCATTTCAGTCTAGATACAAAAAAACTTGAGATCTTACTGATATTGGTATTTATGGGAATGAAACCAGAATATTTAAAACTTTAACTGAGTTCCTACATTGAAAGTCCTTCAGAGTGATTCTGAGTTATTTAGAAATGTGAACATGCAGCTGAATGTTTATAAAAGACCCCAAACCTTTCCTGTCCTTTGCAGTGTTCTTAAGCAAGTTTGGTTGCTGCTGGAAGCACATGGTGGCACTGAGTTTTTTATTGCCTATTGATGCAGGTTGTCTTGGTTTAGGGCAAATTTGGGAGGAAACTATCAAATGGGGTCTTTTTAGAAAGCAAATTTAAACAGTCTTTGTTTTTTTTCTTTTTCTATTGGTTTGGGAAAGATTTTTTTGGGGGAAAGGTAGAAAAAATTGTTTATTTAGCAAGCAAAGTACTCACAAATATGAAAATATCAATAATATTAAACAATAGAACTTTTCATTGTTTTGAAGAGATGACAAATTTAGAGAGCTTTTTTTGTAGGTCAGTTTTTTTGGTGGGTATGTCTTTGGCTTTCTCTCAGTCTCTCTGGGGCTTGGGTATCTCTCTCTGGGGCTCGAGTCCAGTGTCCCAGTCGTGGTGCAATTTGAGGGGTCCTCAGACAACAGTCCTGGTGTTTCCAGACCAAACAATAGCTAAGCAGTTCTAAAAAACTTCTGTCCTGAGCTAACTAAAATATCCCAACTAAAAGCAAAGGAGAGCTCTCTCCCGCTGTCTGTGCTGCACACAGCAGAGTCCAGGAGAAGAATGTGGGGCAGCAAGTGCAGTTTCTGCAAACAAACTACATGCTTCTTTTCCCCCGTTTGCTCTCAGAACCAGTCTTAAAGGTGCAGAACTTAATATTCAGCACAAACAGAACAGACAGCTGGGATTACACTCATCATAAAGTCCCCATAGTGTCAGTTTACTTCCAAAACTAGTATTTACTCTAACTTTACACACAAACATTTATACATACATATATATGTGTATATATCATATCTAGCTATATGTAGATATTGGTAATGACATTCAGCAAACAGTGATATTTATACACGGTTTTCACTCAACAATCAGATTTTTCTACGGTACACATCATGTTCCATCTTTCTGCATTATCCCCTATATACAACTTAGTCTTTGAGCAATGCCAGCCTCATGGATGCATTTGTCTATACTCGAGGCAGAATTGATACAAACAGTTTTTCTTAACAAATCTCTGAAATGTACCACTGGGACTTTGTCTCCATCTATTATATGCAGGGGCTCAGATTGGGCAGGACCTGCTCAGTGGGTGGAACTTTGCGTGTTGACTAACCATGTGGCTTTTGCTAGATGTTGCTTTTAATTTTTGAAAGATCTCCCACCCAATGCTTTCAAGGAAGTTTTTAACAGTCTGTTGTATCTTTTCTCTTTGCCAGCAGCTGGTGCATGGTAGGGGATATGGTACACCCACTCAATGCCATGTTCCCTAACCTAGGTGTTGATAACACTGCTCTTGAAATGAGTCCCGCTTTCTGTCTCAGTTCTCTCAGGGGTACCATGCCTCCACAGAACTTGCTTTTCAAGGCCCAGAATGGTGTTATGGGCTGTAGCATGAGGCAGTTTCTAACCATCCAGTGGTGGCTTCCACCATGGTCAGCACGTAGCGCTTGCCTTGGCGGGTCTGAGGCAGTGTGATGTAGTCAATCTGCCAGGCCTCCCCGTACTTATATTTGGACCAACACCCCCCATACCAGAGGGGCTTGACCTGCTTGGCTTGCTTGATGGCAGCACATGTATCGTAGTCATGGGTAACCTGAGAAATACTGTCCATGATTAGATCTACTCTTTGATTTCACTTTTAGGTGGTATCTCTACCTTGATGACCTGAGGCATCATGGGCCCATCGAGCCAGGAACAGCTACAGATGAGGTTAAAGAGGCCTTCTCCAAACCTGGGCAGTACAGATCAGAGGTTCTGGTACTAAACACAGATGTCCCACAGATAAGAAGAAAAGGTACATCCCACAAGGTGAGCTGTGATTCTTCCTGGGTGATTGTGGGGAAAATATGTATCTTTGACTTGAGGTTCTGAGTGGTCGGCCTTTAGTCACCCTAGGACACAGGTAGACTCTGAGTAAGGCCCTCTTTGCATGCTAGCTCTGATCCTCAGCAGGGATAAAGAAAGCTCTCTGTGCTTCAGTCATCCTAAACTTTGTCTCAGAGTGATGGCCTTAATATTCTTGGCTCTT